>NC_090728.1:92970811-93153311 GCF_036898095.1 Palaemon carinicauda
GCTACACATCGAGGTAGTTTCTTGAAGACGCTCGTGATGAAGAGGTTGATCTGATCTGCAGTTCTGCGACTTGATCCCATCTGGGAGGGAATAGGTCTGCGTCCGTGGACCATTCTAACTCTATCGGCTTGAGCCCAAATAGACCATCCACTGTCACATTGTTGATCGATTGTATATAAACTGCTGACAGGTGCCATCCCTTTAAGTAAGGGATGAGACATTTTCTAGCATTGTCGATTGCGACGTCTCATTATCGCTTTGGTGTCCCAGATCAGTCAAAGGAAGTCTGATCTAAGTGGAGAGAGCTTCCCCACTCATGACAGGACCAAGATGGTCGTGGGACTTTTGGACTTTGACCTTTGTTAGAGAAGCAATTAAGGAAGGAAATATATTGGTCTTTTTAGATCTCTTCAAGTGTTTGATGTATCTTCTCCAGACTCTTGACGCATCTTTCGTCTGTGATCTTAGCACTGGGTCTGTCACTATTGCGAACTGGAGAGAGTTCAGAACTCCTCCCTGTTAGCGTCTTGGAAATCTGACTGATTACCCGAGTCTCTTGACCGACCTTGCAATCTCCTTTCATATTCCCAGGGGAAAGGTGGGTTGGTGTGATTACAGGCTTCAATGATTTTTCAGCCATTGAAACCTTTGAGCTGGAGAGAATCGAGACTTCTTGAAGCTTACCTTGCATCCGCGATGTTCTGGGAACCGGTTCATCTCCTTGGATGCTCATAGACCAGCCACTTCGGGTGCTGCCCACCCCAGCCTCTCGTCCAGGTACATTGTTGCCTGAACCATTTCTAGACTTGGTTTTTCGTGACTAAGTCTGCCAATCCTATGAAGATATTTAGGACTGTGTCTAGTCCGACACGTATCTTTCCTAGGATATACGTTACCCTCCGTAACTTGAATCCTAGATAGGAGGGATGGGGTGATTGACTGGAAGTTGCCAAAGGACACTTTTCAGGTCTGACAAGACTACGAACACCCCTTTCTGAAACAGGGTCCATATATTCAGAAAGGATTAGCATTCTGAACTCGCTGTTTTATTTGAACTTGTTGAGTGGCGACAAGTCCAGAATGACTCTGAGATTTCTTGAGCCCTTCCAGTGAACACCAAACAGCCTTCCCTGGAATACGATGGACTATTGTTTCCTTACTACCTGTATGTTCTAGAGCTCTCAGGTATACTCCTCCAGGAGGGTTTTGGATTGTAGGAGGAGTCAAGGAAATGATGGTGGAGACATTTCTACTTCCCATCGTAGTCCCATCTTGATTAGGCCTTGGACCCAAGGATCGAAGGTCCAACGATCCTGAAGGAACCTCCCTCCTACCGGAAGCATCTCTATTCTTTGAATGATCAGTAGAATTAAATTTTTGACCACCTGCCTGTGGCATCGCGGTCGCTGCAGCCGTGGGATGTTATTAAACAGCCCTAGGTATATTTCAGGACTTTCCTTTTAGGTTGGGGACCCACAACCATGGAAGACTTTCTCTTTGAAAGGATGCCCCACTTTTGGAGAAGACCTACGTTCTCCGTGGTGGCATTCTCAATCACTTTCCTAACTACCTCGTCTGGGAAGAGGTCTTTACCCCAGATGTTGGAAGATATTAGCTTCCATGTTTCACTGTTGCGGCAGCAAACACAAACTCCCTACATGCTCTCCTAGCCTTCATAAAGGCGTAAAGGTCTTTCACTGAGGTAGCCATATGCAGTTTTGCTAAGACCATGAGCATGTCTGAGGTACTTTGATGGATTAAACACAACTCTATGTAGTTTTTTAGAGATAGGGAGGCTGCAAGTCTCTCCTTTGTCTCTTGTTAATTATACCAGAGAAACTCGGATAGTTTAGGGAGATTTTCGTTAAACTGTCGACTGGCGACATCCGCATCTAATCTTCCTACGGAAAAGCTTAAATGGACTTCCTACCAGTCCTCCTGTCTGGAAAAGGCTAGTGACAGAGGCTTGCACTCCTCGAGAGCAGGACATGGCCTACCTGCCTCCACTGCCTTGGCAACAGATTTAAATGCCTTCCCCATAAAGGGGAATGAAATTGACGCAGGAGCAAGAAAGGAAGGGTGCCTGTTACCCAGTGTGAATACCTTCGACACCGAGTAACCCGCCTTTTTCAGGCTACTTGACGCGATAGCCTGTGCCTTATCATGGTCGAGAATCATGACCTTCGATTCCGTTCCTTTTCTTGACTTTAGTTCATACTTCAGTCGAACAAAACAATTAGGGAAAGCGTCAAAGCTTGGCCAAAATTGGATTTTGTCCAAAGGAACAGCTACCATCTTCTCCGAGATGTAGAGTTTGCCATTTAAAATTGGCATCAGTTCCGCAAACCTCCGGGGATTAGTTTTGAAGCATGTCGGGAGGTCTTGATCCATGGGTCGTTTGTATGACCCTTGGGAAGCGATAAGTGGAGCTTTACGAGGCTCTATCTTGCATTTTACTTCCTGCTTTTCATGTTGTTTGCAAAAGCTCTTTATTAGATTATTCACTTGTGCCCATAATTGGTCCATTCCATCTAATAGAGGGGTAGAAGATGAAGATGTCGACGTCAATGGCTCTAGAGCCGGCATAGACGGAAACAATTCCGACACAACATTTTCCCCTTCTTCCCATGGGCACTTCCTGTCCTCCTTCCCAAAGGCTATCTGGCCGTCGGGAGATGTAATTGGTGCCTGAGGCACCACTATTTCCTTACTTGCCTTCGGAAATAGTAGCTTACGCATCCTATCATTAGGTAGGTAAGGTCCCGGAGAGATTTTCTGGAAGCCTCTCACCCAGTTGCGTAATTTGTACCGAGCTGTATCCCTAGTCTCTATAGACTTGGGATTCTCGAAACCCTCGGACATTAAGGTCCGACATACAGTAGGGTCCCGAATTACACGTGTTCTAATTACGCGATTCCTCAATTACGCGATCGATAGTTTTTTAAAATTAAATTTCCTGTATCTGCGAGGAGCATTCTAAATCCGCGAGTCAAGCACCGCGAAGCGTAGGAAATCTATTGTTTTCTTAATTGTATTGGGGGGGTGATGGTTCCCCGATGTCTGAGAAGGGGGGGGGGGTAGAATGTGAGAGAAAGATTTCTGTTCAAACATTTTAAGACTAGTTTTGGATGAAAAATGTTAAGGTTTGCCCATCTGTTGTGTGAACTTGTCGCTAGGCTAGCCTAACTGTCCAACACCTATATGTATAATATTCCATATTTGTACTAATTAATTTTTATACTTACGTTGTGATTATGGTGAAAAATCCTTATTCATTAAACTTTAAATTAAAAACCATCAAAATCAACAGTGCCATTTGAAATATTGAAAAGTTTCCAAAAAAAAAATCAACAGAACAGCATCGTCATGGGAACACCTTTGTTGCTTTCGTGTGCAAGACTACCGCTATCATCCAGTAGTAGTGCGTTGTGCTCCGTTTCATCTAAATTGTTTGAAATTCTTTTATATAGTACTTTTGAAACCAAAAATTAAATTAAATAAAGACTATTTTATATCATGCTACTGCCAAACATGTCACTACAACCAAACCCATTACTTTGTTTAGTACGTTCCATCGCCGATCATAACGAACTCGCTAACCAATTTTAACATCTGTCTATAGGTTAACTTTTGCGGCAAAAGATATCTTACCAGGTACTATGTAATAATAATGTTATAATTAATTTTGTTTTATTTATCCTTAGAAAATCAAAATAAATGAAATATGAGCAATTTTGTTTCGTGTTTTTTTTTTTCCTAAAAAAGGCCTCCTTAAAAGGAAAACGTTTTTTTTACGTTTCATCGTCGATCATAAACGCATTTACTCCTGAAAGTGATATTGAAGAGCTTTTACTAAAGATGTTATTATAAATAAAGATTATAAATAGGTGGTAAAATATCTATAATTAAAGTGTAGCAGCATCAAGAAATGTTGGGATTCGCCCTTTACATAAGAATGTACTGTACATTGGATTAGACAGAACGTAGAAAAAATCAATTAGGGAAAAATTGGTATTCGATATCCTCTTCATCAGCATCGTCAATCGGGCTTTTTATTTTTTTTATTCTCAGTCGCTAACTAGTTATCGCACTGTCAAGATCTGCTCACATTCCGATAATTCATATTTGAAGGTTTTCTGGGAGAGGATGGATAGAGAAAATACCGAACTATATAAAATGTTTTTTTAACCTGTTAAGCGTCACCCATGTGATAAACCGTTCACCACGATCTACTCGGTACCGCCTTCAACTGTATATTCCGTATTCCGTTCATGACTTTAATTGCCTTTTACAAGCCGTCAGTCTCGTGATATTACGTTTACTCGTATAGTAAGTATAGGATCACCTCTTGGCAACACTCTCAGCATATGGGGACTGTGAATAGAAACTTATATGATGTCTGGCAACTATTTTTCTGAAGGTAGCTTGATGTTTGAAAACTGGTTTCCTATCAGTGCGCTCGGGCGTTCATGCATAAGTGGTTATTTGTTGTTCCTTTTGTAATGAACGGTCTAAAGAGGAAGGTTATTTCTTTAGATGAAATAAATGATATTCTTGTTGAGGAATTTGATAATGATAACCTGTTTGATAATGAGAGCACTAGTTCTGAATCCTCCAGTGATGAGTATATTGAAGAAACAGTTTTCTTTCGATGCCGAAAGCGAAAATAACTTCTCATTACCGAATGACTGGACAACGAAATTTCACAAAACTATAAAGGGAAAGGAAACGCCGAGAGAGAGAGAGAGAGAGAGAGAGAGAGAGAGAGAGAGAGAGAGAGAGAGAGAGAGAGAGAGAGAGAGAGAGAGAGAGAATAAAGTGGATAAATAATGTACAAATGTATGACGAACATATTTGAAAACTATACAAGAAACGATATGGAGAGAGAGAGAGAGAGAGAGAGAGAGAGAGGAGAGACTTATCCCTTTCCTTTTGTTGCTTATCCAGGCGTAAGATTTACGATTGAAGATAAAAAGAACCCATTAGAATATTCAGTATTATGTAGCCATTTGAAATTAAATAATAGTAGTATTAATTGTTTTTTTTACTCAACCATTTAATTAATATCCCTACTTTTAACTATAATTACGAATTATAAGCATAAAGAAATGATATTAACTTTGAAAAATTATCATTAGTGAAATGACCGCTCAGAGCAAAAAAAGCGTGACGGTACGTTAGCGGCAACCTGGTCCAGGGGGGACGCTTAGATGTTTTCTGGCAGAAAATTACGGTAGATTATCGTACAGCAGCCTAGTGCACACTTGCGCCTAGTGGTCGTGTTTACGTGTGGGAGTGTCATCATGGATATACAGTACTATACTGTAATTTTTAACTATTGCTAGATACTGTATCAAACCTTGAAAACCCTTTTTTGTATTTTGTATCTATAGGAAATAATTCTACATCATTCGGAAAATACTGAAAACAGTAAGCTATGCATAGTACAGTAGTAAATACTACAGTCATAGAAAATTATCAAAACTTTAACAACTTTTTATTGTTTTATTTATCCATAAAAGAAATTTTGTACAGTATTTTATAAAAAAATCTATAAGAAGGATTTCTTACAGTATTGTTAAGATAAAAGCTACAGTATATATATATATATATATATATATATATATATATATATATATATATATATATATATATATACATACATACACACACAGTGTATATACAGTATATATATAGCTAGAAAGCTAGAAATGGAGTGAAAAAAAAATTGACGGGTAGGTTGCTGTTTGCCGCCATGATGTGTTTTGAAATATACGAATTTCCAATTACACGAGGCCTTTCATCGACCAAATTCTCGCATAATTCGGGACCCTACTGTACATTGCAAACCTGGGGGTTCCAATAATGTAGGGATTCGGAAATAATATTGCAGGGGGCATGCAACCTGCAAGTATTATGACCGTAAAAACACTTACTCTTGATCTTGCAGAAGACTGCAGTATAAGTCATCTGGTGTTCCTCATGTAAAGAAAGGAGAACAGAATGAGTATATAATTGATTATCTCACTGATAATCAATATGCAAAAGTCATCTTTTAACAAAATAGCTTAGGATAGTAAGCTATAAAGGGATAGTAGGAGACACATACTCGTGTATCCCATGCAAGCAACTGCTGTTACCTCCCCTCAGTGTTAACTATAAGGAGATTCCTCTACCAAGGTAACTCCAACTAAAAGGGTTCTAACCCCTAGGGGTAGAAGTGTACAAGTCACTGTCCCTTTTTATTCTTAACACTGTGGGGCAAGGATGACTGATTCCTCAATCAGAATATCGAAGAAATACTATTCTTTCAATATAGGAGCGGTACCAGCAGAATCTCGCCAAGGGTACCCAAGATATGTTAGAAATAACTACTGTATAATCATACTATAGTTTTCTATTTGCAGCATATGCTATGTTGCAAATTACTGGCTACTGTATAATTATATATAATGTAGTTCAGCCAATGTGCTGCCTATGTGGCAAGCATCTGATGGCACGGTCCAGCTGGCATGACGCCAACTGGACTAAGAAAAATAATAGATATATATATTTGTGTATCCCACCCAACCTATTTGCTGTGACCTCCCTTACAAAATTAAATCATAGAGTTTCCTGATCATGGAGACTCAAGATAAGGGTTCTACCCTTTAAGGGTTAGGAGTGTAACACCCCAGCCCTTGAAATATTTAATATTGTAAGGTAATCTAAAATAATTTCTAATTAGAATATTGAAGAAGTTATATTCTTTCAATGTAGGATTGGGCTCAGAAAATACCTGGGTAGGGATACCCAAGATTTATTGGAAATAACTACTAGTATAATATAGACAGTAGTTTTTCTATCTGCAGTATATCCTATACCACAAATATACTGTCTACAATACCTGTATAAACATATACTGTAGATCAGCCGGCAGAGCTAGTTCTTGCCGGCACATCCATTATGATAGCTAAAAGAGAGAGAGATAGCATGGAGTGAAGGCTACTTATTACTGTGTATGTATACAGTAATTAAGGATGTAAAGTCTAATTTTACTGCCTTTCTCCTGAAATAAGGTTCAAATGGAAGGGGAGAATGTAACATTCAGGCTTCCATCCAGCCACAGTACTATTGCCGGCAAGGTCCTGCCGACACGCTGATGGCAGGCTAGCCTCCGGCAGTACTAGTACAGTCGGCATACTGCTGGCTGAGTCAGCACTTATCTGTGCCAGTCTGGCCGGTGGTACTCTGACAATAGAACTTGTGGCTAGCAGTCCAAGGGAGATCTGAAGAATCTTAGAGACAGAAGGGACTTCCCATTCACAGCCATCATGGTTGCCGACAAATGGCATGGCTAGTAGCAGCATGCATTGCCGCCAGCAGCCGTCATAGCCGCCGACAGTTAAAGGACACCCAGTCGCCGGCATCCAACATGGCCGTCAGCAGTTGTCATGGCTGCATGCAGCTGCCATAGCCGCAGGCAACCGGACAATGGCAGTAGAGAGGGAGTCTGGCCGGTACTGGCATCCCACCAGCAACGGTAAGGTTGCAGGACACCGGTATCATAAAAGAACAAAGGGGGAGGAAAAAGGGTCCTATATGAGGTGTGATAGGAGCCAGCAATGTTGCCAGACCTAAATACATTGAAGAAACTTTGTTTCAGTATTGGTGCCATCCTAGGCGGCAGGAGAATCTTCTATTCTCCAGCCTAGGGTGTGCCAATACAGTTAAGGGGACGGCAGCAGTGCCACCTCCTCTCAACAAGGGAGAAACAGTTCCAGTGCCATGCCATCCTAGGCCTAGAAGATACTACACTTTAGCAGCCTAGGGTCTGCGAGCATAGGACTAGTCTACTAGGCCACAGGGAGAAGATGGCGGCATCATACAGCCACTTCAGGTGTAGCCTAGGGAGGGCTAGCCTCCTATGCCAGCAGCCTAGCCGGCAGGGGAATGTCTATTCCCCTGCCGGCACAAGACTAAATACTCTGAGTTTCTGACCGAATCCCTAAACTTGCCATCTGCTGTTAAGGGACGAGACAGAAAAACTCTAGACTAGTCATGCCTGAATTAAAAATTCAAGGCCGACCCATTAGGGTTGTAGCCTAAGGCTACACTCAGAGGGAAGAGAGATTACCCTTAAATCTCTAATAGAGACGAGTATTGGTTATATAATAATTCTAGGAGATATCAATCTCCAATGAATTGATAACCAATACACGAGGGTAACTGGGGAAATGTCGAAAGTATATGTTGCCTAGGTTAGGTTATCTAGGCAAGTCGAGATCTTGGTTACCTATATCACCGAAACTCTGACATATACGATGGACGCAGAAAAAAGGAAAAAATTATGCATATAAATATCTTTACAAATGTAAAATGCCTAAATAGCTTCATAAATAATATATTAATGCTATTTAAAAAACGGGAATGTCGTTCTACTAACTAAATAACACATGCCCAACGAATGACAGCGCCCATGGCGCCTCCGGTAACAGGCCTAGCTCCTAATCACAATAAATTACCCTAATTTCACTGTGAGACAGGAACTAGGAACTAAAAAATTCATATTGTAAAGATTCAATACTCAACTTCCCAGAGGCGAAAGAAGCTGGAGAATGCATAATAATAACTTGAAAATCGATCAAAAATATCAGATCAACAGGGAATACCACCGTGCGAATTGGCTACAAAATAAGGAATGTTCGCCATCTTGGATATGGCGCTGTTGTGATACTCAATAGTAATATGAGATCTAGGGTAACCTTGATACGGCTCCCCTTCTATTCTGCCACTTCCCCCTCGAAGTGTAAACGCTATTAGGGGTGCAGATTGCTATGTGGCGTGTCAAGAATACGTCCTCTGATATTATGCGATATCCTTGAGAGAAATTTAAAGATACTCGCGCCAGGAGTTAGAATTTTGGATACCTAAAGGTAAAATTCTCTGGGAATATCACTGTAGTACATATATCCCTTAGGAAGCTACTTATAGGAACTTCCATCAGGACGACATGGCTTGAGCCCAAAAACATCTTTTTGACATATTGGCTCAAAGCAGGGAAATTGTATTTAATATTTGATTTAACTTTTAATAATGCATTATAGAAAGGCATCTATTGTATGTAGATATCCTTGTTCTACCTACAAAAGCTCACACTTAAATTCTTGGTTTGACCAACATGTGTGTATTGTAGTGCTCTTGACATTATTTTTATTTGTTTTTATTTGAGTTCTTCACTGCTGTTATTCATTTTAGATATTCGTTAAGGACAATTTAAGAATGACAGACTTCTTCAGTGTTGATGTAAGAATTTGTATTAATGTGTTAAAGTTTTACATATTATTGAGAAAGTATTCAAGGCATTTTTAAATACTGTCCCTCCATGTACCTGCATACCTTAGCTTTAGAATTTTTAAAAATGGTGGGAGAAGCAAAGCCTTGTGATGCTGTGGCAAAAGATAAAAGAGAGAGGGAATTCTTGAAAAATGGAATATTGTTTGCTCTTGTATAGTATAACAATACTTTTGCCATGTTCCTATGCTCATGCTGGGGTGCCATGACCTTAGGGAGTGCAACTGTTGGTCTGACCCTAGAATTAGAAACAGACTGATAAGCTGATTATTGACAGGGATCTATCAATTTAGCAGTGAATATGTGACTCGCATATTTATAGTGGAAGGAAGAATTATGGGGGAAATCAATTCCTAATGAACTTTTTATAGGCATGAGAAGAAATTGAACAAGTATCAACATTAACTCCATGTATTTCAATGAGATGGGAGAGAGATATTAAATTTTGGCAAAGATAACCTATTAACCATCTATTTGTAGTGGGAAGGGCTGAGACTGGAACACTATCAACTACTGAATCATCATAAATATGCTCAGAAGCAATATGAATAGAGACTGTAATGTAGATTGACTGGAATTAGATCAAACATCTAACACAGAAGTTACATACAATGCAAGTTGATTCACCTAGGAATAAACCTCTACGGTATATTCACGCTACACATAGCCACATTGATCTTGGTTTCATAGCTACCTCTATGCTACCAGAATATTTCTCCAAACAAAGTAGTTTAGAATTCCTATCTTAAGCTCTAGTTTTAGCCATTTTATTTCCATATACATCAAACTATAGAAAACACTGCTACACATAGGCGCATTGATCTTTGTTTCATAGCAAACCTCTACAGTACCAAAATGTTTCTTTCAAACAAAAGTAGTTTAGCATTCTTATCTTTAGCTCTAGTTTTATCCACTTTATTACCATCTACATCAAACTATACAAAATAAATAAATAAATAAAATGGCTAAAATTAGAGCTAAAAATAGGAATGCTAAACCACTTTTATTTGGAGAAATATTTTGGTAGCGCAGAGGTTTACTATGAAACCAACATTAACTTCAGGTATTTCAATGAGATACGTAATATTAACATTAGGCAAAGATAGGCTATTAACCTCCTATTTGTAATGGGGAGGACTGTGACTGGAACACTATCAACTACCGAATCATTATAAATATGAACGGAAACAATATGAATAGACTCACTAATGTACATTGAATGAAATTAGATGAAATATCTAACACAGAAGTTACATACAATGCGAGCTGATTCATCTGGAAATAAACATCTACAGTATATTTATGCTACGCATTAGCACATTGATCTTAGTTTCATATTGTACCTCTACGCTACCAAAATATTTCTCCAAACAAAAGTAGTTCAGCGTTCCTATCTTCAGCTCTAGTTTAGCCATTTCATTTTCATCTGCATCAAACTTTAGAAAACACTGCTTGTTTGAATTGCAAATATTATGCTAATAGTAATAGAATTATCATTGAAAGGTTACATGTTTGCTCAAACTTTTTCCTCCCAAACATATGAATTTTTACAGAAGAGTCCATTTTGAATTGTGCAACATTTTTTTACATGTATCTTAGAGTTAAAACCAATCACACTACAGTATACCCATGAAAATTATGCAATTTAATAGTGAGCTTAGTTTTGCAATGTATCCAAACGGATAGGCTCTGAAACTACTCTGCTCTTTTCTAAATTTTAACTGTAAACTATACAAGTGAAATATCTAATATTAATAGACATTTTTTCTTCAGAGTTATGTCTCGAATCTTACCTGAATGTGAAGAAGAAATGAGAAAGATACCTCACATAACAAAGGCAAACTTTGATAAATATGGCCAAGCTTTATTGGAAGTTACTCAACGCTACGCAGCTCAGAAACTTGGTTAGTATCTATGATTTTATATTTATTAGTTATTAGTCAAATTATAATGAATTTTGTTTTCAGTTGGCAATAACATCATTTATCTAGTTAATTGAGTACAGTATTCTATATATCTTTAGCATGTTGAATCTTGTAAAGATAAAGTTCTCTAGGTTGACTCATGTTTTGATACTTGCCATTCATTTTCTTTCTCATTTAGGATACTATGCATTTTAGTGAATGCTGACTGACTTTTATATTATATTTAGATATGTAGTGGCTGTATATAACACATATCTATAAATATTTGTTTTGGTAAACTAATGTTCTTTTGATTTAGATTAGATACACACATTATAGGATGCAGTAAGGTCAAGGATTTTGATTGTCTAAAGATAGTTTCTTTCTCATATTACTATATTATGTCATTGTAGAGTACATGATTGCACATGATAAAAAAATTTTCCTTCCAATTTTTAGTAAATCATGCTGTAAAAGATTCTTTTATGACTAACATAGCATACTTGAGCCCAATTTTGTGATCCACATAATCTTAACCACATCATTCCATGGGGAAAAAAAAGGAAAAAAAAAAATCAGCAGGAAATGGCAGTCCTGCATGTGGGGTCAAGATCATTGGATTCCCGATAACCTCACTTGTATGTATGAGGAGCCAGTAGAAGCTCACCACAGAGAAAGAGATCTAGACTTGGTCCTATAGGAGTTGAATATTTATACAACGAAGATGTATATAAGCCATGCTTTACAGGAGCCGACTGAGTGGTTGTTTTTCCTTGTAGCCTAAATTCTGAAGAAATTGCAGTCATGGAAGAACTCATAATTCAACAGATCCAACATGTAGCTGTAGCCAACAGAGATAGCTGACATAATACTATCAGCAGGAGCTGTGGTTGTATATCTATCCTCCTTATTGCTAGAATCTTCAATCAGTTCTATTCATGAATTGAACTGAACAAGTTGATGCAGCTGTGTTTAAGCCTGACCTTAAATTATCCATAGTCCCAGCAGGATCTGTGCCAGCAGATTAACTTATAACCAGTCCAGAACCACAGCATGAACAAGAATGCAATGTTGCTGTATACTAAGGTAGATTTACTGTAATGTTGACAACATTAGAGCTTTGTTATTAGACAGACTTTGGCTGTGATCTGAGATTAGGCACATGTCAGAATCAATCAAGAGGAATGGCCATGGTAAAATAAGTCGCACAATTTTGTCCAGAAGCCCCCAAGGCTATATAGCCCAAATTCATAAATCCATCCGATCCACTGCATTGGTGTTGGGGTCAAACATGGCTTGTCAAATTCTTTCTTAATCAGCAAATTCTGTTCTGATGGATCATAAACAAATTAGAAGAATTATTAAGTTTGTTTACAGTTGGAGCACAGATTTATCCCTGGTGAGTTCTCACCATTATATTTCCTTTGACTTTTTCATGTTCTAGGGATGAACCCACCTTTGATAGACTGATGTTTATAATTTTTGTGTGAGCAGATATTTATTCTTTTGCCTCCAATTGTGTAGCCAGCACAGCTCCCATATAGAACTGGAAGCAACTTGTCTATAGTAACATGTTTGATGTAAGTCTGGAGGAAAGGTACAATGATTGGCTCTTCTTCTTCCTCTTCCTTTCTCACTTGGGGATGAAGTATTTGTACCATTAAATGCTGGATTTGACATTGATGTTGGTAAGTTACTTTTCTGAGCAGCTTCCTTATTAGATTGGATCTGTATGAAGTAGTTCTCCCTGATCCTCCCTTTATGAGGGGATGATGATGGAAGGAATATCTACCCATTAGCCAACCTATGCCAAGTGTTTTTATTTAGACTATCTCCCCTTTGTGAGAGAAAGATTCCTTTATCAACTTAATACCAGGTACATAACCAAGTACTGGGCAGGCCCTATCAGCTTACTCATCCCTATGATCGGCTGATAGAAGGTTGCAAGAGTCATTTCCCTCACTCTTGTATGCGACCAGGGAGACTAGCATGTTTCAAGGAAGAAAACAAACAAATCCGTTTGTTTCTAGGGGGACTGAATAGGGAGTCTTCCTATTTTGAAGGACAAAAAGTAATTTTATTTTCCCTAGTTATACAAACCTGATTCCTTTAACATTTTGAATGCCATTGGATTTAATTTCCATTTGATATTTCTACTCCCTTTTGTGTCATTTATTTATTTACATCCAGTAATTAGAGCACCAGTATTGTTCTCTTTCTTTTATTATTTACAGTTATACCTTAGGATGTGAAATTAATTTGTTTCGTAGTGGCTATCGCATAATGATTTTTTTGCTTAAGGAGTCGTCTTTTACATGTACAGTAAATTGCCTAATTCGTTCCACATCCTATTAAAACACCACATTAAATTTTATGATAAGGGTATAACCAGAATGAAATAAAGACAAATACATTTGAATCATGCAATATACCTAACCGAACTGTTAATACCTGTAAATGAATCAGTTATTATAACATAATGCAATAATAAATGGAAAATAAGGATATGAAAATTTTATGAATATGTAGAACCTTACCTTTCGAGTGAGGTGGTGTCCGAAATTGAAAGTGGCGGCAGAGGAGGAGGGCAAACGGCAAAAAACATTGAGACATAACTAGAAACACATTAAAAAATAACAGAAAACATTAACACTTAACTCTATGAATCATATGAACAAATGGCAGAAAACATTAATACTCAACTTTACAAAAAACTTGAAATTTTTTTTTCTTTTTTACTTTCTAAATTTCATCAATTTCTTCTTCACTTTTTCATTTTTTCGTAGCACTTTGACCTTCACCTTGGCTTACCTATGGCCTCTAAAAATAACGATCCAAGGAAGCTTGTATCTGCCTACTTATTAAAATGTTCCTGAAATGACTCAGGCCAATGTCATTAAGCTGCGCAAGCAGATGACTTGTGTGAACTTTTTATGAGTGTGTCTTTTCTACGAAATATGCCGGTTTATGATAAGATAGTATCTTGATTTCTTCCGTTGTCGTAGTCATATCTGTGTCCTCCTCCTCCTCCTCGCCGCCAGAGAATTGTTTCTAAACAACGTTCAGTTGCATGGCCTTCAACTCCAGGTCATCCATTGTGAGTTCTTCTTGGTGTTTCAGTCAGGATGCCTGTCAGGATGCCTGAAAACTTTAAATCAATCAATCAATCTTGCTGTTTCTCGAGAAGCTCATTAATGTTATCCTCATCGACGACCAGCCCCATGGACCTTCCGAGTGAAACGATTTGCTCAACCTCAGGTGTTTGGAACAGGTTCAGGATCGTCGACTGTTTTGCTTCCCCTTCACAAGGCCTAGGTTGAATCCCTCAAAGTCTCGTGCAAAGACGGCATCAGGCTACAGCTTCCACAAGGAATTCAAGGTTTGCCTCGAAACCTCCTGCCAAGCTTGATTGATGAGTATGAGGCAGATCAAAATATCGAAATGCTCCTTCTAAAATTCACGAAGGGTGAGGTTTGTGCTGTCAGTAATTTGGAAACATCTAGTTGTATAGAGCTTCTTGAAGTTCAAAATCACTTGCTGGTCCATTGGCTGGAGGAGAGAGGTGGTGTTCGGTAGAAATTAGAGAAACTTGATAAATGAATATTCTGGGAGGATATCATCGATCCAAGGAGGGTGAAGCAGGGGCGTCGTCCAACACCAGCAGACATTTCACAGAGAGGTGGTTCTCTTCCAAATAGTTTTTTAGAGTCTGATCAAAACAGAGGTTTACCCACTTGACGAATAAAAGTCTCATTACTCAGGCTTTCGCATTAGCCCTCCACATCACTGGAAGCTTTTCCTTTAGCACTTTGTGGGATTTGAAGGCTCGAGGAGTCTCCAAATGATACACCTGTAGGGGCTTGACCTTACAATCCCCACTGGTATTGGCACAGACTGTAAGGGTAAGCCTGTCCTTCATAGGCTTATCCCTGGGCAGCTTCTCCTCCAGCATAATGTAGGTCCAACAAGACATTTTATTCCAGAAAAGCCCAGTTTTGTTGTAGTTGAAGACTTTCATCAAATTTCTTAATGAAAGCTTTGGCCCCTTTCGTGTCTGAGCTGTCAGCCTCCCCATGCCGCATCACGAAATGAATGCCAGGCCTATTTGAATTTCTCAAACTACTAGCGTGAACCTTGACCTCTGTGGGTGCCTGCTGCGATGTCCCTTCTCCTGCGTCATGTTCAGCCTGAGCATGCACAAGTTCACTGAAAATGGAACTGGCATTGTTGCAGATTATCGTGTGGGAGATCATGTCTTCAGCGATTTCATTGTCTTTAATTTAGAGGAGAATAATTCTCTCCATCTCATCATGAACGTGATTCCTCTTGCTAGAAAAAACAGTCACACCCTTATTGTTGTTGTTATTATTACTTGCTAAGCCACAACTCTAGTTGGAAAAGCATGATGCTATAAGCCCAAGGGCTCCAAGAGGGAAAATAGCACAGTGAGGAAAGGAAATAAGTAAACTACAAGAGAAGTAATGAATAATATAAAAAATTTTAAGAACAGTAAAAACCATTGAAACATCTTTCATATATAGACTATAAAACCTTATAAAAGCAAGAGGAAGAGAAATAAGATAGAAAAGTGTACCTGAGTGTATCCTCAAGCAAGAGAACTCCACCCCAAAAACAGCGGAAGACCATGGTACAGAGGCTATGACACTATCCAGGACTAGAGAACATAGGTTCGAATTTGGAGTGTCCTCCTAGAAGAGCTGCTTACCATAGCTAGAATCTCTTCTACCCTTACCAAAATAAATTACCCACTGAACAATTATATTGCAGTAGCTAATCTCTTGGTAATTGCTTGGTAATCTCATTGTTATCAAGTGTATGAGGACAGAGAACGTGGAAAGAATAGGCCAGACTATTCGATGTATGTGTAGGCAAAGAAAAAATGAGCCATAACCAGAGATGTGGATCCAATGTAGTACAGTCTGGCCAGTTAAAGGAGCCAATAACTCTCTTACGGTAGTATCTCCTTTGATGGCTTCCTTCTACTCAAGGATGGTGCTTATCGTAGATGTATTTTGGCCATACTCCTTAGCGATCGCACAACCACATGCCAGCCTCATATTTCTTGATTATCTCCAGCTTCGTCTCCATAAAAAGCATCTTGTTCTTCTTTCCTTGAACATCAGCAACATTCTTGGCTAAAGGATTATGGGGTGAATAAAGCAATACGAAAACTATAAGTACAAAATCAAAATTACCAACACAAATTCAATCTAAAAGATAGCATTGCCAAAATGAAATGGTCAGAGAACGCCAGTACTGTACGTAGATGAATGATGTGAATATTGCCCAATAGAAGAGCAGAATCTTATGGCAGTAACTAGCATCAGGGTAGTCGGATAATCAGCGGGAGAGCAGGACAATGGTGGAGAGATTATGGTTTGTACGGTGCGCGAATTTTAGAATATTTTTTCGGCAGCCAGTTAAAGGAGGTAATAACTCTTAATGGTGGTATCTGCTTTGATGGCTTCCTTCTGCTTAAGGATGGTGCCTATCGTCGATGGATTTCAGCCATACTCCCTAGCAATCACACAACCATATGCAAGCCTCCTATTTCTTGATTATCTCCAGTTTTGTCTCCATAGAAAGCATCCTGTTCTTCTTTCCTTGAACATCACCAACATTCTTGGCTATAGAATTACGGGTTGAATAAAGTAACACGAAAACTATAAGTACGAAATTGAAATCACCAACCCGAGTTCAATCTAGACGATAGCATTGCCAAAACGAAATGGTCAAAGAATGCCAGTACATAGATGAATGATGTGAATATTGCCCAATTGGAGACCAGAATCTCCTGTCAGTAACTAGCATCAGGGTAGGGAGATAACCAATGGGAGAGCAGGACGATGGTGGAGAGTTTACGGTTTGTGCAGTACGCGAGCTTGGTATATTCCTGGCATTTCATGCAACTTTTTTCTCTGGTATATTTAGCAATATTTATACCTTTGAAATGGTGCTTTAAGGAGCATTTCAGTGGGCGACACAGGTTCCTCGCCCAGAAATAGATTTTTCCTTCGTTAAAATCCCTTTTGTATCCTGAGGGTTTTTTCATAATATGGGGGGGAAAATCTTTGTCTTTTCGTATAATGAGTTTTTCATATACAGAAACTTTCATATCTAAGGTATTACTGTATGTACATGATAATTTTATAAGATGATAACATTATCAATGCAAAGCAAATTTATTCTTCGCCTTTATGATAATAATTGTTGTAAAGTCCTATCTTGTATAATTTTTGTGTGAGAACTAGTTAAGTAAAATGTCCAAAAATAATTTTCTGGGGTTTTAGTGCCAAATCATTTGGTAAAGGTTTGGTGCTCAAAAGGTTGAAGTTAAACTTCCCACCTCAACCACCCATCTTGTTCTTAACCCAAAGGACAAAAGTAAAGAGAGTTCTCGTTCATGTTCACTCCCTGTCATTAACAATCTAATGCCTGCTCCAGCTCTACTAAAGACAATTCCTAATCTTAAAGGACTCAGGTTTATATAGCTAGGAAAAATTTTAATTACTTTTGATACATATTTTATTTTGTCTAGTGTGAGTTCATGCAATGTTTTAGTAGATTGATTTTCCCAGAGAACTTTATTTTTACTTATAACTTAAAACCTAAGGCCATGAAAATGTTGAAGGTAAAATTTAAAAGATGCTTGATAAATATGTTTGCCTTTCTTTTACAATGCAATAATGTTATAATACAGTACTGAAATTCCAGTTATATTAAGTGAAAGAGCTGAACAGTCATTTGATGATGGAAGTTTTATGGATGAAAATGATGGAAATCCAGGATGGCTAAGTTCAGTTAGTGCTCCTGATCCTGAACCCTCTCCTTACTTCCATAGAAGAGGATTTGGCCGTAAATTTGGCAGGGGGTAAGTTTATGATAATCACACCTCCATGTGAACACAGTTCTAATACTTTTAGTGGAGTCAGAAGAATTAATTAAGAAACATAGGCATTATTTGACAATTACAATACTTAAAGCATTAGTTGGAAGGGGTATAAGGTATATATTAGTGGGCAAATCCCCTACATCACCTGTTTAAAACACTTTTCCTGTTGTCTGGTAATCAGCTATGCAGTGCAATCTTCATCAAAAAATTTATTTAGTGTATTTATATCCTTCCACTTGGTGCTTGTGCATTGTATTCTTTATTTATGTGAGTTTGCATTTATTGTATGCCACCAACCATAGAGATTATTTTGTTTTACCACATATCCATAATTAATCCTTTGTTATAGTCACTAAAATCACAGGCACTTCAATTCGTTTGATATTTTCCAGCTATTAACTGCCTCAATCTTTGTGATAGTACTCGTTCACCCAGAAATCCCAAGATATATTTGGATTCATTTATTATAGCTTAATTGCTTTACTTTCATTACTAACATTTTTTGCTTGTTCATGTAATTTCATGTAATGACATTTTCAAGTTTCCTAGGTAGTTTAACAAGTACAGTATGCCATTTAGAGGATTTCTTTCTTTTGTAGATGAAAGTTTTTAATTGTATCCAGGGGAGTATATATTACTTTTTACATCAGTTGACATTAGATTTCCTTATTTTTGTCTATATTTAGATACTGAATTTTTTATTAATTGATGTCAATAAGTGTTTCCAAGTTACAAACTGTTGGCTGGTTAGTTTATTTTCAAAATTTAGTATCCGTTAGTTCTCTGGTAATTTTTGTGCAGTTTGTGGTATTGGGTATGCCTTTTGTACCTGCCCTTTCTCCTTACAATTGTTCAAATGAAGAAATTCCTTTCCTCAGTATTGATGAATTGGTTCCATTTAGAATTTTGCTAATATATCTTCAAGAATATTGTTATGTTTTAAGTGACAATAATCTACTCTGCTCTTCTATCTTATCAGTTGTATGTTTGCTTATTTGCATTTCTGCATCTCTTGATTTACAATACCACTTCCCATATTTCATAAATTGTTTTACTTTTTTATGTTTGTGTAGGTTAGTGTATTGTCTTGCAGACTAACAGAGATTTGCGTTTAAGAATTTTTGTGGTTTGTATATGTATTTTATTTGTGTCATTTACTTTGACATATTAGCAACAGTAAAAAGTTGTCATGTGGGTTTAATAGTAGCCGGATAAGGCCTGCAAAACATACAGTATATGACTAGGAATAGGGCTATGGCCCAAACCATGGTATTAACATGGTCTTCCTGCTTCAGTGGTCACAAGATCTTGCCCCACTCTCAACTCAACGGGTTTTATTATGTTGTCATGTTTATTTTCTAGTATCTTCCAATAAACTGAAGTCAGGTCTTTAGTTCCCTGGATCATCCTTAGAAACCTTGTTTATTGCTTCAATATTTTGTAGTTTCCAATCCTTCAGTATTTTTCTTTATGGCATGAATGTTTTGTAGATTTAACAGAAGTGAGGAACATTTCTTGCATTTTAGATCATTAGATAGAATCCAGCTGAACCCTGTTTTTTGGGGGTATTCATTTGAATTTTCACTATTTTTTCAGTTATTACAATTTCCCATAGTAGCATATTTTTTTAGCATAATATCAGGGCTCAATGAATTTATGAATTTCTTATTGCCTTTTTTTCCATTTTTAAATAAGAATTTATCTATCAAACTGAATTGTACAATGATCATTTTCTCTTTATTTTTTTAAACTCAAATCTGATGCCATATCATCATCTGAAGAAAATATTGAATTTGTGCTTCTTCCTTTAAATATTTTTTAGTTTCCTTTTGGTTTTAGATCTCTCTCTTGGTTTATGGTGTTGGGAAGCCACACACCTTGAGGTCCTTTTGATAAGATTTTGGGCCATCCTTCTGATCTCTTCAATAAAGATGTTTAGCATTTCTCCATGGTAGCAGGCAGTCCTTTGAATCTCCTACATTTTAAAGCATTTCCTAAGCAACCATTTCTTTTTGTTTGTTTAGGACATGGACATCCTTGTTTTCCAGTCCTAGAAGTCACCCAACAAAGTGAAGATGTAGCAGTATTCAATTTTTAGCCTCCTTTGCACCAAGCAGACAATTTAAGAATTGATGTAGTGAAAGGAGTTATAGCCCAGTCAACAAGGATTTTTCTCTGTTTGTCACCCTCTTGTTTTTATTAAAAGTCAAAGCTGACAAGACTCATACAGATGCTTTAGGATCAATCATTTATGGATGGTAGTATGTTTTCAACGCCGTACAAAGATCTGAAGAAGTGGAAGCTAGGGCCTCTCAAATTCTCTTTGTCTTTCACCTCCTGCAAGAGCCATAGCTACTTGCTCTGCTCATGATGAGCTACCAAGTTGGCTTACAAAGGATCAATTACTGCCGGAGTAATGCCTCCTTCCATTAGGTGCAGGAAGAAACAAAAATATTTGCTCTTGAACTCTTGCAAGGAAAGTAATCAAAGAGCAAAATACTACGAAGGTACAATTCACCTGTCTTGAGCATCTACTCCACCGTTTAGACATTCTTTTAATAAAAAATACAGATGGTTACAGTGGGCCTTGTTAAGTGTTGGAGAGGACGTATTCTGGGCACTGTCAAGTAATACTTGAAAATTTTATCTGATATTAACATGCCTCACATTCCATGGTTTTGGACTCCATTTTATAGACACACAAGCTACTTGAGACTTGGTTTTTGACTCCTCATTTTCCTGAATTACTCCACAGGATTGTCAGTTGCACTAAAACACATGGATGTTCAGTGTCTCAGCCTCCCACCTATAAAACAATTATTTTATAAATGATTAAGGTATTTGTCATGAAACAAATTTGTTTCATACAAACCCATCTGTCATATATTGAGTGCTCTCCTGACCCCATGAATCTTTCTTTCTTCTTTGTAGATTAATACATTCCTTACAATCCAGAGAGAATAGTGATCATAGGAATCTTGTTGTGGACCACAATATGGCCCTATAGGAGTAACTAGTTTATAGGAAAAATGCCATGTGTTAGAAAAAAAAAACCTGTTTATATATGCAATTAGCCCTTGTAATAATTATGTAAAAAATATGGTAAGATCTTGCATATTATTGTATTTTTTCTTATCTCCTAGTGTAAAACGCAAGAGGTATGGATATGGTGGTGGTAGAAGTGCAAAGCAGTCAAGGACCAATAGTCCAAAGAAAGGTAGTCCAAAGAAGGCACAAGCAGGAACATCAAGGGGATCAGCATCAGGTAGCAGGGCCCGAAGTAGGGTTGGTGGAGCTGGAAGAGGTTCGCGGGGAGGAGGCGCAGGAAGTTCAGCAACTACATTTTCAAAATCACAAAGAGGGCGTTCTTCAGCAACATCTTCAGGTCTAGGTTTACTTGGGGTTCCCACACCCAGATCATTTTTACCACAACCAAAAGTTGTCCAAATGTAGATAGGATTTTTTCTTGTTAGATTTTTATTCAGTTTATGAACCTTTTATTCTCATCAGTAACAATTTTCTTGCATATGGATTTTCATACTTATTGTATTTTGAAATGACAATTAATACATGTTTTAAGTGACAAAGGGTTTTCTTGACTTATGAGAGTTAGAGCACCATTTAAATTTTTTAGTTCAAATTTCTAAGGGCCAGGTAATCTACAACAACAACATAAGGTATGATTTGTTTCATCACAAACCCATTACCTTATGAGAGTCTCGGAGTACTTTCATACGCTGCAGAAGTAAAAGAAAAGGAGATTCCCCAGTTACATTGAAAAGTCAAGGCATCTAGGCTCTGGGGACCTTCTGGCAATAGCCTTTGTTCATTTTTGTTTGTCTGCCATATTTGTCTATCTATCTATATACCAAGGCACTTCCCCCAATTTTGGGGGGTAGCCGACACCAACAATGAAACAAAACAAAAAGGGGACCTCTACTCTCTATGTTCCTTCAGCCTAATCAGGGACCCAACCGAGTTCAGCTGGTACTGCTAGGGTGCCACAGCCCAACCTCCCACATTTCCACCACAGATGAAGCTTCATAATGCTGACTCCCCTACTGCTGCTACCTCCGCGGTCATCTAAGGCCCCGGAGGAAGCAGCAGGGCCTACTGGAACTGCGTCACAATCGCTCGCCATTCATTCCTATTTCTAGCACGCTCTCTTGCCTCTCTCACATCTATCCTCCTATCACCCAGAGCTTTCTTCACACCATCCATCCACCCAAACCTTGGCCTTCCTCTTGTACTTCTCCCATCAACTCTTGCATTCATCACCTTCTTTAGCAGACAACCATTTTCCATTCTCTCAACATGGCCAAACCACCTCTACACATTCATATCCACTCTAGCCGCTAACTCATTTCTTACACCCGTTCTCTCCCTCACCACTTCGTTCCTAACCCTATCTACTTGAGATTCACCAGCCATACTCCTCAGACACTTCATCTCAAACACATTCAATTTCTGTCTCTCCATCACTTTCATTCCCCACGACTCCGATCCATACATCACAGTTGGTACAATCACTTTCTCATATAGAACTCTCTTTACATTCATGCCCAACCCTCTATTTTTTACTACTCCCTTAACTGCCCCCAACACTTTGCAACCTTCATTCACTCTCTGACGTACATCTGCTTCCACTCCACCATTTGCTGCAACAATAGACCCCAAGTACTTAAACTGATCCACCTCCTCAAGTAACTCTCCATTCAACATGACATTCAACCTTGCACCACCTTCCCTTCTCGTACATCTCATAACCTTACTCTTACCCACATTAACTCTCAACTTCCTTCTCTCACACACCCTTCCAAATTCTGTCACTAGTCGGTCAAGCTTCTCTTCTGTGTCTGCTACCAGTACAGTATCATCCGCAAACAACAACTGATTTACCTCCCATTCATGGTCATTCTCGCCTACCAGTTTTAATCCTCGTCCAAGCACTCGAGCATTCACCTCTCTCACCACTCCATCAACATACAAGTTAAACAACCACGGCGACATCACACATCCCTGTCTGAGCCCCACTCTCACCGGAAACCAATCACTCACTTCATTTCCTATTCTAACACATGCTTTACTACCTTTGTATAAACTTTTCACTGCTTGCAACAACCTTCCACCAACTCCATATAACCTCATCACATCCCACATTGCTTCCCTATCAACTCTATCATATGCTTTCTCCAGATCCATAAACGCAACATACACCTCCTTACCTTTTGCTAAATATTTCTCGCATATCTGCCTAACTGTAAAATTCTGATTCATACAACCCCTACCTCTTCTAAAACCACCCTGTACTTCCAAGATTGCATTCTCTGTTTTATCCTTAATCCTATTAATCAGTACTCTACCATACACTTTTCCAACTACACTCAACAAACTAATTTGTAACACCTACAAAACTGAGCTATATCATTATTAACCCTTTACTGCCCAAGCGGACGAATTAGTCCGCTAATTAAAATACAAGTGTAATGCTGTTATTATAGGTTGCTAACTTTGTCTGCCCACATTGACTAATTCGTCCTCTTACTAGGTCTCCCTCCTCACTGACTCCTCCCATTATTACCAACATCAGCACCAGTAATAAACAATCTTTCGGAGAGTGAGGATGTGTTGATTTTATCTTCCATACTCCATAATTTTTTGCTCAGAATGGATGAAATACAAAGTAAGTAGAGGTACTTCAAATTTATTTCTTGATAAAGGGGTAAATTTCCTCACTTATGAAAGCAATGTAACAAGTAAATACTATTTGTTGTGTGTTTTATTATTGTTTTTAATTAGTGGAAGTTTTAGTACAGTTGGGAACATGGTGTGTTGATAATTATAGGCCTAATTAGTCCAACTGGGCATAGCAGAGAAAGACCTTGCTTTCTTTCAATATATTATTTTATATTCTCAAATATAGAGATTGTTATGTACACATTATTATTTTACATCATTGCCAACATCACCACTGCTAAAGCAATATCTAACACCACCACCTCACCAACCACTACATACCAACCATCATCACTATTATCAATTTTTAAATATTTAACTTAGCCGGTGAATATATAGCTGCAACTCTGTTGCTCGACAGACAAACTCTACGGAAAAAACTCGCCAGCGATCGCTACACAGGTTGCGGGTGTGCCCAACAGCGCCATCTGTCGACCAGATACCCAGCTCTTATGTAAACAAAGACTCAATTTTCTCTCTGTCGACGTGTCGACAAGACGTACTTTACTCGCTGTTGCTAAACTGGAGTTTTTCACATCATATTGGTGAAGTACTATATTCTGGTTTTGAGCTTTCGCAATGCAGGTGTTTTATCTTCATCTTAAATCTTGAACTCGTTTTGGATAGATTTAATTATGGTGACAAAGAGAGTATGGACTTTCTTTCACTTTTAAATGGCCGACCCTTCCCTTAGACGGAAGTGTGTTTAGGCTTTTAGTAATTTTCTTATCACGTTATAAATTATTTATAGATTTTCCTCTATATATTTTATATCTCCCCGCCTTTATTAGGCCTCTTCGATTAACTTTCCATTTATTATAAACATATAAAAATAAATTTTAATGTTTTGTTTATATGCGACCTTTCCTAAGAGTAGGCGGTCCTAACTTGGAAACCGAAGTTAATCAACGTTGAGCCCTTTATATCGTAAATAGCTTTTAAAGAGCTAAGGATTTAAAACTTTTTAAATGTAATATTTTATGAAAGAATTTTTTTGATAGTCTTCGTACTGTTTTCAAAGATGAACTAACGTTTAGTTTATTTATGCTACGCAGTTGTTGACGTTCAGGACGTACAACATGCGCTCTATCGTTACGATAGAGAGAGAGTGTATCACGGTTTCACTTTGCAGTAAGAGTAAATCGATTCTGACGTTTTGTTCATTCTTTCTTAGCTTAAATGTTTTAAATTCTATTTTAAAGGAACTTTTTATTTGAAAAACCTTTCAGTTTTTTCCTTTAGTCAAATAACATGTTTTTTTGACGAAATATGATTGGGCTCTTCTCTTAGGTGCGAAATCAAGAGAGAAAGAGATAGAGACGGAGGGAGAGAGAGGAGAGAAAACGTTCCGTTCAAGCGGGTAACTTTGTTCTCGAGTTACTCTCGTCCCTAGTCTCTGTACGGGGAGGAAGGATAAAACGTTTTTAGTTTTTTATTCTCGTCCCCAGGCTATGTGCGGTGAGAGATTGAAAACGTAGTTTATATGAACTAGTGTTTAGTCTCTTTCCCAGCCACTGAATTTTTTATCTTAAAATATGTTTTCTGTTTTTTGCTGGTATTAATGAGCTTGCATTATACGACTGATTTCGCAATTACTACCTTTTAATGAAGGGTAGAATTGCGTGTTTCAGGTAGAAATCAGTAAAAGTTTCGATTTCAGTGAAATAAGTGCAAAACAGAAAATCAAAGTGATAAAGTGATATGCGCAAAGTGTTACAGTGTTGCGTCCGAGGGTTCGTCTGTTCGTGCCTGTCGTTCACCTAGTCCGGGACCTCTTGCAAGCTCCCAAGCCCAGGGGAGAAGTAATGTCGAACGACTTATGGGTTCGAGAGGCCTTGATCAACGAACAGACGTTTCCCTCTATGGTATCGGGTGTATCTTACCAAGATCTCCCCTACCATAAGACGAGAGAGACGTTTTTTCTCCTCGTCATCCGAAGGCTTTTCGCATAAGAAACCTGTCACAAGGTTTCGAAGCCCTTAAGCGAAAGTCAGTCCTTTCAGGACAGGTCCAGCGTCCTGGTTACAGCCATTAGGACAGCTCTGACCCTATGCAGTCATCGGATAACTGCTCGCCGCCTAACAAAAGCGTAACACAGACTCCGAGAGTCTTTTTTGTTGGCAAAGTGTTGCGGTCACAGACGTTACCCTCGTCTCTTACCACAACCATTTCCGTTGATCCTTAATGGGTTGTATGGCAAGACATGCAGAATATGCTTGCCTCCCTTATGGAAGACTATTCTGCCGATTAGTCCGTTGAGTCTAGCCGTTTATCTCATCGATATCCTGGCTTTCAGCCAACCTAACGTTCCTTTGTGCTTCCTGTTGACGTTGGCGTAGCTAAGTCACGTCAGTCAGGTTGTTTAGAACCACACTCGATGCGGTCTCGTGTGGATTTTCAGCCGCATTTGGACGTTAGGCCACTTGCTGATGCTCCTGTTGACGTTCAAGACGTTCGCTAACAATCGGAGTTGACTTGTTTTGACGCTGTGCGTCAACCTCCGCATTCTAGAGTTGTTTTGACTGCTCAGTCTAGGCAGTCAAAGTAGTCTCGAGTGGACGCTGTGCGTCCTCACGCACCTGTTGTGGTTGACAGTTCAGTTGTTGACAGTTCACAGACTGTCAAGCAGTTACATGACGTTGCGTTCTGGTCCGCTACTAATGCACCAGTGAGTGTGGACTCTGCTTGTAAAGCATTGCCACCACGGTAGGTCTCTCCCTTGCTTGAGACTCAGCTTTTATCGGACAAGGTTCCTGTAGATGAGGAAGTTGCTGTTTCCCCTCCTACTGATATTCCCTTGAGGACTCTGTCAGATGGAGAGGAGCCTAAAGCTGCTTAGCCCCCTATGGACTTTAATTAAATCATGATGATTTTTTTTTAAGGATCTTTGTCCGGATCTTTTTGTAACTGCTGCTCCTCGTTCGCCTAAACGTCAGAGCTTACACTAGGCCTAGCTACTTCGAAGCCGTTGTTTTTAAGCTAGTGCTCTCTCGCTCTCCTAGAGAGCTTTACGTTGGCTAGGCGACTGGTTTATCACCAGGAGGAGTTTGGGGGATACAGCCTTTGCTTTCCCTTCTTTTAAACTGGCTTATAGAGCGAGAGTCTGATATGACACGAGAGAAGTTCTCGGCTTGGGAGTTCATGCCTCTGCCCAGATAGACTTCTCAAATCTCGTAGACTCTCCCTGGCGCCTGGCCAGGAGACGCTCCAAGTTTTTTACAGGTCAACTTCACAGCTGTTTTCGAGCCTTTGAAGTTTTGCTGTACAATTATGTCATGCATAAACAAGGCTTTCAGGGATGGAAAGCGGTACCGCCTCAGTCGCTAACCCCGTCTGTTGCCGCACCTGCTCCCGTAGACCCTAAATGGGCTTTGCTGCAAGACATGCAGTCCAAGCTTGCGTCCTTGATAGAGGACTTTAATGCGGAGAAGGTTGCTGCCGAACCTTCTGGCCAACAACCTTCCAACCGGTCGGTTGTGCGCCCTGTTGACGCTGAGGTAACCTTCTCGCGTCTGCCAGTTGAGGTGGTTCCTCCACCGATGCGACCCAGTGTGGGTTGCCAGCCGCACGTTGACGTTAAGCGACGCTCGGAAGTGGTTGTTGACGTTCTGGACGTTCAACAACCAGCAGAGGTGACTTGTTTTGACGCAGTGCGTCAACCTCAGCAACCCGGTAGGGTGTTGACTGCACAACCCAGACGGTCTAGACAGTCTCGGGTTGACGCTGTGCTTCCTCGCGCACCCATGGTTGTTGACAGTTCACAGACTGTGCAGCAGTTCCATGATGTTGCGTCCGGCTCCGTCACACATGCACCAGTGCGACCGGACTCAGCGAGCCAGACGTTGCCCACTCCGTTGCCGTTTCCTCATCAGTTTTCGGATGAGGAACCCTCTGATGAGGACGTTGCTGAACAACAAGACGATCAGCCCTCAGAATAGATCAAGCCCTGCTATCCATCCAGTAGATGCTGAAGAAGGAACGCTGTTCAGTCAGGCTGTGGATGAGTCTGGTAGGGACGCTGTCATCCGTGGAACAATTTGTGTCACTAGGAAGACTACACCTCCGTCCTCTTCAATACCATCTAGCTTTTCACTGGAAAAAGGACAAGACGCTAGAAGCGGTCTCGATCCCGGTTTCCGAAAAGATAAAGTCTTGTCTGACTTGGTGGAAGGACAATATCAACCTAAGAGAGGGTCTTCCCCTGGCTGTTCAGACTCCCAACCACGTTCTCTTCTCGGACGCATCGGACGTGGGCTAGGGCGCGACACTAGACGGTCGGGAATGCTCAGGACTGTGGAACTCGAGTCAGAGGAGCATGCATATCAACTGCAAGGAGCTGTTGGCAGTACATCTGGCCTTGAAAAGCTTCAAGTCTCTCCTTCGAGGCAAAGTGGGGGAAGTTAACTCGGACAACACCACGGCCTTGGCGTACATCTCCAAACAAGGAGGTACCCACTCACTGACGTTGTACGAGATCGCAAGGGACCTGCTCATCTGGTCAAAAGGTCAAGACATCTCCCTAGTAACGAGGTTCATCCAAGGCGACTTGAACGTCATAGCAGATTGCCTCAGTCGGAAAGGGCAAGTAATTCCAACCGAATGGACCCTCCACAAGGATGTGTGCAAGAGATTTTGGGCCACTTGGGGTAAACCATCCATAGATCTCTTTGCAACCTCGCTGACCAAGAGGCTTCCAATCTATTGCTCTCCAGTCCCGGACCCAGCAGCAATACATATAGATGCTTTCCTCCTAGATTGGTCACATCTGGATCTCTACGCATTCCCACCGTTCAAGATTGTCAACAAGGTACTGCAGAAGTTCGCCTCTCACGAAGGGACAAGGTTGACGTTAGTTGCTTCCCTCTGGCCCGCGAGAGAATGGTTCACCGAGATACTTCGATGGTTAGTAGACGTTCCCAGAAGTCTTCCTCTAAGGGTAGTCCTTCTACGTCAGCCACACGTAAAGAAGGTACTCCAAAGCCTCCACGCTCTTCGTCTGACTGCCTTCAGACTATCGAAAGACTCTCGAGAGCTAGAGGCTTTTCGAAGGAAGCAGCCAGTGCGATTGCTAAGAGCAAGGAGAGCGTCTTCCATTAGAGTCTACCAATCGAAGTGGGAAGTCTTCCGAGACTGGTGCAAGTCAGTTTCTGTATCCTCGACCAGTACTTCTGTAGCTCAAATAGCTGATTTTCTCTTATACCTGAGAAAAGGACGATCCCTTTCAGCTCCCACTATCAAGGCCTACAGAAGCATGTTGGCATCGGTCTTCCGGCATAGAGGCTTAGATCTTTCCAAACATAAAGATCTGCAAGACCTCCTTAAGTCTTTTGAGACCACCAAGGAGCGTCGTTTGGCTACCCCTGGATGGAATTTAGACGTGGTACCAAGATTCCTCATGTCAGACAGGTTGGAGCCGTTACAATCAGCCTCCCTGAAAGATCTCACTCTTAAGACTCTTTTCCTGGTATGCTTAGCCTCGGCTAAAAGAGTCAGTGAGATTCATGCCTTCAGCAAGAACATCGGATTTTCGTCGGAAAAAGACACTTGTTCGCTGCAACTTGGTTTTCTAGCCAAAAATGAGCTGCCTTCTCGGCCTTGGCCTAAATCTTTCGATATTCCCAGCTTATCGGAGATTGTAGGCAATGAACTAGAAAGAGTCTTATGCCCTGTTAGAGCTCTTAAGTTCTATTTAAAGCGTACTAAACCTTTACGAGGCCAATCTGAAGCTTTATGGTGTTCAGTTAAGAAACCATCCTTGCCTATGTCAAAGAATGCTTGGTCAGACTTTATCAGATTGTTAATACGAGAAGCTCATTCACATCTGAGTGAGGAAGACCGAACTTTGCTTAAGGTGAAGACGCACAAAGTTAGAGCTGTAACAACTTCCGTGGCCTTTAAGCAAAATATATCTCTGCAAAGTATAATGGACGCAACCTATTGGAGAAGCAAGTCAGTGTTCGCGTCATTTTACTTGAAAGATGTCCAGTCTCTTTACGAGAACTGCTACACACTGGGACCATTCGTAGCAGCGAGTGCAGTAGTGGGTGAGGGCTCAACCACTACAATTCCCTAATTCCTTATCCTTTTAATCTGTCTCTTGAAATGTTGTTTTTTTATGGGTTGTCCGGAAGGCTAAGAAGCCTTTCGCATCCTGGTTGATTTGGCGGGTGGTCAAAGTCATTTCTTGAGAGCGCCTAGATTAGGGGTTTGATGAGGTCCTGTTGTATGGGTTGCAACCCTTGATACTTCAGCTCCTAGGGGTCGATCAGCATCCTAAGAGGATCGCGAGGCTCCGTAAGGAAGACGTACTTAAAAGGCAGAGTAATTGTTCAAGTCGACTTCCTTACCAGGTACCTATTTATTTTGTTTTTGTTATTTTGATAACTTCTAAAATGAAATAAAAAACTCTTAGCTCATAAAATATAAACATATATTACTGGTCTCTACCCACCATCCTGGGTGTGAATCAGCTATATATTCACCGGCTAAGTTAAATATTTAAAAATGATATTTTAATTATAAAATAAATTTTTGAATATACTTACCCGGTGAATATATAAATTAAATGACCCTCCCTTCCTCCCCAATAGAGACGCAGTGGGACGAGGAGAAAATTGAGTCTTTGTTTACATAAGAGCTGGGTATCTGGTCGACAGATGGCGCTGTTGGGCACACCCGCAACCTGTGTAGCGATCACTGGCGAGTTTTTTCCGTAGAGTTTGTCTGTCGAGCAACAGAGTTGCAGCTATATATTCACCGGGTAAGTATATTCAAAAATTTATTTTATAATTAAAATATCATTTTTATGACAATCTATATTACCTCTTTGACTAGATATTCCAAAATCTATTTTCTGTGGAAGAAGACTGCACAAACTAGCTACCAGAAATTTGGAATGCATTCAGGAAATTGAGCTAGATGAAGTACTAAGTGCAGAGGAACCTGATGATAATGATAAACTACCCATTACATCGGAAGACTTTCATCAAGATATTTAGACTGGTAGGATTGTTCTCAGAGTATTTTTTTGTCATTTTTGAAATGCTTTGTTATTAAAAAAAAAAATAATCGGTACCTGAAATTGATGGAAACTCGTTAAGCCTAATGTAGAATAAAGGGTCTGTTGACTATACTGGGGAAGAGGGAACATAGTCTTCAATTTATCTTCAATTAATTTATTTTTATATGAAGAGGGTGAAGCTCCAGTGCTTGAAGATAGATCCACATTTGATGCCGGAATTGAGGATACTCCTCATTCCTTTGATGAAAATGAGACTGTTGTACTGGAAATAAGTGCCGCTTCAGAAACACAAGGAACATTATCATCAGGAGCCTCTACCAGGAAAGTAAGAAGTAAATCAAAACTTTCTTCTACTTCATGGAAGGTAGCTGATTCTGAGGTATCTTCATCACATGATTATCTTGGCCAAGATCCGATATTCAATGATGACCTACGGTAGCCATTCCAGTATGTGTGTGACTTCCTTGATGATGACATTATGGACACTATTGTAGCACAGTCAAATCTCTATGCAATTCAAAAAAATCCAAACAAACCTCTAAATGTTGACCGTAATGAACTAGAACAATGGTTGTTGGGTTTGAGTATCTATTTTTCATTAAGTAAACTTCCTAATATCAAAATGCATTGGTCAACCCAGCTGGGTCCTCATAGAGAAATTGCTGCAGATGTTATGAGTCGTAACAGATGGGAGGAAATAAAATCCAAATTTCATATGGTTGATAATTCGATCCTTGATTCAAATCCCAGAGGAAACAGGGACAGATTATTCAAAGTCCGTCCCCTTGTTGATAAACTGAGAAGCAAGTTTCAGCAAATACCAATGACTCAAAATCTTTGCACTGATGAACAGCTTGCTCCTTTCAAGGGGGATAGCAGTTTCAAACAGTATATACCTAGTAAACTCCATAAATATGGGTATAAGTTTAAGGTTCTTGCAGACAGTCAGGGTATGACCTATGATTTTTTTGTCATATACTGGGAAAACTGATCCAGTCGATGACCAAAATGTTCCTGACCTTGGTGCTAGTGTCAATAGTGTGTTACATTTGGCTCAAGTAATCCCTACACACTGCAACCATCTTTTATTCTTTGATAATTGGTTTACCTGTGTGCCACTAATGCAGCACCTGTCCACCCGGGGTATTTGGTGTTGTGGAACAGTGCGTGTTCCTCGCTTGCCAGGAATAAAGAATTCGAAGGATGCTGAGAAAGCTTTAATGAAAAAAGGTAGAGGTTCGTATGAAGAGCTAAGAAGTACAGGTGAAGGATGTGAGGTTACCTATGTCAAGTGGTACAATACTAAAATTGTGAACATTGTGTCAACTTTCGCAAAAGCCAATTCCGTCAGTAAGGTCTCCAGGTATGACAGAAAACTCAAGTGTAGGATTGATGTAAACTGCCCAGACATTATTTGGCAGTATAACAAGTCAATGGGGGAAGTTGACTTGGCTGACTGCCTCATTTCCCTATACAGGATAACTATAAGGTCCAAGAAATACTACCATCATCTTATTTTCCACATGATTGATATGGTAATAGTAAATAGCTGGCTACTATATTGACGAGATGCTGGAAATCTTCATGTACCAAAGCCAGATATCCTTCCCCTTGCAGTCTTCAAACTAAAAGTTGCATTTGCTTTCATGAAAAGAGGAAAGTCCTCAGGAAACCTAAACAGAGGCAGACCATCAAGCCTGGAGGGTAAAAGTAAATAACTGATGATCGGGTGACCTGCACAGGCAATTCTTGATAAACTTATTCGATCTGACCTTGTAGGACATTTCCCATGTGTTGATGATATAGGGAGGATTTGCAAGAATCCAGAATGAAAAGGAAAAACAAATATTCTGTGCATGAAATGTAAAGTGAACTTGTGTCTCAATAAGAATAACAACTGTTTCCTAAAATTTCATGCACCATAAGTAGGAAATGAGATGACAAGGAGTTTTATATCTTGTACCATTGTTCCATTCAAAACAGAAGCAAGTAAAAAATGTATCAGTATTGAAATTATTGTCATAGTATTCTTAATTATTCAATTACATTCTGATTTCAAGGAAAATTACTTGGTGAAAATTTTAAACACTAAATTACTAATTGATTATTGAGTCTTTTGCCAAAAATATTGAGAAGTAAGCATCTAGATTTGTCATTCATGCACTTAACTCCTGTACAAACTTTCTACAATGAAATATTAAGGAAATTAAAAACAGATAGTTTCATAATAACCAATGTTTTTAGAATTTTACTGCTAAAGCTGTGGAGTGGATTGGCTGTTCTGATGCCCGAGTGGACTAATTAGTCCTCTAATTCTAATTATATAATATTAACATAGATAATAAAAACATACTTACATGAGTATATATTGGTGCTAAATAAAACTATTGAAAAGGGATTAACATTTTTTTCTTTAAAAAAAAAAAATTGGGCAGTAGAGGGTTAACATGTTTACAAATACCATTTTATATTAATCATTATGCAGTCATAATTTTCAATAATTTAAGGTACAGTACTTATTCATTCTAATTATGGACCCATGTGCAGCAAATGCTTAATATGCATTTCAGGTCCCGGCTATAATAAGTTAAGATTTCTTATGGATAACCTCTTTTACTGCTTATTTCTTTTTACTTCAATTTGGTGTTTATTCCTATGCAGATACAAACTTCTGAGTCATTTATATGCGTTACTCCTAGTCTCGTTTTCTATGATCAGACAATCAAAGAAAATTTATTGCTTCATACTTCATTGCTAAGCAACCCGTCGCATGCGGCTCAGGAAGCCTGCTCATAACGCTTGGTTCTTTCCTCACAACACTCCTGGTTTCGGAGTTTAGAGGACATACCTCAACTTCTTCTCTATGATCGAGACTTTGCATTCAACTCGCTTACCCTTTTAATGTTTAGTGCTTATGACTTGTGTGTCTTTACTTTATTCACAGTCACTTGTGTTACTGTTCATTATCTGTGAGTTATGAGAGTGCTTTATTGTCTAGTAAGCCTCGGAATTTGCGTGCTTGCCCCAGCCAGGATAGCTACCCTTGTGGCCTTCTCATGAGCCGGGCAGACGTAGATCCACATCTCTTTTGTCCCTCATACTAGACAAGACATGATCAATGAAATCACCATGTAAGTACTGTAGGGAGTGGTTATTCTCCCAATGGGAAAGATAATATTCTCGTTACAGGAAACCAAGCGAGATTTCTCTCCTACTTTGTCTCCTCCCAACAGGAGTAAGAGACAAAGGTTCCTTTCTGCGACGAAAGACTCCCACTATTATTTTGCATTGTGAGTCCTCTGCGACTTTAATCACAGAAGACACTGCCTACAGTAATCTTGATAGTGTTGATCATATATGACAGGACCTTGAGCCAGCACTTCTAGAAAACTCTAACTACTGTACCCATGTGCCATGAGCCAGATCACTGCCTAGTAACCATGATTACGAAGGGTAAACATGTGGACGATTTTTCAAAGAAAGCTTTTCCGCTCTTGGAAACATGTCCAGTTTGAGTGTTGAAAGCTTACTCATGTTCCTGTTTGTGGAACTCTAGAGTTGAGATGGCTTTTCCACATAGCCCTGAGGCAGCCTTGTTAGAACACAATTATTTTCAGTCTCCAATCCATTCTCACAAACTAGGCTTGCCTTGCACTTATAGGGGTCCTAAGCTTAGATCTCCTCTACAGAGTCTTAAGGAGTCTTAAGCAGTTTATGACAAGGGTGGTCAGACTGCTTCGGCTGCGCCCATACTCCAAACCTTACCAAACCCACACGTTTCTTTTGTTCTGTCCTCTCCTTCCAAGCTTATGAGAGCTGGGAAGTCAAGAAGGACAAATGCAGACTTTATTTACCTCTTTATGAGGTTCAGCCAGGCATATCGTTCAGCCCAGTAAAGCTGTACGCGCCTCTGTTCCTATGTGTGATGACGTCCCCCCATGCACCATTATGCCTGTGTATAGTGAAACTTCTCCACTCTTGGGGCAATCCAACAATACAAATCAAGTAGTCATGCCCATCTGCAATGACGACACATAACGTGCCAACATTTTAACACATTTTAACGCGTAAGAGTATTCCTCCACAGCATAACAGTGCTATCACACATGTTCCTACCTGAACCTCACAAGCTAGTTTACAATCAACGCACCCCAGAGGGTGTGGTAAATCGACACCCCCATTATTTCAAAGTTCCCCCTGAGTTTTATAAACTTCCATCTAGTACTCATGAGGACAACCTTGGCTTGCTCTAATAGCAGACCTGTCCTATGCTAATAGCAAACCCATTAAAATTCATGATCAGCCACACACTAGCTCTGGTTCTAATATTCATGATATTTCATTTCAGGTCACTCATTCTACGGAACGACACTTTCAGTCCATTCTAAGCAGGTACAGAGGACGAATAAGGGACGAAGAGTTTTTCGGGGTGAGACATATAAGGTGATAAACGTTGGAGACTAGGCCCACGCCGTAGGTGACCTAAGTGGCAGCATTCAGAGAATTCTCTCTCTCCTCGTAAATCAAGCTCTGATAGACTTAAACTCTTCCGCCTCTCACTCTGTTGCTAGAGGTGGATGCTCTTATAATAGGAGTTAATAGGACTCCTGTTTCTTCTCTGCCTCCTATTCCTGTCACAATATGAATGACACAAGGGAAAGGGAGGACATTCAAGGAAGAGGTAAATAACAGTGAGTTATTGGATCCTTTGACTGGCCAGACAGTAATGCATTGGATCCCTCTTTCTTGTCATGGCTCATTTTTTCTTTGCCTACACATACACCGAATAATCTGGTCTATTCTTTACAGATTCTCGTCTTTCCTCATACACCTGCCAACAATGAGATTACCAAACACTTCTTTACCCAAGGGACTAATTACTGTATTGTAATTGTTCATTGTACTGTCCTCTTGGTAAGGGTAGAAGATACTCTTTAGCTATGGTAAGCAGCTCTTCTAGGAGAAGGACACTCCAAAATCAAACCATTGTTCTCTAGTCTTGGGTAATGCCATAGCCTCTATTCCCTGGTCTTTCACTGTCTTGGGTTAGAGTTCTCTTGCTTGAGGATACACTCGGGCATACTATTCTATTTTATTTATTTTTTCTCTTCCTCTTGTTTTTTTTTAAATGGTGTGTTGGGCATTCATAGAAGAAGGGCCATGGATGCCTGGTGGTTTATCAAGAGGTTGTCTTTTCCTTATCTGATTCTTTTTCTTCTCAAAACCATCCTTACTGTCCTCCCTTCAGTTAAAGTGGCTATCCTGGAGGGTATTTAGCCTTGCATGGTGTATCGGCTCCTCCATGTTAACCAGTTTTTCTTACTTTTTTTCTATAGTTTATGGGTTTGATCAATCACTTTATTTATATTTTTGTACATATTGTTTTTGTTATAATTTTTCTTAATCTAGATTTTAAGTATGATGTCCTTTTTTTATTACCATTATTTCTTATGCTGTCTGGAGACTGAGTGAAATCCGGGGCCAGTACGTCCTAGATTTCGTCAATGTCGTTTACTGTATTACAATATTCGTGGTCTTCATGCAAATATTCAAGATCTTACAGTTGCGTCCAGACAGTACGATATTCTTTTGTGCTCAGAAACTTTGGTTTCTAATTTGAGGCGCTCATCTGAGCTCCTTATAACTGGTTTTATGAAGCCAATAATGATGAAACATGATGTCATCCTTAGGGCCAGGGAAATGACGGTGTATATTAGTACTGAGTACCCTGCTTCTCATAAGTCCTGCTATGAATGTGGATGTCATATTATTCAGGTAATAAAAGTTTGTGACAGGCATAATAACTTCTATTTGTTTTTGATCTACCGGAATCCAGACGGATGATTCTGTCTTTGATTGTCTTCTTACCATTATGGCTAAGATGCAAGAAGATGATTGAAAGGCTTCTTTTGTCTTTGTTGGTGATTTCAATGCTCACCATAGGGAGTGGTTAAGTTCTGTTTTTCCTACTGATCACCGTGGCTTAAGAGCTTTAGACTTTGCCTCTGGGTCAGCGTGTTAGCAAATCATAAGTGAAGCTACGCACAGGTCTGCTAATTGCTTGTACCTCATATACACTGACTCCCCTGGCGTTTAACAAGTAAGGTTGGTTCTCTAGTCGGGACATCTGATCATGCCTTGATTTCATTAGTAGTGAAGACTGAGCAGCCTGTCCCTGTTGTATCATACTCATGTAAAATTTCTATGAAATCTCAAGCTGACTTGAATGGGATTTTGCATGATCATTTGGGCTTGAATTAGTCTCAATTATGTAATAGTGTTGATCCTGTTGTCCCTTTAAATGAGAATCTAGTCAACATAATTGATAGGCTAATCCCTTATCGTGTGCTAAGCTACCGAGTGAAGGACAAACCGTGGGTCAAAGATGATTGTAGACGTGCTTATTTGGAGAAGCAGGAGGCCTATCATCTTTGGAAGGGTAACAGATCAGATTTGACCTGGAATAACTATACTCAGAGAGTTTAATCTTCAACTGAAAACTAATACAATTTAACCATAAAAGAAACCCTTTCTGGTGCAACTCAGGAAGAATATAAATGGTGGTCTAGCCTTAAATCTGCACTCTTTAGTGTAGATGCAACAGTTCCTCCTTTACTTAAACCAGATGGCTCAGTCACTCACTGTCCAAGTGAAAAAGGCAACCCTTTTGGCTGATGTGTTTGACAGTAAACAGAGTAATGAAACACTCTAACTTCCTCATTCCTGTTTCCATGAGGTTAAACTAACTAGTTTAGCTTTTCGATCTCGTGAAATTAAAGCTCTGTTAATGGACAGTGATGCTGCGTATGGAGGTGTAGACCCAAATGGTATTTTTCCTTTGTTTTTTTTTTATAAAGACTGCAGATTTTTTAGCTGAAAGTTATCTGTTATTTTGTGCAAGTTAGCAAGAAAAGGAGCTTTTAGCATTTGTTGGAGAATTGGTAATGTTACTCTTCTATGTAAATGTGTTTGTGGTAGCTCCGAACTGATTACTGCCCAATTTCCATAACCTGTTTTATCTCAAGTTTTTGAATGTCTTAATAAGTTTGCTGAAGGTAATCATCTATTCCCTAATTTGCAATTTTGTTTTCGTAAAGGTTTGGAGCATATGATGCCCTTCTTACAATCTCCAATACTATACAGAAATCCCTTGATTGTGGTCAGGAAGTTCGTATGATTGGCCGTGATTTTAGTGCTGCCTTTAACCGTGTTAATCATGAGGCCGTTGTTTTCAAACTCGAACAGTTGGGAGTGGGTGGGTCATTTCTTAGCATTATTATTGAATTTTTAAGTAATAAATCTCAGAGTTGTTGTTAATGGGCACCATGGTGAGTATAGGAATGTAATATCTGGTGTTCCACAGGGTAGTGTTCTTTGCCTATTACTTTTCATACTATATACACAGGACATGTGGTTTGGTGTAGATAACAAACTTGTTGCATATGCAGATGATGCTACTCTCTTTGCATCAATTCCCTCTCCTGAATGTAGATCTGGGGTTGCTGAATCCCTTAATAGTGATTTAGCTAAAGTTAGTGCATGGGGAAAAATTTTGGGGTATGAAGTTGAATCCTAACAAAACTCAAAGTATGATTGTAAGTAGGTCAAGTACAGTGGCTCCTCAACATCCGGATCTCAGCATTGATAATGTTTCTTTAACTTTGTATGATTCTTTTAAAATTTTAGGTGTGATTCTTGACTGCAAATTTACTTTTGAGAAACACACTAGGTCTGTGTCTTCTTCAATTACACAAAAAATTGGCTTACTGTATTGAGAAAGTCTTTTAAGGTTTTCGGTGATCAATCTATTCTGAAGAAGTGTTTTAATTCTTTCATTCTACCTTGTTTTGAGTATTGTTCTCCTGTCTGGTCTGGTCTTCAGCTGCTGATTCTCATCTTAATTTGTTGGACAGAAACGTATGGTCTATAAAATTGCTTATTCTTGATCTAGATATTAATCTTTGGCACCGTCATTCAATTAGTTCATTATGCATGTTGCATAAGATTTTTCGTAATTCTGACCATCCTTTACATTCAGATCTTCCTGGACAGTTCCATCCTGTTTGTAATACTAGGCAGGCAGTTAATTCTAATAGTCAGGCCTTTTTCATCATGAGGCTCAATACTACACATTATTCTAGAAGTTTTATTCCAGCTGTGGCCAAGTTGTGGGATGATTTTTCTAATCGGGTAGTTGAATCAGTAGAACTTCAAAAGTTCAAAGTTGAAGCAAATATTTTTATGTTGAACAGGCTGACATAAGTCTTTTTATATTTTGTATATGACATAACTGTTTTGCGCTGTTATAGTTTTTAGAATGATTTATTGTTAATTTTTTCTCATCATTTATTTATTTACTTATTTCCTTTCCTCACTGGGCTATTTTTCCCTGTTGGAGCCCTTGGGCTTTAGCATCTTGCTTTTCCAACTAGGGTTGTAGCTTGGCTAGTAATAATAATAATATATAGACTAATAAATATCTCTTATTCAGATTAGACAGGAAGTGCATTAAAATTGTAACATAAAATTAAACATTTTTCCTCAAAATGAAGTCAGCCGGGAGAGGCGCAATGAGACAGTTTGCATCTTATTATTTGTAAATCTTCAAAATTAAGCTTGCGATATGGCAAACATTTTCACAGTCTGATCTTTGTACCATCAAGTCACTCATTGATGAGATTTTATACTGGGTCCAAATCTGGTAGGTCCTGGGGTATGCTTCAATTACATGTTGCTCAGTTTGTATTTGGCCATACACACAACCTCTCCTCTACAGGTAACTGGCTCTTCCCTCTTCTGTTCCAACAGCCAACCTCAATACCAAGAGAATGAGAACTCAGTCTTAGTCTTGTCCACTCCGTTCTCTCCAACTCATTTATATTGTTTTTTTTTTTTGTTTTTTTTTTTACTATAAATGTCATGAACGTTAAATTATACATGCTCTAGCGCATTTCAGAGCCCACTCCCTATTGATGCTAATATTGCTAATCTAGTTCCATCGGTACCAGTCAATAAATTGTCCAACTTTCCCTGCATTACTTTTGGTCCCAAAATGGCAAACATCGAGGTAGCATCTATGTCTGCAAACCAAACCTGCTCATGGCTAGACCTCTGGTCTAGAGCAGTATCCCACTTTGCGGTGACTGAAAACTTACGGGAAGAACAGGCCCTTAAGCAGTTTGAGGAATTATCTTGATTGGGGCTAAAGCCAAAGAATTCCTTTTCCATCAGAACATTTACCTATGGGATAAGTGTATCCTAAAGAGTCGAAATGCTAACCAAGCCAAATGCTCTAGACAGCTGTCTCCCAGGTACGCGTTAGCCCTAAGAAACTTGGACTTGACGCTGACCAAGCCAAATGCTCTAGACAGCTGTCTTCCAGGTAGGCGTTAGCCCTAAGAAATTCGTACTTAGTGAGTTCCCCTTCTCTCTTACCTCCCTCAGATGTAGCCACAGCTATAGAGGAGATAGAGAGGTTAAGAGGTTTAGAGCATTTACCTATGGAATAAGTGTATCCTAAAGAGTCGCAATGCTGACCAAGCCAAATGCTCTAGACAGCTATCTCCCAGGTACGCATTATCCCTAAGAAACTTGGACTTAATGTTGACCAAGCCAAATGCTCTAAACAGCTGTCTCCAAGGTACGCGTTAACCCTAAGAAACTCGAACTTAGTGAGTTCCCCTTCTCTATTCCCTCCCTCAGATGTAGCCACAGCTATAGAGAAGATAGAGAGGTTAAGACAAGCTCCTATTATAAGAAAGGCAGTAGCACCAAGGTAGTCTGCCCCCTGGCAGCAGCTAAGGAACTTGCCTTTCAAGTCAGTTCCGCAACAAAGATGACTTCTGTCTTCAACAGATTCTCAACAGCCCGGGAGACAAGCCCCCAGATCTATCTTTCATGGGAGAGAACTTCCCTCCATACAAAGAGGGCATAGTTGCAGAGGCTCCCACTAGGGAGGGCATGGCCCCAGCTTACTACGAGGGGGGTATGCCTACAAAGCTTTTGGCTAAGGTGGCAGGACTTCGGGACCGACCCTTGAACGCTAGCAGTCCTCCCTTCAGGATATTTAGTCCCTCTTCATAGCCTGTCCGCCACCTCTGACCAGGACTCTGACAATCCAACAATTGTATACAAAAGGCTCAGTAAAGGACCTCCTTATTAGAGGAAGTCTCCAAATTGTTGGCCAAGGAAGTCTTGAGCAACTCCAGTGAGACAGGAAAAGGCAACTCCTTGATAACAACCTATGGTTTCCAAATAAGAAGGCACAGCCTCACTCCTGCCATGCCACCTTGTAGTAGAAATACACGAAGCTAAGATCAAAATATCTTCATCTTCCTTCGGTAAAGATATTCTCGAGTGGAGAGTGGTTATTGCTAACTATCTGAATTAATCAGGGACAGCAATGTACGCAGAAAGGACTTTTCGCTTCCTATCAGCAATGAGACTCTTAATCTTGTGGTGTAATTACCTCCCACTGGTTGTTTTATAACTCCGGTGTATTGCTAATCAGTCCTAGACCAAAAACTACAGTAATTGGCGATACTTGGAGACAGTCTTACACTGCTTTGTCTGATTCGTCAGACTAAAAATCCAAACATCCAAGGGATTCTGAATAAGTCTATCTTCAAAGGAGACAACAGAGAAACAGTACCCAGACGTACTGGAACTTCTCATGGAAGCCCTTAGAAAACCTCCAGAATTACTAAAGCATAATAGGTCAACCACTCTCAGCAAAAGTTCCAAGTCACAGTGCATTGCCTGCCAGGCCACAATAGGAAACTAGTTGGCTACACTTCCGGAAAAAGGGAGTTCGATCCCAACTGTGAAACAACTGTCCAGATGTCCCTGAATGTTATCTGCAACAGTTCATCAGGCCAAATGGAACCTTTAGTGATTGGGGTTATACAAGGGATTGACAATACTACAGTAATTGGCGATACTTGGAGACAGTCTTACACTGCTTTGTCTGATTCGTCAGACTAAAAATCCGAACATCCAAGGGATTCTGAATAAGTCTATCTTCAAAGGAGACAACAGAGAAACAGTACCCAGACTTACTGGAACTTCTCATGGAAGCCCTTAGAAAACCTCCAGAATTACTAAAGCATAATAGGTCAACCACTCTCAGCAAAAGTTCCAAATCACAGTGCATTGCCTGCCAGGCCACAATAGGAAACTAGTTGGCTACACTTCCGGAAAAAGGGAGTTCGATCCCAACTGTGAAACAACTGTCCAGATGTCCCTGAATGTTGTCTGCAACAGTTCATCAGGCCAAATGGAACCTTTAGTGATTGGGTTTATACAAGGGATATTGTCTCTTTTAAGGTCACTTTCCCCTAAATATGGTTTTTTTTTATAATCCCAAGGAACTAATTCCTTGTCACTATTGGACTACTTCTAGCCCTTGAAGCAAGTTCTGAAACTGAAAGAGCTTGACCTCCCCTCTTCAGGAGATCTCTCACCTTTTGTTCAAGTTTTTAGCAGGCAGGCTTGGTCCCCCCCCCCCCCCTTTTACATGTAAATAACCTGATTTGTTCCAGACCTAGAAAAACACCACATTCAATTATTATAAAAAGGATATGTGCCACTAAACAGTACTAAATATATGAAAATTACTGTATTTTGATCATTTAATAATAAATTAACATTGATATTCTGAAAAAGGAATGTTTAAATTAGAGCAAGCAGTAAAAATAAAGTAATCAAAATATGAAACCTTACCTTTGGAGTGAGGTGATGTCCGAGAGCGAAGTAGAGGAGGATGAAAACGGCGGAAAACGTTTACGTACAAGTGGCAGAAAATGTAATCACTTAACTTTACAAAACAGATTTATAAATGACAGAAAACATTAACACTTAATTTTAGGAAATGCATCTACAAATTGCAGGAAATTTTAACACTTAACTTTACGATAAACTTAAAATAGAATTTCTTTTTTTTTCCTCTTTCTATTTTTTTTTACTTTACATTTTTTATTTTCTAAATTTAATTACACTACATATTTTCTTCATCACTGCCACTTTTCTTTCGTTTCTTAGCTGGCGCTTGATCTGCTTCTACCAAAGGCCTCTTACTAAAATATATGTCCAAAGAAGCTTGTTTCTACCTGCTTCTTAAAATTTTCCTGAAATAACTCGGGCAAGCTTCATTACAGTACTCAAGCACACGACCTGTGAGTATTTTTTCTGGGTGTGTCTTTTCTACGAGGGCCACCATTTTAAAGTAGCCATCTAGACCCTCTTTAATTTTTGCCATTATCAGTGGCTCTTCCTCCTCCTCCTCCTCCTCCCTTCCCAACTGTACTCTTCCTGAACAACGTTCACTCGCATGGCCTCCAACTCCTTCAGGTCATCCGTTGTAAGTACCTCTTGGTCCTCCTAGATAAGCTCATTGATGTCGGCCTCATCAACTTCCAGATCTATGGACTTCCTGAGTGTAACGATCTCGGCAACTTTAGATTGAGCATCAGGTTCAGGATCATCAACATTTTCAGGATTGTCTTCAGTTTGGTCTGCATGGAAGCCCTCGAAATCTCGTGCTGAGACTGCATCAGGCCACAGCTTCTTCCAAGCAGAGTTCAAGGTGCACTTCGAAATCTCCTGCTAAGCTTGATCAATCATTTTGAGGCATATGACAGTATCAAAATGCTCCTTCCAAAATTGACGAAGGGTGAGGTTTGTGCTCTCAATGATTTTGAAACATCTCTTGAAGAGATATTTCGTATAAAGCTTCTTGAAGTTTGAAATCACTTGCTGGTCCATGGGCTGGAGGAGAGGGGTGGTGTTCGGTGGAAGACAGAGAATCTTGATGAAGGAATATTGTGCTGCAATATCTTCATGGAAGGAAGGAGGGTGAGCAGGGGCATTGTCCAGCATCAGCAGGCATTTCATAGGGAGGCGCTTCTCTTCGAAATACTTTTTCACAGTTGGGCCAAAACAAATATTTATCCACTCGATAAACAATTGTCTTGTTACACAGGCTTTTCCATTAGCCCTCCACAACATGTTTAGATGTTCCTTAGTGACTTTGTGGTTCTTGAAGGCTTAAGGAGTATCGGAGTGATACACCAGGAGGGGTTTCACCTTGCAATCCCCACTGGCATTTGCACAGAGTGCAAAGGTAAGCCTGTCCTTCATAGGCTTATGCTCAGGTAGCTTCTTTTCTTCCACCGTTATGAATGTCCAACGAGGCATTTTCTTCCTGTCCAAGCTTACAGCCTCCCTATGACTTACCACTGAATGAATGCCTGACCGTCTCTTAAACTTTTCAAACCACCCCTGAGAAGCCTTGAACTCTGGGGGTGCCTGCTTCAATGTCCCTTCTCATGTTTCGTCTTCGGCCTGAGCACGCACAAGATCACCAAAAATGACACTAGCTTTTTGGCAGATTTTCGTTCCAGTGATCGTGTCTCCAGCGATTAACTTGTCCTTAATCCAAACACGCAGTAGCGTCTCCATCTCATCGTGGACGTGGCTTCTCTTGCTGGAGAAAACAGTCTTACCCTTAGAAAGTGTTGCTGCTTTGATGGCTTCAGGATCGTTTGTATCTTAGACGGATTTTGGCCATACTCCTTCGCGATCACACTTAACTGCATGCCAGTCATGTATTTCTTGATTATATCCATCTTCGTCTCCATAGAAAGTATTATCCTCTTCTTTCCTTGTACATCAGCAACTTTCTTGGGACCCACGGCTAATAAAGTAACGTAATATCGCAACACGATACAGTACAATAGTCATGAAAGCGAAATCACAAACACAAAGTCAAAGCGTACAATACCGCTGCTGAAATTAAATGAGCGAGATACGCCAATGCGTAGATGGATGATGGGATACAGTACAGTAGATGCTGACCAGTAGGAGAGCAGGATTTTATGACAGTAACTAGTATCTGAGTAGCGGGATAACCAATGGGAGTGGAGGAGGATAGTGGCAAGTTTAATAAATAGCTCTATGTGTGTATGTTAGGAAAAATGCAAATTACTTACAAATTTGTCATTTGCTTCAACACAAATACAAACCCTCTGCTATTTATAGGGGTAGCTTACCTCTTAGGAGGGAGGAAGTCCTCACCAACTGGCCTTGGCATTTGACCCGGGATTCTCTCTCCTGTGATGTGTAACCGAAAGTAGTAGGAACCCTGCCGTCACTAAACTCGTGCTATGTACAATTAGCGGCCTGCAGAAGCTGTGTGTTTGTAATACTAACAATGTGGCTGGTCTTTAAAATAGGAACTCGAGTCATAGGGATATGAGAGTCTTAGACTTTACCCAGCAGCCTTTATCGCACGGGTGTTGGGGATGCAACAAGTATTATTTCTATACAGTACTGATGATACACAAGCGAAATGAATCTTACCTGCATAGAGGTGAGGTTAGCTATTCTGAGTTCCCCAGGGGGGGAGAAGGTGAAAGGAAGAAGGAAGTCAGTCATTCTTACTCATTCATCCCAAACTAACCTGGGTAACCTCAGTCCTCAACTCTCTGCTACTTGTCCATCAAGGAGCTTGAGGTGTTTTAGACCACTTGCTGTCGCAATACCTGCGCCACAGAGTAGTTTTTCTTGTACGCCAGGGACATTGCAATGCCCCTGACGTCATGAGCTGTGAGCTGTTTGAAAGGAGAAGGGTCTGGATTGAGCGCAAACTCAATGACCTTTCGGATCCAGGAGGAAATAGTATTCCAAGTAACCCTCCTCCTGACCTTCACCGTGCTGACACACTTGGGCGAGCTGCTGCTGTGCTTTCAAGGTAACACCTCAGACTCCTCACTGGGCAAAGTACCAGTTGGTCTGGAACAAGGAGGAAATATCCACTCCTTTCAGTTAAAAGGCAAAACTCAAGGCTGAGCAGTAGCCTTTGACTGCCGAAACTGAGACAAGCATTTCTTCCCAAAGGTGTACAAGGAACTATGCTATTGTTGGAATTGAGGCACCAAGTGAAGTGATACCCCTTCCATGACACCAACCACAGAAAGTAGACCACTTCCCCTGGTAGACTGACGCTGAAGAGCGTCTGAGATGTCCAGCCATTCTTTCTGCAACTCATTTCGAAAAGCCTCTTTGTGTGAAGAGGTGCTGAACAGTCTCCAGACGTGAGGTAGAAGCGAAACTACGGCTTTGTGGAAGATGTTGGAGTGTGGTTTTTTTAGTAGGCTGTGACGTAAAGGGAGTTCCCCCACGATCTCCGTGAGGAGTTGCAGAAGGTCCGGAAACCATTCTGCTTGATGCCATAGCAGAGCTATTAGGGTTATTAATAAGTTCTTGCTTATTCTGACCTGGTTGAGGACTTTTCTCATCAGACAAAATGATGGGGGGGACACGTATATGTCTACGTCCTCCCACCATTGTTGGAATGTATCTTGCCAAAGAGCCTGGGGAGCAGTATAACGAGAGCCTGAAGTTCAGGGCCATTTCAAAAAGGTCCACTGTCGGGGAATCCCACAAAGTCAGGACTTTGTTGGCTACTAGATGATTGTCTGCAAGCACATTCCGTTTGCCTGGAATGAAGCGAGCCGATAGGGTTACCAAGTTGTCTTCTGCCCTTCTAAGTATCTCTACTACTAGATGGCACAGTGGCTGTGAATAGGTACCCCCTTGCTTGTTTAGGTAAGCTACTACTGTGGTATTGTCACTCATCAATACCACGGAGTTCCCTGCCAGGAACTGGTGGAACTATTGGAGGGCAAGAAAGGCTGCCCTCATCTCTGAAGAGATTTATGTGCTGATAACTTCGTGATTCAGACCATTGGCCAGTGGTGGTGTGGTGCAGCATGTGGCCCCTCACCCTTCTTTAGACACGTCTGAAAAGAGCATCAATTCCGGGAGGAACAAAATCGACCACTTTGCAGAGGTTTTCGACTGCCAGCCACCATCTGAGGTCCATTTGTTCCTCTTATCCTATGCGGACTAGACGGTCCCGGGAATCAATGGACTGATTCCACTGGGATTTTAGATGCCACTGGAAGGATTGCATCCCGAGGCATCCATTGGTGACTAGACGGGCTAGAGAAGATATATGGTGAAGCAGATGCAACCAGCTCTGGGTTGGGAGCTCTCCCCACCTGAGGAAGGGCTGTGCTACCTCCCTCAGCCTTTGAATTCTTTCATCTGATGGAAAAGCTTTGTGCCTTTTGGTGTCTATTAGCATGCCCATGTATACCATTTTTAAGATGGGAGCATTTGAGACATCTCGAGGTTTACCGTGATCTTGGTAAAACCTCAGAAGCTCATCTCGATGGCGAAGAAGGGGTTACCGCCGAGTCTGCTAGAATCAGCCGGTTGTCCTAGTAGCTTAGGAGATGGATGCCGATTCTGTAAGCCAGTGATTACACAAGGGCAAACACTCTCATAAACACCTGGGGTGCTGTGGAAACAGCACCTTGAACTGGTAATGCTTCTGGTTTAGCATGAATCTTAGATACCTCCTGTAAGACGGGTGGATTGGGATCTGGAAGTATGCGCCCTTGAGAGATAGTGTGTACATGAAGTCCTGCGGTCTTATTTCTAGTCTGAAAGTGTCGGCTCTCTCCATCCTGAACGAGGTTTGCCTGACAAACCTGTTTAGGGCCAAGAGATCGATGACTGGTCTCCAGTTTCCAGATGCCTTTCTTACAAGAAAGAGTCAACTGTAGATGCTTGAGGACCCATCGAGGAGCTCTTGGAGAGCACCCTTCTCCAACATGGTCTGGAATTCTGACAGAAGAGCTAACTCCTTTGCGGATCCCTTCGCATAGGAGTTCATTGGGACTGGATCCTGAATTAGTGGAGGGAGAGATAGAGTGAACGGGACGTGATACCCAGAACGAATCGCCTTAATTGTCCAAGGTTTGGCCCCATGATGCAGCCACCTTAGCTAGTGGTTTTGCAGTCATTCCCCCACAGGTGGACATATGGGAGGATTGCCTGTCCTAGTGGAATCAGCCTCGGCTAAATTCCCTCTTTCCCTTCCCTCCACGGAAAGACTTTTTGCCTTGAAAGGACGTTTTAGACACTTTAAGACCCTGGTGTTTAGGGTCCCTAGAGCTTTTTTTCGGCAGTTTGGAAGCCGGTTTCATTTGTGGCTGAGGATGATAAGGCCTTTAGGATGAGGATGTCATAATTTGACTTTTTCCACTTCTCAGCCACCCCTCAGCATCCTCTCTATCAAATAAGGAGCTCCCATAAAGGGGGAGTTTCTCAGCTTTGACACCTCGGCCTGAGAGCGTTGCCGAAGAAACTTTCCAATGATGGAATCCTTCCTCTTCAGGATGGTGTTAGCCCATAGGTTCAACACCTGATGGGAGAGGTACTCTATTGCCCTGGCGCCGGACAACAGGGAAGTCTCCATCGACTAACTCATAGACTCCTTAGACTGGATCAGTTGTCCTACCGATCCTAATCAAAAATCATCAAGCCTCGAAGTTTGCCTGTATGGCATGCTTAGCAACTTTTTCCTGGTTAAGGATCTTGGAGGCCAAGAACGAGACTGGAAGTTCCGTTAGCTTCTTAAAGGAAATACCCTTCAAGGGTGCCTCTATGGATTATTCTAGAAGCAAGGCTGGAAGAGGCTCATTGAGGATCTCTTAATATCTCCTCTGCTGTACGTAAGGCGGCAGGAGGCGTTGGAGCGAAGGGAGAAAGAAGAAGGCAGTTTCAGTCTCCTTTTGCTCTACCTCCGAAAGCTTAGAGCTAGCAGCAGCTGGCAAAAGATCGTCCTCTTGATCATTTTGCTCATCGACTTCCAAGCTATGACTCATAAGAGCCCAGTGTGGGTTGAAGTCATCATCGGGATAGGCCGTTGACAGGGCAGCTCCCGTTGACGTACTGGACAGAACTTCCCTCAGCCTCTCAAATCAAGGTGGAGGAGTACTGTCTGAGGACTTAGGGATCGTAAATAAGTCCTTGGGTTGTCTGTGCTGTGTCAGAAGTTCCTCCATCAAAGTAGGCCTTGCGGCTTCCTCTACCCTAAGGAGGCGATGGAAATTCGCAGGAGGGGGAACCATGTTAAACTGAGCTGGAGGGCAACTCTTCGTTGGAACCACCTCGACTTGAGTGAGGCAGGAGGAGTCCGTATAGGAGATTGTCCCGTCTTTCTTGGGTGGAGATGGTCTAATCCTCTTCCTCTTACCCTTAGGTCTAGCCTGCGGAACCCTGAACAGTAGGGTCTCCCTTGGAGTTCTGGAGCACTCTCTTCACAGGTTCTCTTACAAGGAGAAATGGGTTTCTCCCTACGAGTGGTCTCTGCCAGAGCAGAGTCCTCCGAGCTCCTCCTCGGATCACCAGGAGATGAACCTGGGAGGAGAGCCAGCAACGAAGGGATTCTTGGTGTGCCCCCCAAGGACTGGGAACGGGGAATGACCCCCATCACAGCCTCCCGCATTATGTTGAATAAAGCGCTCGGCCATAGGGCGTCGCGAGCTCTCAATGTACTGGAAGGGGGATCCCTGGGACGTCAGTGCCCTGGGCTTAGAAACCTGTGAAGTATTCTGAGCCCCTTTCCTGCTGGAAGGATTGGTACTGGCCTTTCCTTCGGGGAGGGTTTGGGCGTTGGCGTTTCGGCAACAGCTGTCTCAAGGCAGGTGGAGGTCCGAGAGACTGATGAAAGTCTCGCCTAGCAAGAGGGTTTCCCTGGGAAGGGATAGCGCCCACAGCCAAACACGGAGATGGGATCTCGTCCAGGGACGAGGATACCGATGGCTGGTGACGGGGTAGGTCTCATAGAGGTGGAAAACCACGATCCGCTACTCCGTCACGCGACACTGGTTTGCTGTGCTATGCAGCATAAGACCGAGCAGGGGCAGAGAACCGAAACCCAGGAGGAAGCTACCATGGAGCTGGGAAGCTCTGGGTCGCGTGACCCCTGGGCACCGGCGTGACGGGACCCGGAGATTCTACGTCATTGAAACTCGGCAGATGATAAGACCTACTGAGAATCGTGTCATGCGAGGCCATAAAGTTGACGCAACAAGGACCTAAAAGTCCACGAGGATTATGAGAGCCCGAAGGCTCAGCGTAACGCCAGTCACGAGAGCCCGAAGGCTCAACTGTGCTGGGAGTCCAGGAACTCAGTGTTATGAGAGCAGACAGGCTCAACCTAACAGGTGTTACAGGAGCCGACAGGTAGGGCTCACGTAACAAGAGACACGAGAGCATAAAGACTCAGTGTAACCAGGGTTGCGAGAGCCCAAAGGCTCAGCGTAACATGATCCCGAGGGTACACTGTCACATGACTCCATGGGTTCGGTGTCACGAGAGCCCAATGGCTCAATGTGACAAGGTCCAGGATGTCCTAGGGTGCAAGAACCCAAAGGTTCAATGCAACGGGAGCCTGAAGGCCCTGTGTCATGCAAGCCCAATGTGTGACCGTCGCAAGACCTCGAAGAGACATCATAACTTGAACCCGAGGGTTCAGAGAGGTGTCTCCTAATCAACAGGGGAGGAGCATGCTCAGGGTGAAGGGGAGTTAAAAACTCCTCCACGTGACGAACCTCCTAAGGAGAACGTCTGGCAGAAACCACCCGATAGGGAGACTGCTCAAGCTAAAAATTTTTCTCTCCCAAGGGAGAGGTTTGTCTTCCCGAATCCCCCCCCCCCCCCACCATTAGGGGAGAAGCGTGAGCGTAAGGGGACAGCTGCCTGTAAGCGGTTTTCTCTCGCGACCGCCCCTAGTGGATTAGCAACGTCCTCAGTGTCAGTCATGGGGGACCAGAAGTCCGTACGACGGGCTGCAGCGCCTGCACCCACAGAGAGAGGATCAACCTCTGAGGAGGGAGGAGACGACAACTTCCACTCAGCCCCAAACTAAAGGAGTCCAAGAAGAACATCTTTAGAAGGGGGCCATCAATGCCCATTGATGGACAAGACGACAAAAAATCAGATATAGAGCAGGCGCTCCTGAGGAATGTGCGTAACCGACTAGCTAGGGAAGTCAGTCTCGTCCCTTTACCCACAAGATTGACCTGAAGTAACCAGGGCTTCGCTGCTACTCGGCCGTTCCCCAGAGAGGAGTAGCTACGGGGAGAGATGGAAAGGGGTTAAAAGAAAACCGTGGTTTCTTCGATTTAAGGAAGATCCTGAAGGCGAAGAATCACGCTTAGATTTCTTCTTCCATCATCCGAACCTCTCCCACTGGGAGGCAGACCACTCCCAACACTCATTACAGGCATCGTCCCAAGAACACCAACGGCCCCGCCAAGCTGGAAATAGCAGGTGGGGATCAGTCTCAATTAGCGATTGGGATGGTTATCCCTCGCTAAGTTATCATTGCTAGTCTTTCAGCTTCACCGAAAGTGTACCCCTATAAATACTGTAGCAGAGGGTGTGTATTTATGTTCGAACAAATGTATTTTTCAAAGCTATACAAGCCTGACTCCTTCAAGTTACACTTCCCTCCTCAAAAACCCATTTCAGTCCCTTGGCAAAAGGTCAGAAAATATTTCATGTATAGTAGGCTATGTTTTATTATACAAGAGCGGCCTTCGGGACCAGGACAGGTACGCATGGGAATACAAGCAGCAACCAAGCACACGACTGCTAAGAAAAAGAAAAATTTTTATTAAATTGCAAGTCTCAAAACGGGAGAGAGCAGCAGTATGACCTTCCTCTACCGAGCCAGAAAGCAAAGTGGTTGCTCAGGCCAGGAGGCAGGAGTGTGTGTGAGCGGGGTACCCGATTAGCCCAACCCACCACCCGCTAATTAGCGGTTGGGATGGTTATTCCTCGCCGAGTTATCATTGCTAGTCTTTCAGCTTCACCGAAAGTGTACCCCTATAAATACTGTAGCGGAGGATTGTATTTGTGTTGGAACAATAGTATTTTTCCAAGCTATACAAGCCTGACTCCTTCAAGGTACACTTCCATCCTCAAAAGCCCATTTCAGTCCCTAGGCAAAAGGTCAGAAATTATGTGATACAGTTAGGTGATGATGCCCCCCCCCCCCCCCCCCACATCCTACCTTCCACTGGGTCCCTCACCTACATTATTACATTTTCAACAGCTGTTCCAGCTCCACTGAAGACATACTTCTTCCAAGTAAAGAACTCGGGCTTGTATTTGTATAGCTGGAGAAAAAAGAAATGATTACAAAATTTTGTGATTTTGTCATTTTATAAGATATATTGGATAATAAGAAAATGTTACAAAAAGAATATTTTATTATACTTTAATATGGTCAACAATGTCTAAATATGAATCTTTCATTTCCATAAATAATGGGCTGACACGGTACATTTCTGATAATTATAACAAACTTTCATAACATTGCACCACCTTAGAAAGTGGAAACCCACTCTGAACTTGGTTCACCAAGTTATTAAATGCTTTTTTTTGTGTTCTTTGTTCAGATTTTACAGTATATATAAAACTATATATATTAGTGAAGCTTCTACAATATTAGCAAACAATAACACATGACTAGGGCCCCATAATCCTTAACACAACAAGTCTTACAAAGTCTCTACACCTCTACTCCATTTTTGTTCAGATTACTGACAAGTTTTACTACCTTGTTAACTAATGCAAGACAAAGCTCATAGAATATACAGTTGCTGCATTTTTATAACCAATAAACAAAGTAAAGGTACGTAAAGGTTACAAAGAATTATTAATTTTATATACATTTTGTAAGTTAATCAGTAATTCATAAACAGACCAGATATAAATACCTGTATAAAAAACATAGCCTACTATACATGAAATATTTTCCTCTAAAACAGTCTTTATACATTAGGCTAAGTGTAATGATAGTCCAACAGCTATGCTTTACAAATACATGTACATAAAAGATACAGCATCTTTTAACCTTGTGAGATTTCAATTAGGCTGTCATGCAATTCCATCCCATGAGATTATGATTACATATACAGTACTAAAACTGAGGGGGTGAGGATTATTTTGCCATCTGGTGGCATTGGAAGGAGGGTGTTCAGGGATGGATTAACATAATCTCTCACAAAAGTAGAGGCTATGCATTTAAAAAAAAAAAAGTATATCACTTGTACTGTGTAAAAATATTTGCCTTTATGCAAAACATGCATAAAAACCAATGTACAGTATATAATTGGAAAGAAAATTTACTATAAATTTCAATGAATCTAATAGAAAATGTTTATACAAATAGAAAGGAAATATATTTTTAAAATCAAAGTTTTTCATATTCTTAAAAAGTTTCATGTATTTTTTTTTTATCATACTGTACAACAAAAGAAACAAGTGAGAATTTTCCAAAATAAATAATCCTTTCCCACACTTCCCACAATGAAGTTCAGAGGGTCAATATACTTATAAATATATATGAAGTGTACTTCCCATTACTGATTTAACATGTTTTGAACTAAAATTAGCCGTGAAGTAATAACTAAATGGCCATTCATCAAAACTTTAATACAAAAACTAATTTTATGAAAAAAAAAAAATTATTTTTCCACAGTTTCTGGAGTGAAATGAAAAATCAAACAATATGGTCTTTAAGATTAAAGTTAAATAATTAAAATTGGTCATTAAGATTAAAATTTAATTAGAAATTATCTTATTAAAATTAAAAAATTAAGATGGAAAATAGTAATTTTGAAACTAAAATATTTACAAAACAATGCATTATAAATCTCTTAAGATGAATTTGTATAACCATAAATTATGTCCTGACAGATTTCTTTGTATAAAACAGATCCTACTGCCAAGTATCACTGCAGTATCAAAATGTCCAAGGGAATCATGTTGTATCTTATTTCTCCTTACATCTATTCAAAAGTTAATCCTAAAAAAATTCAGAGAACTATACCAACCTGATTTATCAGCCTTCAACCACATGTAAACCTTGGCTACCAACTGGCAAGAACTCTACGATCAAGTGCTACCGATTTCATAAGTATACAATCACTATCAAGAGTTGGTGGTCATCAAACATACTTTTTATCTTACCACTCAAACCCTGTCATCATTTGATGAGCGTAAAGTTTGACCCCAAAATTAACACTTGTCTGTAAACATCAATATTTCCTGAATTAATAGCTGTAATCCTATCAGAATGCAACCTGGGTCCTGCCACCAAAAGTCATTTAGAACATCCTACAATGCTATGAGAGGGTTCATTCACCCAGTAGAGTTGCGGCTGGAGTGACCAAACTAAAACATCAACTGTGCAACCAGTTTCTCTAGCAACACAAAATGCCTTATCTGGACTTGCCCTAAATTATTGTCTCTTTATTCCATTTTGATAACCATACCCAAATATGTGAAGACAAGTTTTGGCAAACTACTGAATTGGGCCAAATATCATCTTACTTTTGTTTGTATCACAAACATTGTTACCTAGGAGTTGAAGTACTGATATTATGTGACTACGGTTGCGGTAGATTTTTGGAGCAGTTGCTAGAAAAACTATCAAAAACTGGTGTAACTTCTTTCAAAACAAAACGAAGGTACTCCCTTGATGCTGGATTAATGGAAAATGGAAGTACACTTTCCCAAGGTTCAAGGATATTAGAAAGTTCACCCAATGGATGGATTGCTACATTGTCTCCATACTGGAGGAACTTTGCCCCACAAACTGGTTCAAAGGACTGAAGTTATCAATCAGTTTCCTAACTCCTGTAGAAACTAAGAAAAAGTCAGTGACGTCATTGGTCATCAAGTCCTTAAACTATCAATGATGCTACAGTTCTTTGAAGGAATTGTTAATTTTGGCTGGCTGTTGCAGATTTGGTTACATTGCCTGTCTCTTCATTTTCTTCAATGACTAAATAAGCAAAAGATACTTCAACATTCATGCCAACTGGAAAAGTGAGTCCGAAAATTAAAATTTTATTAGAGGTAACCTTTCAATAATCTTGAGGAAAAAAAAAAAGCGGATTACTTACTGTAAATGATAGTTTATATGTATTAGGTATTGTATTATGAATTCAACTATCCTATCTGGAGATAAAGTTTTGCAGCAAATCTCAAAAGTGAAAGGTTTCAATTGCATCTGGGAATACTGTATAGTTGTGTACCTTTTTGTCTAACATGCTCAACTTACACCCTTAAACATATCAAAATTCACCAAGCACAGCATTCTGAAGACAAAAAATAAATGCTGACATGACTGAATGGCTGTGTATGAAAATGATGCAGGTTAACAAAAATGCATTAAAACACTATTTGATCCAAACATCCATTTAACATGAAACCATTTAACTAAGATAAGAAAGAAATTTCAGCAGGTAAGAAAACTAACAAAGATGTTTTACCCATTTTCAAAACAACAACACCTACATAACTTGCTATTCATCAAGATTTTAGGCTTTGGTAACATTAAGAAATTTCTTAGTTTCATATACATATAAGCCATATCTCAAGTTGGGCTTCTACAGGACATCAGCTCGGATCAGTACTCATTAATAGTTTTTTCTATTCTAGCAAGAAAACATGGCGATGTTTCTATAAGGAATGAATATTTGGCACTTAAAAAATAACTAAACTAGGACATCACAAGAAACTCATGATTATCTAAATAAAAAATATATCAATAAATAACATGAGAAAAAAGAAACTTAAAAAACTATGTCACGCAAAGCCCTCATTTGCAATCCAAATTCCTTAAACACGCATTCTTAAGTCTTGTAGACTGTTTGGATTGTGAAAGCATGCTTTATATGATTAATGGGTTAATTAAAAAGAGCTTAATATTATTTCAGTCGCTCTTTGACATAAAATATACAAGCTTCAATGACAAAACAAATTAACATTATGAAACTGTAACCAATGACCCTTAACCAAAATAATCTTTGTTCATAGGACTAAGCTCATAAACAAGAGATTGCTGGAGAGTAATCCCATTTCCCAATATCACATTAAAAGATAAGCTACAGACTGGGATTAACTAAAGATATATGCTGGGAGTTTTGAATCATGGTAAATTTATATATAAAGACAAAAATGTTAAGCATTCAGAGTGGGTCATATGAATAAACACAGTAGAGAATTCAAGCCAGAAGACCAAGCACTAGGATCAGGGAGACCATTCAGCACCAAAGTGCAACTCTTGGTAAAAAAAAAAAAAAACTTATGAAATTACAAGTTGAAAGAGGATGGACATCAAGATGGAAGAAAAACATGGTGACAAAAAGTGGAAGCAGCTAAGAGCCAATAATTTGCAACAAAAACCTCAAAGTAAGGCCTACAGTGCAAAGCATGAGATCTATAGATAGTACTAAAGCTCTAAGCGGCTTGGGTTATAAAGAACCTTCACAGAGCTAAGGTTATGTGTGAAAGCATGTTTGATGTAACAGGTATTGTTGGACACAGGAATCCCCTTGCTCCAAAGAAGTGCACCCTATCACAGCCTTACTTTGCAGCAAGTAAAGAAAAAGATAGCGTAGAGAGAAATGTGGGGGGGGGGGGGGGGGGGCAGAATTATACATGGTAATTTGCTGTGCAGTAAGGGTGTGCCTAAGTGCACTTCTTCAAAGTGAGGTGTACCAGGAATTCTTGTGTCCAACTGTACTTTATGAAGGCAAGAATAACATCCGACATATAACATTAGGTAACAAGAGTAGCGTGAACTCTAATTACAGTCTCCTAATACACATTGTCAATATAAAGGACCTAGATGGCAAACAAATGCTAATATTGTACTTCTGCAGTAGTATCCTTTTGTATTTTGGCTCGGCTTTAAAACTAAAGGATTTCTAGTATGAAGAGAAACATGTTAGAAATGACAGTTCTTGAATGTTCTCGTGATACTCACTGGATCCTTAATTCCTGGGAAAGTGAGTGGAAAGTGAATACTCCCGTTAGAGCAAAGTCTTCATCATGTCTTGAAAAATTTCTCAACAAGTAGTGATGTCTTATATTTCCCCACTTACTAAGATTGCCTAATCTACTATAATACCTTAAGGTTGCAGTCTAGAAGATCTAAGTCATTTATATTTTGAATCTAATTAAAAATGAAATGCAATTTTCAGTAATATTTCCCAAGTCAAAACTAAAGGTAGCTAAAATAAGCATCCATCTATGCTACCCAGATTACCTGGTCCCCCAATTCAAAGATTGTTTAATGAAAAAAAAAACCTTTGTATTGTCTTTTCTAAGCTGGTCTCTTCTAGCTTCGAAAAATCAAAGCACCTTACCTATGAAAAGCCAAACAAAATGTGGTCACTACAAGTAGGATATGTGCAGACTACTGAAGCAATTAAATTATTGAAGACATGAAAAGAACCAAAAGAAAAAAGGCAAGAATCTAAATTTTGTTCCATAGACAGAACCAGATGGTAAATATACACTTTAGTTGCACCATAACCCAAATTAATTTTTATTTGACATTACGATAAGAATAATTTAAATTAATCTCCAAAGACTATTGGTACAATTGAGGATAAGACATATCTTCATAGCCCTATCAATATGACAAAGAATAAGTTAAAAAGCATACTGGCCTCCATTGGATGCAAGTTGAATTTCATAAGGAAAAAGAAACTATGTATGATCAATATGTACATACACATGGCTCCAAACTCAAAAAAAAAAATCAGAGATAAGATGCAATCCAGGACACAGAGGTAAAAAAAAATGTTAAGAAAGGGCAAATGAAAGAATTAAGCATATACAATAGCACCCTACAATAAATCATATAAAAAGTAGTCCTGGAAGGAAATTAAATTAGGCATACAATATACAACTGTTTTTACAGGAATTGGAGAATAACATTTATAGTAATCTTCCTAATTGAAATAGACATAAGCTTAACAAAAACTGATAGCACAAGCATCAACAATAACACAATTACAAAAATATATGATCATTACAGCAATCAACTCAAATCATCAGTAAATATTGGAAAAATCACAGCTATATAATGATGAAAGGAGAATGACTTCAGCGTTATCATCACCACTGAATCAACACAATATCATAACACAGGTTCATTAAGAATTTTATTAAAAGTAAGGGAGAAAAATTAACTCTTGACACTATGAACTTTACCTATGCCATGTCTAGAAGTAACATGAATTCTTTTCTATCTCATACAAATTCCCATCTAGTCTAAAGATAACTATCCAACAGAGTACAGGATTACATAAATCTAATGCATCTGTCAGGAACTTTTGCTGGCTCCCAAGTGCTATTAGTGTCCACTTTTTTATAAACCTACCTAATTACCATAGAATCAATTTTAGTGCACACACAAAGATAATAGCGTAATAACTTTGAAAATAAGAACCCGTGCAAATGTTGATCATTAAATGCATAAGAATGAAAAAAGAAAAAGGCTGAATGCCTATTAGAAAAAAAAAATTGCTCATAAAAGAAATGTTTTATACTTAAAGTGAAAAATCAAAGAAATTGTCATATAATTAAAAGTGAAAAATCAAAGAAATTGTCATATACTGTAGTCAAAATTTAAGTTAAAAGTTATATTGTCCGTTTCACCAAGTAAGGAGACTACTGTATAAAGAAACAAAAACCTGAGATAATGAATTCAATACTATGTTCATTATAAGATAAAAATAAAACCAAATTATATAAAAAAAAAATCTAGTTCCAAGAGCTGTTTATCATGATTCATTTTAATCCCCACAGCAAGTGTAAAAAGCCATTCATGAAAAACTTGATAAAGGAGATGGTCCTTCAATTCAATTCAATCAATCACGAGCATATACAGTGTGTTGAAAGTAAATTATTTCAGGGATACTCTTAACTGTGTATGGTCATCATGAATAAACTCTTATTTTGAAATCTTATACACATTTGCAAGGTTCCAAAAGTATCTAAAATACAACATTGTAGCACAAACATAAATAATTCTCAAAGCCTACATATATAAATGATTTGCTGTATTTATACAAATACGGTAGCAGATAAATGAAACGGCATAAAAATAAATTTTAAAAAAGGTTATGCGTCATTAAACTAATTTTGTGAATAGTCAATATCACCATACTAAAACTTTGTACTGTACATTTACAGTGATTCAATAATATAACATGTATTTTCTAAAGTATTTACTTACATAGAGTAATGTTAGAGCTAGATAAAAAGAAAAAAAAAGGAAAAATATAAATTACAAATGTTAATGGAACATAATCTATAAAGCACCATTTTCCTACATTTCCTTCAGTCACTTATTGTGGATTGGGCAATCGGTTGTAACACATCAGCTTGCCCATAATACTAAAACAGCAAAGATGGAATGTATAGTTTTTCATATTCAAATAATGTTCCAAAAGGGAAATACAATGAATATCATTCTAAAATACCCAATCAGGAAAGTTAATACCAAATACATTATACAGAAATGCTACTTTAAACAATATTGGTATGTTAAACCATGTAAACCGTAATAGGCTATGTCGTTATGGGTTGTCATACACTGAACCATTGTACATTCTTTTATGGGTTCATAAATGCAAAAATCTAATACACAAGTTCTTGGAGAATTTACAATTAAAGTATTTTCAAAGCAATAAAGATTCACAAGTTTTCAAAGTAATATCATCAGATAACTAAATTAAACTTATAATACCACTGTATTGTACAAAATAAATAATTTAATAATACTTTTGAATTATGTTATTTTCATTAGTAAAATAAATTTTTGAATATACTTACCCGATAATCATGTAGCTGTCAACTCTGTTGCCCGACAGAATTCTATGGAGGGATACGCCAGCTATCACAATACTAGAAGGGGGTGTTCTTACCAGCGCCACCTGTGGCCAGGTACTCAAGTACTTCTTGTTGACACCTCCTCAATTATTCCTCGGTCCCACTGGTTCTCTATGGGGAGGAAGGGAGGGTCAATTAAATCATGATTATCGGGTAAGTATATTCAAAAATTTATTTTACTAATGAAAATAACATTTTTCAATATTAAACTTACCCGATAATCATGTAGCTGATTCACACCCAGGGGGGTGGGTGAAAACCAGTGTACAAGATTAAAGGATAGCTAAGTATCCCATATTTCATATAACAGTTATCTTAAATAACAATGAAATAATAAGTACCTGGTAAGGAAGTCGAATTGAACCGTTACTCTGTCTCTTTTTTAAGTTCGTCTTCCTTACTGAGCGCAGCGTTCCTCTTGGAGGCTGAATCAACCCAAAGGTGCTAAAGTATACAGGGCTGCAACCCATACTAAAGGACCTCATCACAACCTTTAACCTCGGCGCTTCTCAAGAAAGAATTGACCACCCGCCAAATCAACAAGGATGTGGAAGGCTTCTTAGCCGACCGAACAACCCATAAAAAGTATTCAAGAGAAAGGTTAAAAAGTTATGGAATTATGGGAATGTAGTGGCTGAGCCCTCGCCTACTACTGCATTCGTTGCTACGAATGGACCCAGGGTGTAGCAGTACTCGTAAAGAGACTGGACATCTTTGAGATAGAATGATGCGAACACTGACTTGCTTCTCCAATAGGTTGCATCCATAACACTCTGCAGAGAACGGTTCTGTTTGAAGGCCACTGAAGTAGCCACAGCTCTCACTTCATGTGTCCTTACCTTCAGCAAAGCAAGGTCTTCTTCCTTCAGATGAGAATTTGCTTCTCTAATCAGAAGCCTGATGTAGTAAGAAACTGAGTTCTTAGACATTGGTAGAGAAGGCTTCTTGATAGCACACCATAAGGCTTCTGATTGTCCTCGTAATGGTTTTGACCTTCTTAAATAGTACTTAAGAGCTCTAACAGGGCAAAGTACTCTCTCTAGTTCGTTCCCCACCATGTTGGACAGGCTTGGGATCTCGAACGACTTAGGGCAAGGACGGGAAGGAAGCTCGTTTTAGCCAAAAAAACCGAGCCGCAAGGAACATGTAGCCGTTTCAGATGTGAAACCTATGTTCCTGCTGAAGGCGTGGATCTCACTTACTCTTTTACCTGTTGCTAAGCACACGAGGAAAAGAGTTTTTTAATGTGAGGTCCTTAAAAGAGGCTGATTGGAGCGGTTCAAATCCTGATGACATTAGGAACCTTAGGACCACGTCTAGATTCCAGCCTGGAGTGGACAACCGACGTTCCTTTGAGGTCTCAAAAGACCTAAGAGGTCCTGTAGATCTTTGTTGGAGGAAAGATCCAAGCCTCTGTGGCGGAAAACCGCTGCCAACAAACTTCTGTAACCCTTGATCGTAGGAGCTGATAGGGAGCTTACGTTCCTTAGATGTAACAGGAAGTCAGCAATCTGGGTTACATTGGTACTGGTTGAGGAAAACTGCATTGGCCTTGCACCAGCTTCGGAAGACTTCCCATAAAGACTGATAGACTCTGAGAGTGGATGTCGTCCTTGCTCTGGCAATCGCTCTGGCTGCCTCCTTCGAAAAGCCTCTAGCTCTTGAGAGTCTTTCGATAGTCTGAAGGCAGTCAGACGAAGAGCGTGGAGGTTGGGAGTACCTTCTTTACGTGAGGTTGACGCAGAAGGTCCACTCTAGGAGGAAGAGTCCTGGGAACGTCGACCAGCCATTGCAGTACCTCAGTGAAACATTCTCTCGCGGGCCAGAGGGGAGCAACCAACGTCAGCCGTGTCCCTTTGTGAGAGGCGAACTTCTGAAGTACCCTGTTGACAATCTTGAACGGCGGGAATGCATACAGGTTGAGATGGGACCAATCCAGCAGAAAGGCATCCACGCGAACTGCTGCTGGGTCTGGAATCGGAGAACAATACAAGAGGAGCCTCTTGGTCATCGAGGTAGCGAATAGATCTATGGTTGGCTGATCCCACAGGGCCCAAAGTCTGCTGCAAACATTCTTGTGAAGGGTCCACTCTGTGGGGAAGACCTGACCCTTCCGGCTGAGGCGATCTGCCATGACATTCATATCGCCCTGAAAGAGCCTCGTTACCAGCGTGAGCTTTCGATCTTTTGACCAAATGAGGAGGTCCCTTGCGATCTCGAACAACTTCCTCGAATGAGTCCCTCCCTGCTTGGAGATGTAAGCCAAGGCTGTGGTGTAGTCGGAGTTCACCTCCACCACCTTGTTAAGCTGGAGGGACTTGAAGTTTATCAAGGCCAAATGAACTGCCAACAACTCCTTGCAATAGATGTGAAGTGTCCTTTGCTCCTGATTCCATGTTCCCGAGCATTCCTGTCCGTCCAGTGTCGCACCCCAGCCCGTGTCCGATGCGTCCGAGAAGAGACGGTGGTCGGAGGACTGAACAGCCAATGGTAGACCTTCCTTGAGAAGAATGCTGTTCTTCCACCACGTTAGAGTAGACCTCATCTCTTCGGAAACAGGAACTGAGCCCGTCTCTAGCGTCATGTCCTTTATCCAGTGAGCAGCTAGATGATACTGAAGGGGGCGGAGGTGGAGTCTCCCTAACTCGATGAACAGGGCCAGCGATGAAAGTGTCCCTGTTAGACTCATCCACTGCCTGACTAAGCATCGGTTCCTTCTCAGCATGCTCTGGATGCATTCTAGGGCTTGGAAGATCCTTGGGGCCGACGGACAAGTCCGAAAAGCTCGACTCTGAAGATCCATACCCAAGGAGACAATGGTCTGGGATGGAACGAGCTGAGACTCCTCAAAATTGACCAGGAGGCCCAGTTCCTTGGTCAGATCCATAGTCCATTTGAAAATCTCCAGACAGCGACGACTTGAGGGAGCTCTTAAAAGCCAGTCGTCTGACGGAGCCGGACACAAGATCATGATACTGCTGCACAGTCTGTAAACTGTCAATCATGGGCAAGCGAGGAAGTACAGTGACAACCCGAATCTGTCTAGACTGTCTGGGTCGTACAGACAACTCCTTAACGGGTTGCTGAGGTTGCCCACTGCGTCACAACAAGTCCCTTCTGTTGGTTGTTGAACGTCTTCCCCGTGACACATTGACTCCGTAAACAAAAAATCCTCTAACAAGGACTAAGCTTGGACTGCATGTCATGCAACACATCTCAAGGTCTATGGGAGCAGGTGTGGTAACAGACGGGATTAGCGGCTGAAGGGTAACCATTACCTTCCCTGTAAGCATGTTATGCTTAAATAAAAGTCCATAAGAGGTTATGCAGCTAAAGGCTCCCTCCAAATGACAGAGTCCTCAAGGGAATATCAGAAGGAGGGAGAAAAGAACTTTCTCATCTACAGGGACCTTATCCTAGAAAAGCTAAGTTCTCTGAGTGAGGGTTCACTGGTGCAAAGCAGCAGACTAGAAGGCAACGTTATGAAACTGCTTGACAGTCTAGTGAGTTGGCAACAACCCAAGATGTGTTGAGAAGCATGCGGTAAGGTATGCAGAGCATGATGTATGCAGAGTATGCTGTATGCAGAGCATGCTGAATGCAGAGCATGCTGTATGCAGAGCATGTTGTATGCAGAGCATGCTGAATGCAGAGCATGCTGAATGCTGAGCATGTAGGAAGTACAGCCTGCTGTAAGCAGAGCCTGCTGAAAGGAAAGCAGAGCGTGTGCATGGCGTTTAACATTTCTCAGAAATTCCATGACCAGTGCTAGAGTGCTTAATGCATGCTTGCATGGGGTTGAACCATGGTATGCTGAACAGCAGAGTCAGAACGAGCTGGAACAACAACAGAGGTTTCCTCAACTTGAGGGAAAACCTGAGGTTCAGACTGCATAGGCTGAACAACAGACGGAGCAGAAGGCAGGTGCAAGGGTGAAGGAGGTTGACTCCTAGCAAGAGTTGCACCCAAGGATTGTACCAGCTAAGCGGAGGACGGAGGCGGAGTAGTCCGTTCCTGTTCCTGAGAGATGAGTGGAGCATGAGAAGGTTGAGGCTGCGCAGAACAAGGTAAAGTTCTAGCAAGCTGAGGCTCCTGAGGCGCAAGTGCATGGTGTAGATGAGCTTGCCTAGATGAGGGTTGAACTCGGTGCAGCGCTGGTTGAGCAGACAGACTCACGGAGGGGAGAGGTTGTTGTACCCCAACCGAGAGTTGCACCACTGGAGGAGCAGCAAGGGGAGGAGGAGGAAGAGTGTAACTCTCCTGATCCCAAAGCAAGGGTTGCCTTAAAGAAGGCTGAGGCTGAACAACACTGTGAACAGCAAACTCCGAAAGTGGTTCAACATCGTACGCCTGGCAGATGGAGCTGCGACTGGGTGCAGCGAGTGCAGGCGGGTGCAGCACAGGCTGAACGGGTGCAGGAGGTTGGTGCACCACCGGTGCAGGCGGGTGCAGCATAGGCTGAACGGGTGCAGGAGGTTGGTGCACCACCGGTGCAGGCGGGTGCAGCACAGGCTGAACGGGTGCAGGAGGTTGGTGCACCACCGGTGCAGGCGGGTGCAGCACAGGCTGAACGGGTGCAGGAGGTTGGTGCACCACAGGTGCAGGAGGTGCAACACTCTCAGCACGACACTCACGCATCAAGTCCGAAAGCTGTGCTTGCATGGACTGTAGTAGAGTCCACAACATCGTACGCCTGGCAGATGGTGTTGCGACTGGGTGCAGCGAGTGCAGGCGGGTGCAGCACAGGCTGAACGGGTGCAGCCGGGTTGTTGAACTTTACTTCGTACGTCTGGCATAGGTCTGGACTTTACGTTTAAGAGGTCTTGAGACCTGAGACCAGCGTAACTCTGCCTTTATTTTCTCCTCTAAAACTCTTCTGCAGACGAGCAAAATAAGGGCTCAATCGTCTGCGGGTGGGAGTGACGGTCTCGGTAAGACACGCCCACAACCACCGAGGATACTTCTGTGCGCCGATCAAGGCCTGCCGAACCCTTATGCCCTTCGACATTGCTTCTCCCCTGGGCTTGGGAGCTTGCAAGAGGTCCCGGACTGGGAGGACGACTGGCGCGCACAAAAGTACCCTCACGCATAACACTGACATACTTTGCGCTAATCACTTATCACTTTGATTTCTGTTTGCACTTATTTCACTGAACTCGAAACTTTAAGTGGTTTGTACCTGAAACACGCAATTCTATCCTTCTCAAAAGTTAGTAATTGCGAAAACAGAATTACAATGTAACAGAAAAATCTAATGAAAGAAAATTCAGTGGCTGGAAAGAGACTAAACACTAGATCACTCTAGAAACGTTTAGTTTCTTCCCCTAAAGAGACTAGGGATAAGAGCAAAACGATAACGACGTTACTCGTACGCCTGGCAGGCTTGAGGGAAACGTTTATCCTCTTTCTCCCTCCGTCTCTATCTCTCTCTCTCTCTCTCTCTTGACTTAGAACCTGAGAGAAGAGCCCAATCATATATATCGTTAAAACATATTATTGTTAAAGGAAAAAAACTGAAATATTTCCCAAAAAGAAAAGTTCCTTATTAGGATCAAAACCATTAAGTTAAGAAAGAATGAACAAAACGCTAGACACGGTTACTCTTACTGCAATGTGAAACCGTGAACATTCTTTCTCTATCGTAACGATAGAGTGCAAGTTGAAACGTTCTGAACGTCAACAACTGCCGAGACAAACAAAACGTTAGTTCAACTTTGAAAAAGTACGAGACTATCAAAGAAATTCTTTCAAAGACCTTAAAATAGCATAATATGTTAACAGGTAAAACCGAAATGACGGGCTCACGATAATTAACTTCGGTACCAAGAAAAGACCGCCTACTATTAGGAAGGTCGAATATAAACAAATATAAAAATTCCAAAAGCTAACTAAGCTAAAATAGAAGTTTCCAGTAAAGCGACAGCCGAAATCAAAGAGAAATACTTCACCAAAGTCGTGAAAATACTCCAAGAACATAAGCGTATCCCAGAACGTCTTGTCAGAAGCACGACAGAGGAATAATTGAGGAGGTGTCAACAAGAAGTACTTGAGTACCTGGCCACAGGTGGCGCTGGTAAGAACACCCCCTTCTAGTATTGTGATAGCTGGCGTATCCCTCCATAGAATTCTGTCGGGCAACAGAGTTGACAGCTACATGATTATCGGGTAAGTTTAATATTGAAAAACGGGAAGCTCTGTACAATAACCTAATTACCCTTTCCACTAGTGTTTTACTGGACGGACTTTTTAACGTCTAATATAAACTACACATAAAAAGTTTTAAAATACTGTAAAATCTTGATTTGCTATCATATTTGATGTAAGGCATACTCTATATCATATAAATCTATGAATACTAAAATAACATAAATAGATTTTAATATATTATTTGTACATACTGCACAGTGCACACCTATTTACAATAACATTTCATTATCTCTTCAGGTGGGAAGCTTAATAAAAACTGTATTTAAGCCCAAAAATCAGGCCGGTAATTTTTCTTGGAATAGACCTGTCTGTAGAATATCACCTCCATGTGAAAGTATACAAGTAGGTCCAGCAGTCTGTGGTTCTGTTTCCTTGCTATAGTGGAAGAGCAATTTATGGTTATCAAGATCTACACTTGATGATAATGGCAGATGGCAAATATCACACTCACAGACCTCCTCCATAAATTCTTCTTCACACTTTACTTCACATTCTATTTTACACACAGGGTTCAAATCTGCTGGGTCACTAGAAGAGCAGCTCTCCAATACTGACAAATCCAGATAGTTGGCAAGATCAGCACTGCACTTGCCTTCTTTTTTTACATCACTTCCTAATTTCAATTCAGATCCATCATTTTCACATTTCAATTCCTGCTTGACAACAGGAAATTCCTCTTCAGAATTATATTCATATGTTTCACATAAAATTGACTGCAATGAATTAAGATTAATATGCTCAATAGGTTTGAAGTTTTCAACATCGTGTGCTTCATCATCACTTGTGGAGTTTGGTAAAGGCTTTCCCTTTTCAATGAGCATCTTTCTTAATATACTGCTACCTACATTTTCTTCCAGGTCCTCTTGATAACCAAGCAAGTGGTTATCTGATACTATTTCAAAGTTTTGTAATAATCTGCTAAACAAGAAACTATTTTCAGACATTATAGGTATATCAGAATTACTCTTACAAGAAATTTCCTCATCTGTAGGTTTTAAGAGGTACTCCTTTAAGAGTGAGCTTTCTCTTTTCCTTGAAGTAGTTTCCCCATAGTGATTTATTCTTTGCTCATCTAGGCTTCCCTCTGACATACTGTCATTTCCAAAATCATCATTTATATTCTCACAAGAATCTGTCATCATGTGGGAAAAAACTTTACGACTATTAATCTTATCTTTGATTCTCTCTAAAAGTTCTGAGCGAAGCAGTGATTCCTTTGCTTTCTTGTTCCTAACTTTCTGAATTGTATCGTCATTTCTTTTATCTAATATTAACTCCAAAAGGGACTTAGACCTACAACTGGGTTGTATATGGTGTTTGTTCTTCCACTGATACTTACTTGGAGTTGCATCAAACCGAGATACTGGCTTTTTTCTTCTTACAGACTTCCTTTTACTATGCTCTATCTGCACATCTGGAATGCTACTAAATTGTATGCAAGATGCTGGTCTCCATTCTTCTTCTTCCTCTTCAAGTGATGACTCTGAAGATTCTAAGGAAATCTTACTTCCAGTTTTGCTTTCAAAGTCATGAGCATTTTCTCTTTCTGCTAACAATGATAACCTCTGAAGTAGGACAGAAAAACTCAATCCTTCTGATGACTTAGTTCCTGGTATACCCAACATGCACATTTTCAAAATTTTTCCTATTCCATATGCAGTTCTACTATCTAAATGTGATTCTTCTTGCAATTTATGTTTTGTAACTAAATCTAGAAGAATGGTGCTATATGTCCTTTCAAAATCATTCGTTTCCATGTTTTCAGGCTGATGTGAATCATCCAGCCCTAGTGTACTGGATCTAAATTTAAAAGTCTTCATCACCTGAGACACTTCACTTTCTGTGGGGTTTACAAAATCATCCCCGACACTTGATGAAATGCTGTCAAAATCTCTTTTTGCAATATCATGTAGCCTTTGTAGGAGGGAAGAATATGGATAGTATAAATTGGCATGATCAAGTTGTTTGAAAAGTTTTTCTGTCGTAGGCTCCTCAAATTTCTTTTTCCCAACCTCATCGCAAAGAACTTTCATCATTGAAGCATATGGATATAAATGGTTATCACTGTTAACGTGCTCTTGAACAGACGTAGACGTTTTTGAACTTCTTTTTTTTCTCTGAAGGCACTTTTTAGAGCTTGTATAAAAGGATACTCTGGATCCATCCTCAAAATCATCAAATTCATACCGTGTTGGAAATTTTGACTTCCTTTGGCTTTTTCTCCTTGGCTTGTTGTCTACAGTTATATCTTCAATATTATCTGATTTGTACTCTGTTTCAACAAAATCCATTACATTGAGCTCTGACATATCAGAAGCTCTAGTACAATTTGGGTCATTATCTTCTGCTTGCATTATTTCAAGTTTCACAGTCATGTAACTAAGGAAGGAATTAGATACAGGAAACTATTATACAAAAGCACTGTGGCCCTTCTAAAACCAACATCTGTAACTTCCTAAAAGGCAACCACATAAAGTAACATCTAAGACTAAAAATATTTTAAATAATGCATTGATATATCACTCCTCTCTTTTACTGAAGGAAACAGCTGGAAATTTGCACGAGACGTAGACATCTTGAACACTTAGAGCACTGTAGAAATTCTGCAACAAAGGAAGTTCAACATTAATAAGGGTTTCATGTTCATTTAATATATTAAACAGAATTTACAAGTTCTTATAAACACAGTGACCATTTCAAGCACTAGTATGAAAGTGTAGTATAATACAAAATAAAATGTCTAAGCAAATGGAATATTAAATATCAAAATTTCACACAGACTTCTACCTTTACCTCTTCTTCTGATAAAAAATATTCCAATTTTAACTTAAAAATCAAATTTTCATAAAGTTGGTTTATGCATAGGAACACATGGACTTGTTTGATTATGCTTTTGAAATACCGTATCGCCAAAGATTCCACAAACATAAAATTTCGAAGTTCTGCAGACCTATTTTCCCAGCTTGTCACTCTCATTATACTCTTACTTTTTTTCAATTTGCATTTGATGGCACCTTAAAAACCACTGGTAAGGGTGCAAGAATTTTAAAATGAACCAATAGGACTTGCAGTCAACATATGTTATACCTGTTTGTCGGCCTTTTGAAATGCATGTGTCACACAGCTGCGTTATCAAGCATAGTTAAGTACAGTACCTATGTTCAGTTTTATCCTTTCTAGGGTAGAATATTCATAGTTATGGATGTTTCTTATGGTGTCAACACTCAGTTAAGAGGGGGTTGTCTATGTTTAGTTTAATTTTAGTGATTCACAAGTTTGGCCATATTATCTGTCAATTACATCCCTTTCCAGTTATAAGTACCTTCCTCTAGTCCCTCTTCCCCTAATTTGTGTCCATTTTACAAGGGTTTTTGTTATTAGCCTTAGAATAATAAACAATAGACCTTGACTAAAACAATCATGTTGATGTATCAATAAATTCCTAGGAGTAAAATTAAAATAAATCTAAGTAGCAGCCTATTTCAGTGTTATAATTAGTTTTGTTCATATGGGCTTCCTTGCTGGCACCATTTTGTGGTATTCAGAGTACACTATTAATCCTTGAAGGATGACAGCCGGCGCCACCAAAGGACAGCAACAGTTTATTGATATTTTTAAAAAATAGAAAATATCTAAAGATATTTTTTACCTTAATGCTTAAGTATTTGGTATCATTGAAATCACAGGATAATGCAACGACTCCCTTATGAGCAAGATGATGAAGAGAGGAGTCATGGACAGGTGTAAGTTCCTAAAATTCCAGGGCAATTTATCTAGTGTTCCAAAGAAAATCACCCTGGAGAGAGGAGTGATCATCGACATGTCTCGCCTCAACAATCTCACCAGATGCAAACCATTCAAGATGACGACCATAAACCAGGTCCATCAATTACTACACCAAGAGAATTGGACCTGCACTAAAGATCTCAAGATGCCTCCAAGCGCTTTGCCATTTCCCACCACTACTGACCTTACCAAGGATTTCAGCTCAGAATGGGGGTGTACAAATTCAAGGCAATGCCTTTAGGCCTTCTTAGATACTTACTCGAAGACGGATGGATTGGGATCTGGAAGTACTGTATGCGTCCTTGAGATCCATCATATACATGAAGTCCTGCGATCTTACTGGGGGAGAGTCGCGGACATTCCCTGAGAGGCTGGCTGGCTCCATTCTAGCCCTAGTGGAGGACTTCGGCAGGGTTTTGAAGTCTTTGGATTCCTTCCGGGGAAGGAGGTAAGACTACAACATCGATGTGTGTGGCATGTCCCTTCTGTTCTCAGAGTGCGGGGAACTCTCGGCATGAACAGAGATTTCCTCCATTGGTGCGATGGGGGAGAGTCTCTCTTCACGTGGTTCCCTAGGTGACGCGAGATCTTCGTCCAACAGGGATGGAGAGTTTGTCTGAGGAACAAGAGGAACTCCTTGATGGTCTGCATGGAGTCAGCTTCGCCCTCGGGGAAGTGACCGCGTCAAAAACTCCTCTTTTCCCCTTCAAAAGGATAGAGGAAGCCATGGTTCCGTGCCTTAGATCTAGAGCTATAGGTCGCTCTGATGAGCGATCAGACAGGACAGGCTTGGAAGCCTGGGTTATGGCTGCTCTGATTAAGGCACTGAACCAGGGCTGCTGGCTGACAGACGCACTGTCAGACAGATCCCCTGAAGGGAAAGGGACCGAAGGTTCCCTAGGAGGAGTTACTGTAATAGGTGGGTTCGCCTAAACCCCTCTGCATGAAATTGTTTCCCTTCTCCCACAATGCGCGATGGTATGTGCTTGCGGGGAGGGGAATGAGGCGATGGTGACCTTGTCGGATGATGTGCCTGTTGGTGCGCGTGCTCGCGCGCGAGGAGAGTGTTGGCGCACGTGCGCATCTCTCTTCATGCGCGCGGGAGAAAGATGGCGCGCAGGTAAGGGCACATTATCTGGCGAGCGCTGGCACGCAAGTAAAAGTTGGCGCACAGGTTAAGGCGGCAACGTGGTTGTTGTCTCACCTACAGACTTGCACACAGGAGAGTGATGGCATACAGGTTTCTGTTGGTGCGCAGGAGAGTGCTGGTGCGCAGGTGATGTAGGGCGCACATGTTGGCACACAAGAGAGCGCTGGCGCACTATTGCGCAATAGAGAATTGGCGCGCAGGAGAGTGCTGGCACGTTGGAGATCGTGGGCGCAGGGCGCATAGGTGCAGGAGAGCGCAAGTGCGCTGTGGTGTGCTGGCGCGTAGGCAACCTTGGGCGTGTGTGCGCAGGTGATCGTGGGTGCGTGTGCGCATGGCGAGCAGGAGAGTGCTAAAGATCAGGAGACTGATGGCGCGTAAGTGCGTGAGGCTGCTGCCATCTGTGAGGGCAAGCAGGATGAGAGGTGCGCCGAAACGTTGACTGACGAGCTGCTGGTGAGCGCTGATCAGGGGGCGTGGTGCGCAGGGTGAGAATGATGGCGCTCAGTTACACACTTTGGAGGAGCTATAATAGGCTCAACAGGTGACAGGAACAGCGATGGAAGGTCGACAGGTCTGTTGGATGGATGGTAGACGTGTTCTTTAAAAGGACGACCATCCACCGAAGGAGATCGCGAACGATCTGCAGAGAGGTCCAGGACCGAAGTCACAAGACTGGTTGCAGGTGCTGTGATGGATGAATGAAGGTCTAGAGGATCCTCTGCAGGGGACTGCAGTGATGACGTTGAACCAAAGAGGCACTTCTTCACCGCAGGTGAAAGGAGACTCTAAGGCGACGAGGAAGGCGAGCTTTCCGACGGATGTGCCCTCTGGGGGCCGTTGGATCAGCAAGCTGACCGTCAGCAGTCCTCCAAAGAGGAGTCTCTGTAAGTGAAGCTCCCCAAGGGAGAGAAACACTAGCAGGAGAGACCGATGATGAACTTAGTTTCCCCCTAGGAGGATGGTCAAGAACGGGGGAAACTAAGCCGGCAGCTACAGTTGTGGAGTTTGGAGTGGCAGAGGAGATGGGTGATGCCGCATGAGACACCTCTGACACAACGCCGACAAGAGTCAGGGGATCTACCTCTGACGGCAATGTTGATTGCTTAACACAAGCACCCATGCGGATGAACTGAAGCAGGGCCTCCTTGGAGGGCGAACCCGTGAGCCCCAAGAAGGACCAAACCTGAAAAATGAAAGTTAGTGACAAGGCCTCACCCAGGAGGAGAGGTGGTACTGCTACGCTAGGGGAAGCAACCTCATCTCTCGAGACCCATGGTTGGTCAGAAATAACTTGGTATATGCTACTACTCGACGGTCTCTCGTAAGAGACCGACCGAGTGGGAGCTTCAGAGGAAGGGAAAAAGAGGCCATGGGTTTTTCTCCTTTCGATGGAGAAATATCCCACTTGGACTTCTTCTTCTGCTGTCGCGAAAACCTCTCCCACTGGGAGGAAGACTACTCCCTACACTCACTACACTTGTTGACACTATCACGCCGTTGGCCTCTGCAAGAAGGAAAAAGGGCGTGAGGATCTGTCTCGACCGCTGATATAAATGTTCCACAGGGGCAGCTGAAGAGTCCAGGCCAGGTGCGCATGGTCGCAGAAGTTAACTTCACACACACTCTAAGAGAAAACAAAATGGCGTTAATGGCTGCCAAAAGTCGGCGAGGATGAAAAACATCAACAATCATTCACCATCCGAGCCGAAAACAAAGTGAGCTCAATCACAGGTGTGAAAGCGAGCGATAGCAAGCTACCCTCCCTATCCCCCTGCTAACTAGCGGTGTGGGTAGTTAACCCTCGTTAAAAATTAATGGCTCGTCATTTCAGCTACGCCGAAAGTAATACCCCTATTAAATAGCGTGGTTTGTATTCCAGTTAGGACACAAATATCGGTTCACCATCTTTTTTATATCTTCACTGCATCTACGGAATGTTCGATTGCTAGATCGATTCCAAACTTAACAATTCCCTTTTCCCCTTTAAAAACTGGTAGATGTTGTGTGCCATTTCTCGTTCTCCAGGTTGAAAGATATGGCACGGGGAATATTCCATGCTGTTTATGAAAGCCTACTGTGCGAGACAATGAATACGGAAGCTTACCCCCACCCATTTTATACAATTTGTCAGGGTCACAATGGGCTAACCCAAGTGAAGATGTGGCAACATATATGACAGATCTCCAAGTTTGTAATTTTCCTCCACTTCTCTTAGTGAAGTGAAGTCAGCCAGATTATGGAAAATCAGCAACACTGGAAATGGTCTTGGAGTCCAATCCTTAAATGGTTTTACTAAAGCAGCCTTGCGAGCATGCTCCGGGAGCTAGTGTGCTCTGGAGGAGTCTTCCTGAAAGGACAAAGCCCGGAGCTTAAAGAGCTGAAGAACGTAGTCGAAGAAGCTTGTATTTCCTTACCAGAATAAGATTCTCTGGAGGGGCAAGTGAAGACTGGCACCTCCCAAGGGAAGAGTGCCTGGGAGACCATGAAGGAAGGACTCCCTACCTAGAGGCTTGTCAAATTTTGAGGGACCCCCTCGCCCAAACAGCCTCCAGAGGGGCTGACAGAAGAGGAGAGAAGGGAAGTATACAACGTCGAGGCGAGCCTCAACCTCAAGGATGACTCCAAAGGTGAGGAAATAGTGAAGACGCTCTTCGTTGAAAGGGGACCATTAAAATTTGAACGGGTCTCAAATTCCAGTCCCATAGATTACCAAGTAGGGACACATCTAAAGGGATATTTGGGTGATATAGAATCCTCTGCATTAACGTATAAGAGGCAAAGAATTACTTGCCTTGCACATTAAGGTATACAAGCTCTGCCGAAAACCCCATCAAAACACACAATTCATAAACTTGCTAGAAAAGAAAAAGAAAAAATTAAGTTTGTCAAAATTACAGTCAGTGGGAATGTCTGTTCTCACTGATGGCTGATATCAAAGTGGTCTGTTATTGAGGAAGGTGGGAGGGGGGGAGGGGGGGGGCTGTTACCTCCCCACTACCAGTAGGTAACTACCAGTTGGTTGTTGTCACATCGTTATAATTTTCAATTGCCACATTCCAGCTTTGCTGTTATCCATTCTGCTATGTAAAGGACGATGGTTTGTATGCGTAGATACAAATATATTTATGGCAAGTAAGGATTATATGTTTTACCAAAGGTTTACAAAGTGATACATTATAGGTCACATTCAGGATCTAGAATTTCTATGGTAAGGAAGAGGATATGCCACCCTAGGTTATTGTGATTTATGCATATCTACTATTGGTGCATGTTCAATACATTCGTTATCCTAGTTTTATCCACCTAAAAGACCTATTTCCTCACCATGATCCTCCATGATTGGTTTAAACATGGAGGTAAGAAAATACAAAAAGAAGCAGTTTGCGCCAGCGCCACCAATAATAGTGAAAATGGTATAATATATGGCTCATGTATTTAGCATGAAATTAAACTACCCTATAACTCATATTTGTAAATACCATTAACTGAGTAACACTCCGTACTACAAAATGTTAACAAAAAAATGTTATTTTTATTAATAAAATAAATTTTTGAATATACTTACCCGGTGATTATATAAGCTGCAGCTCTGCTGCCCGACAGAAAAACTCTACGTTCAAAATACGCCAGCGATCGCTATGCAGGTAGGGGGTGTACATCAACAGCGCCATCTGTCGAGCAGGTACTCAGTACTCAATGTAAACACAGAACTCAATTTTCTCCTCGGTCCACTGGGTCTCTATTGGGGAGGAAGGGAGGGTCCTTTAATATATAATCACCAGGTAAGTATATTCAAAAATTTATTTTATTAATAAAAATAACATTTTTCAATATTAAACTTAGCCGGTGATTATATAAGCTGATTCACACCCAGGGGGGTGGGTAGAGACCAGCATTAATTGTTTACATTATTATGAGCTAAGTATTTTGTATTTCATTTTAGCAGTTATTCAAAATAACAAACATAAAATAAATAAGTACCTGGTAAGGAAGTCGACTTGAACAATTACTCTGCCTTTTTTAAGTACGTCTTCCTTACTGAGCCTCGCGATCCTCTTAGGATGCTGAGCGACTCCTAGGAGCTGAAGTATCAAGGGTTGCAACCCATACTAAAGGACCTCATCAAAACCTCTAATCTAGGCGCTTCTCAAGAAAAGAATTTGACCACCCGCCAAATCAACCAGGATGCGAAAGGCTTCTTAGCCTTCCGGACAACCCAAAAAACAACAATAAAAAACATTTCAAGAGAAAGATTAAAAAGGTTATGGAATTAGGGGAATGTAGTGGTTGAGCCCTCACCCACTACTGCACTCGCTGCTACGAATGGTCCCAGGGTGTAGCAGTTCTCGTAAAGAGACTGGACATCTTTAAGATAAAAAGACGCGAACACTGACTTGCTTCTCCAATAGGTTGCGTCCATTATATTCTGCAGAGATCTATTTTGTTTAAAGGCCACTGAAGTTGCGACAGCTCTAACTTCATGTGTCCTTACCTTCAGCAAAGCATGGTCTTCCTCATTCAGATGGGAATGAGCTTCTCGTATCAACAGTCTGATATAATAGGAAACTGCATTCTTTGACATAGGTAAAGAAGGTTTCTTAATAGCACACCATAAAGCTTCTGACTGTCCTCGTAAAGGTTTAGTTCGTCTTAAATAGAACTTAAGAGCTCTAACAGGGCATAAGACTCTTTCTAGTTCATTTCCAACCAAATTTGAAAGGCTTGGAATATCGAACGATTTCGGCCAAGGACGAGAAGGTAGCTCGTTTTTGGCTAGAAAACCAAGCTGTAAAGAACATGTAGCCGTTTCAGATGAAAATCCGATGTTCTTGCTGAAGGCGTGTATCTCACTGACTCTTTTAGCTGTTGCTAGGCAAACGAGGAAAAGAGTCTTTAAAGTGAGATCTTTAAAGGAGGCTGATTGTAGTGGCTCGAACCTTTCTGACATAAGGAATCTTAGTACCACGTCTAAATTCCAACCCGGTGTAGCCAAACGACTCTCCTTCGAGGTCTCAAAAGACTTAAGGAGGTCCTGTAGATCTTTGTTGTTAGAAAGATCTAAGCCTCTGTGACGGAAGACTGCTGCCAACATGCTTCTGTAACCTTTGATCGTGGGAGCTGAAAGAGATCTTTCCTTCCTCAGGTATAATAGGAAGTCAGCTATTTGGGTTACAGAGGTACTGGTTGAGGATACTGATACCGACTTGCACCAGTTTTGGAAGACTTCCCACTTCGACTGGTAGACTCTAAGAGTGGATGTCCTCCTTGCTCTAGCAATCGCCCTGGCTGCCTCCTTCGAAAAGCCTCTAGCTCTCGAGAGTCTTTCGATAGTCTGAAGGCAGTCAGACGAAGAGCGTGGAGGTCTGGGTGTACCTTCTTTACGTGTGGCTGACGTAGAAGGTCCACTCTTAGAGGAAGAGTTCTGGGCACGTCCACCAGCCATTGAAGTACCTCGGTGAACCATTCTCTCGCGGGCCAGAGGGGAGCAACCAACGTCAACCTTGTCCCTTCGTGAGAGGCGAACTTCTGCAGTACCTTGTTGACAATCTTGAACGGGGGGAATGCATAAAGGTCTAGATGGGACCAATCCAGCAGAAAGGCATCTATATGAACTGCTGCTGGGTCCGGGATCGGTGAGCAATATATTGGGAGCCTCTTGGTCCTTGAAGTTGCGAAGAGATCTATGGTAGGTTGGCCCCATGTGGCCCATAGTCTCTTGCACACATCTTTGTGAAGGGTCCATTCTGTTGGGATGATTTGACCCTTCCGACTGAGGCAATCCGCCATGACATTCATATTGCCTTGTATGAACCTCGTTACTAGAGAGAGGTTTAGATCTCTTGACCAGGTGAGGAGGTCCCTTGCGATCTCGTACGTCATAGAATGGGTCCCTCCTTGCTTGGAGATGTACGCCAAGGCCGTGGTGTTGTCCGAGTTCACCTCCACCACTTTGTCTTGAAGGAGGGACTTGAAGCTTTTCAAGGCCAGATGAACTGCCAGTAGCTCCTTGCAGTTGATGTGTAACGCTCTTTGATTCGAGTTCCACGTTCCCGAGCATTCCCGACCGTCTAGTGTCGCACCCCAGCCCGTGTCCGATGCGTCCGAGAAGAGAATGTGGTTGGGGGTCTGAACAGCCAGGGGCAGACCCTCTCTGAGGTTGATACTGTCCTTCCACCAAGTCAGTGTTGACTTCATCTTCTCGGAAATGGGGATCGAGACCGCTTCTAGCGTCTTGTCCTTTTCCCAGTAAACAGCTAGATGAAATTGCAGGGGACGGAGGTGTAGTCTCCCTAACGAAACGAACTGTTCCAGGGATGATAGCGTCCCTATCAGACTCATCCACTGTCTGACTGAACAACGTTTCTTCTTTAGCATGTTCTGGATGCATACCTGGGCTTGACTTGTTCTGGGGGTCGACGGAAAAGCCCGAAAAGCTTGACTGTGAATCTCCATCCCTAAGTAAACTATAGTTTGGGATGGGACCAGTTGGGACTTTTCCATATTGACCAGGAGACCCAATTCCTTGATCAGATCTAGAGTCCACTTTAGATTCTCCAGACAGCGACGACTGGAAGACGCTCTTAGAAGCCAGTCGTCCAAATAGAGGGAGGCTCTGATATCCGCTAAATGCAGGAATTTGGCAATATTCCTCATCAGCCTCGTAAAAACAAGAGGAGCCGTGCTTAGGCCAAAGCACAGGGCTCGAAATTGGTAGACAACCTTGTCGTAAACGAATCTCAGCAAAGGTTGGGATTCTGGGTGGATGGGGACGTGAAAGTATGCGTCCCTTAGGTCTAAAGAGACCATCCAGTCTTCCTTTCTGACCGCTGCTAGAACTGACTTTGTGGTCTCCATGGCGAACGTCTGCTTTGTGACAAAGACATTCAGCGCACTGACGTCTAGCACCGGTCTCCACCCTCCTGTCTTCTTTACCACTAAGAAGAGACGGTTGTAGAAGCCCGGGGATTGATGGTCCCGGACTTTGACTACCACTCCCTTTTGTAGCAAGAGAGACACCTCCTGCTTCAAGGCTAGCCTCTTGTCTTCCTCTTTGTACCTGGGAGAGAGATCGATGGGAGACGTTGCTAGAGGGGGTTTGCGGACAAACGGGATCTTGTACCCATCTCTTAGCAACTTCACAGATTGTGCATCTGCGCCCCTTTTCTCCCAGATCTGCCAGAAGTTCTTGAGTCTGGCTCCCACTGCTGTCTGAAGAAGGTGGCAGTCAGACTCTGCCTTTAAAGGACTTGGTACCTTTCTTCTTCCCGCGTCTCCCTTCGGCACGAGCACCTCCTCTGCTGGAGGCTCTGCCACGAAAGGGCGGAATGAATCTGGACGCTGGAGTGTCCATCCTGGGTCTAGATACGGTAGGCAAAGGGGTGGCTTTGCGGGCAGAGGACGCAACTAGGTCATGGGTGTCCTTCTGAATCAAGGAGGTAGCAATCTCCTTTATCAATTCCTCTGGGAAGAGGCACTTTGAGAGAGGAGCAAAAAGAAGTTCCGATCTCTGACACTGTGTTACTCCAGCTGACAGGAACGAGCAAAGGTTTTCCCGTTTCTTGAGGACCCCGGAAACGAACGAAGCCGCAAGCTCACTGGATCCGTCACGTATGGCCTTGTCCATGCAGGACATAATGAGCATGGAAGTTTCCTTGTCAGAAGGGGAGGTCTTCCTGCTCAACGCTCCCAAACACCAATCCAAAAAGCTAAAAACCTCGAAGGCTCTGAACACTCCTTTTAACAGATGGTCTAAGTCTGAAGGAGAACAACAAATCTTAGAGCGTCTCATGGCTAGCCTGCGGGGAGAGTCTACTAGACTTGAGAAGTCGCCCTGGGCAGAGGCAGGAACTCCCAAGCCGAGAACTTCTCCCGTGGCATACCAGACGCTCGATCTGGAAGAGAGTCTCGCAGGGGGAAACGTGAATGCTGTCTTCCCAAGGTGCTTTTTGGACTGCATCCATTCTCCCAACACCCGTAAAGCTCTCTTAGACGAGCGGGCGAGGACGAGCTTCGTAAAGGCAGGCGCGGATGACTGCGTGCCTAAAGCGAACTCAGATGGAGGAGAGCGTGGGGCCGCAGAAATAAACTGATCAGGATACATCTCCCTGAACAGTGCAAGAACTTTCCTAAAGTCCAAGGAGGGTTGCATGGTCTTGGGTTCGTCGATGTCCGTATGCGGGTCGTCAATGTGTGCAGCGTCGTCATCATCAGAGAGTCCATCATCTGAAAACTGAGGAGGAAGCGGCAAAGGAGTAGGAATCGGCTGGTCAGCTGAGTCCGGAAGCACGGGTGCATGCGTGACTGAACCGGACGCAACGTCATGGAACTGTTGCCCAGTCTGTGAACTGGCAGAAACCATAGCAGCGCGGGGGCGCAAAACGTCTACTCCTGACTGTCTAGTCTGCTGTGGGCGAGTAGTGGTAACCACACTGGGTTGCGGAGGTTGACGCACCGCGTCAAAACAAAACAACTTAGGTTGTTGTTGTAACTCGCGAACGTCAACGGAAGGTTCCGTGCGTCGCTGAACGTCAACATGCGGCTGGCAGGGTACACTGGAACGCATGGGTGGCGGGACTCTCACAGCTGGAGTGCGGGAGAAGGTAGCCTCAGCGTCCACTGGACGCACAACCGTGGGTGGTTGTAGGCTAGAGGTTGGTGCAGCGTCAACCTTCTCCGCACGAAAGTCCTGCATTAATGACGTTAACTGTGTCTGCATGGTCTGCAGCAACGACCACTTAGGGACTACAGTAGCAGGTGCGGCAACAGACGGTGTTACTGCCTGATGCGGTACCGCTTTGCCTCTCTTAGGAGGTGTGCAGTCATCTGAAGACTGCAGCGAGTCCAAACTGACCCAGTGGCTACAACTGGGCCGTTGGACTTGCGCGGAAGGGACCGACTTACGCTTAAGAGGCCGCGAGACCTTGGTCCATGGTTTCTTTCGAGAAACCTCTTCCGCAGACGAGGAATAAATGGGCTCTCTCGTCTTCGTGTGGGTGGGGCGATCTTGGTTAGATACGCCCGAAACCACGGAGGGAACGTCTGTTCGCTGATTAAAGCCTCTCGAACCCTTTGGTCGTACGACATTGCTTCTCCCCTGGGCTTGGGAGCTTGCAAGAGGTCCCGGACTGGGAGGACGACAGGCACGAACAGACGAACCCTCAAGCGCAACACTATCTATAACACTTTCCACAACACTACCACTCACTTTGTCACTACCCACAGCACTCTTACACTTCAACTCCTTGACGTCTGCCATGAGTTGGTTACGGTCACTCGCCAATGACTCGACTCTCTCACCCAGAGCCTGGATGGCACGCATCATATCTGCCATCGAAGGTTGTTGAGTGCTAGAAGGGGGATCAGGAGCAACCACTACAGGGGAAGGAATAGGTTGTGGGGCATGAGGAGAGGAAATATCAACGGAGCGAGATGAACTTCTCCTGACTCTATCTCTCTCTAGCCTACGTGTGTATTTCTGGAATTCGATGAAATCGAATTCCGAAAGCCCAACGCATTCCTCACATCGATCTTCCAATTGATAGGTCTTATCCCGACAATTGGAACAAACGGTGTGAGGATCGATAGAGGCCTTCGGAAGACGCCTTGAACAGTCCCTGGCATTACATTTCCTAAACTTAGGGACTTGAGAAGGGTCAGCCATTTTGAAGTAGTCAAAGGGGAATTCAAAATCTATCCAAAGTCGTCAACAAATAATCCAAAATCAATAAAAGAATGCAAGGATGTATTGAAGATAACGTCTGCAAAGCGAAAGCTCAAAACTAGAAATGTGTACTTCACCAAATATGTGAAAACCATCCAGTAAGCAACAGCGAATTTAGTAGGTCTTGCCGGTGGCACGACAGAGAGAAAATTGAGTTCTGTGTTTACATTGAGTACTGAGTACCTGCTCGACAGATGGCGCTGTTGATGTACACCCCCTACCTGCATAGCGATCGCTGGCGTATTTTGAACGTAGAGTTTTTCTGTCGGGCAGCAGAGCTGCAGCTTATATAATCACCGGCTAAGTTTAATATTGAAAAATTACAAATTCGGAGATAATTTGTATTTTTCCTAACCATACAAACCTTAGCTATTTACATGGGGTATTACTTTCGGCGTAGCTGAAATGACGAGCCATTAGATTTTTAACGAGGGTTTACTACTAGCTACCCATCCCCCCTCACACACCGGTGAACTGATTCACTTCCCTAGAGGTAGGCCTTCACAGGGGACAGGGCTGGCGGGCAAGTATGTGTAAAAAGCTAAGGTTTGTATGGTTAGGAAAAATACAAATTAACTCCGAATTTGTCATTTGTTCCGTAACCGAAATACAAACCACGCTATTTACATGGGGTGACTCAACCCTTAGGTAGGGTGGTAAGTCCCAACCTTACTGGCTTTGGCTTTGCCCGGGGACTCAGGATCCGAGTGTGTAGCACTCGAGATAAGGAGACCCTGCACCTCGCAAGTTCCTCGCTCCGCAAGGAACGTGCGGCCTACATAAGCTAGTATGTGAAGGAAAGAAGTGTGACTTGTCCTAGGAAGTTGACCTGAAGTCCTTTAGATGGAAATCTAGGCTAGGACGTTCCAAATACCACCTCGTCAGAGTATGGGGGACGCGACAATATTATATTAATACTCGGAACACAAGGAAGCATGGTTTACCTGCAGTGGTTTGAGGTCAGCTGTGCAATGAACCCAGGATACTGCTTTCCCCAAGAGAGGGGAGGATGAAGAAAAGAGTAAGGGCCAGACATACTTTTTCATTCATTCAGACTAAAACCAGGTAACAATGCCCTCAACCTTCTGCTACTTGTCCATTAAGGAGCCTGAGGTTAGACCAGCTGTTGTGCAGCCACCACAGGGCCGATAGAGAACGTATCGAGCCTCCTGTGGGTCACGTCCTGCAGGTAGTGGGCTGTGAAGGTCGTTTGACGCTTCCAGACCCCAGCTTGTAGAACCTGCGTCACTGAGAAATTTCTCTTGAATGCCAGGGATGTAGCAATGCCTCTGACATCGTGTGCTCTCGGGCGACGTGACGGAGGAGGGTCTGGATTCAGGGAATGGTGGATGACCCTGCGAATCCAAGCTGAGATGGTGTTCTTAGTGACCCTCCTCTTCGTCCTCGCTGTGCTCACAAACAGAGCTTGCACTCGAGGACGAACTGCAGCTGTTCTCTTCAGATAGAGCCTCAGACTCCTTACTGGGCACAGTAGGAGATGGTCTGGGTCATCTGTTACAGAACGGAGACTCGCAATCCGGAAAGTGTCGAACCGAGGGTCTAGCACTCCTGGATTTTGAGTCTTAGCTACAAACTCAGGGACGAATCTGTACGTTACCTCCCCCTATCCCCTTGAATGGGCGATGTCATACGAGAGACCATGAAGTTCGCTAACTCGCTTAGCCGAGGCCAAAGCAAGTAGGAACACCGTCTTCCAAGTCAGGTGGCGATCAGAAGCCTGGCGTAATGGTTCGAAAGGAGGTCTCTTAAGAGACCTGAGGACTCGAACCACGTTCCATGGAGGAGGTCTCACTTCCGACTGAGGGCAGGTAAGTTCATAACTTCGTATGAGTAGAGAAAGTTACAGCGAGGAGGAAATGTCCATTCCTTTGAGCCTGAAGGCAAGACTTAAGGCTGAGTGATAGCCTTTCACAGCCGAGACAAAGGCGCATTTCTTCCCGCAAATACACGAGGAACTCCGCTATTGCTAGTATAGTGGCATCGAGTGGAGAGATACCCCTTCCACGACACCAACCACAGAAGACTCTCCACTTTGCCTGGTAGACCCCTGCAGATGACTTTCGCAGGTGTCCAGACATGCTTTCAGCAACTTCGTTGTGAAAAGCCTCTCTCTGTGAGGAGATGCTGGATAGTCTCCAGGCGTGAAGCCGCAGCGAAGCTACGGCTTTGTGGAAGATGTTGGAGTGTGGTTGTCTGAGTAGCTTGTGTCGAGGAGGGAGTTCTCTCGGGAGTTCCATCAGGAGCTGCAGAAGGTCCGGGAACCACTCTGCGTGATGCCATAGCAGAGCTATTAAGGTCATTGACAGATTGACCGATATTCTGGTCTTGTTGAGTACCCTTCTCATCAGACAAAACGGGGGAAAGGCGTAAACGTCGATGTTGTCCCACCGTTGTTGGAAGGCATCTTGCCAGAGTGCCTTGGGGTCCGGGACTGGGGAGCAGTACAGCGGAAGCTTGAGTATGGAAGCTTGAAATTCAAAGCTGTCGCGAATAGATCCACCGTCGGGGAACCCCACAAAGTCAGGACTTTGTTGGCTACTAGAGGATCCAAAGACCACTCGGTACTCACTATCTGGGATGCTCTGCTCAGAATGTCAGCGAGCACATTCCTTTTGCCTGGAATGAAGCGAGCCGATAGTGGAATCGAGTGAACTTCGGTCTATCTCAGTATCTCTACTGCAAGATGGGATAGCTGTTGTGAAAAGGTACCTCCCTGCTTGTTGATGTAAGCCACTACCGTGGTGTTGTCGCTCATCACCACTACGGAGTGACCCGCCAGGAACTGTTGGAACTGCTGAAGTGCCAGATATACGGCCTTCATTTCTAGCAGATTTATGTGGAGGCACTTTTCTGATTCTGACCATAGGCCTGAGGCCCTTTGGTTCAGGACGTGGGCCCCCCACCCTTCTTTTGAGGCGTCCGAGAACAGCATCAAATCCGGGGGGAGGACGAGAAGAGCCACTCCCTTTCGTAGGTTTTCGTCTGTCACCCGCCACTGAAGGTCCGTCCGTTCCGCAGGCCCCATGGGGACCAGAAAGTCCGGGGAATCGTGACCTTGACTCCACCGGGACTTGAGCCGCCATTGCAGGGATCTCATCCTGAGGCGGCCGTTTGGAACTAGACGGGCCAGGGAGGACAGGTGACCTAGAAGACGTAACCAAGATTGGGCTGGAAGCTCTTCCCGTCTGAGAAAAGGTTCTGCGACCCTCCTCAGCCTTGCTATCCTGTCGTCTGATGGAAAGGCTTTGTGGAGATTGGTGTCCAACATCATGCCTAGATATACCAGTCGTTGAGATGGAAGCAGAGAAGACTTCTCGAGATTTACCATGATCCCTAGATCTTGGCAAAGTCCCAGAAGCTTGTCTCGGTGTCGAAGAAGGGTCGACTCCGAGTCTGCCAGGATCAGCCAGTTGTCCAGATAGCGAAGGAGACGGATGCCGATCCTGTGTGCCCACGATGATATCAGGGTGGAGAGACCGAAACACAGCACCTTGAACTGGTAGATCTTGTTGTCTAGGCTGAATCTCAAGTACTTCCTGGAAGACGGATGGATTGGGATCTGGAATTACGCGTCCTTTAGATCCAGTGTGCACATGAAGTCTTGCGGTCTCACTGCAAGTCTGACCGCCTCTGCTGTCTCCATGCTGAACGGAGTTTGTTTGACAAACTTGTTCAGGGCTGAGAGGTCGATGACGGGTCTCCAGCCTCCAGACCCCTTCTTTACAAGAGTCGACTGAAGAAGCCTGGGGAGCCGTCGACGACCTCTTGGAGAGCATCCTTCTAGAGCATGGTCTCGACTTCTGCCCGAAGGGCTAGCCCCTTTGCCGATCCCATGGCATAGGAACTCAACGACACTGGATTCGCTGTCAGGGGAGGAAGAGATGTCGTGAACGGGACGCGATATCCTTGGCTGATCACAGAGATCGTCCAGGAATCGGCCCCGAGTTGCTGCCACCTGAACGCGCAACTCTGCAGGCATCCCCCCACTGGTGGACACGCAGGAGGATTGCCAATCCTAGCGTTTGCGGCCTCGGCCGCTCCCTCTAGGATTCTTGCCTCCCCTGGAGGACTTCCCGCCCTTCCTGTCCTTGACGGGAAAGGGCTGCTGTTTGGACACCTTTGCCTTTGCTGCCGGAGCCCGTTTCGATGTCCTAGACTGACGAGGCTGTTGTTGTTGAGGTGCTGGAGGCTTGTAAGGTCTGGATGTAAGAGCCCTTTGGAGGAGAGAATCGTGATTCGACTTCCTCCACCTCTCAGCTGTCCGTTCCACATCCTTGGGCTCAAACAGGCTCTTTCCAAGGATGGAAGAGTGTCTGAGCCTGCAGACATCCAAGGCTGGGACCTTCGCATGGAACCTCTCGGTCACTGCATCACGACGCTTCAAGATCGAGTTTGCCCACAAGTTCGAAACTTGGGGAGCCAGAAACTCGATGGTGAGCGTGCCCGAGAGGAGAAAAGTCTCCATGGCCTTCCTGGTGCTCTCCTTGGACAAGTCCTCGGATCGCAACAGGATGCCCAGAGACCCCAGCCAGACATCCAGCCACAAAGTGGCGTGCATGGCACTTTGCGACCTTCTCCTGGCTCAAGATCTCTGTAGCCGAGAATGTAACCTGCCGGGCGGAGAGATTCTCGAGAGAAATTCCCCTGGAGAGCTCTTCCACAGAATGGTGGAGAGGAAGAGCTAAACAAGACTCCCCCATGATCTCGAAGTACCTCCTTTGCTGCACGCGAGGAGGTGGAAGGAGTTTGTTGCCGGCAGGGGAACGGCTGGAGGAGGCGAGTTCGGAGAGCTGGCTCTCAACCTTGTCTCTGGCGCTCTTAACCCCCTGGGACCAGGGTAGAGCCGCACTGGCCTTCGGAGGTTTTTGAGTGCCGTAGACTTAGTCCAGAACCGTATCCTTGCTTTCGCGAGGGGCGGTCTCCGGGTCCTCGAACCTGTTGAGTTGCCTCATCAGATTCAGGACCTACCAGAAGGCATGCTCCGACTCATGCAGCTCTCCTCCTTGTGGACTGGCAGCAAAGTCTCCTGTCCCCAGCTGCTCTACTTGGGGGGACACGCGGACGTTCTCCTGGGGTCTTGCTGGCTCTGGTCGAATCCGAGATGAAGACTTAGGGACAGTCTTCGAGTCCTTGGGCTCCCTCCTAGGAGAGATACAGGACTCCAGTAAAGAAGTCTGAGGGCTCCTCGCTGCTCCCACACGAGACGATTCTCCTATTCGAGGTGGGGTTCCTCCCATTGGTGCCGTGGGAGAATGTCCCACCTCGCTGGACTCTCCTGAGGACGGAAAGGCTTCGTCCACAGGGGAAGGAGAAACCGTCTGAAGAGGGGAAGGGGCCTTCCTGACGGTCTTCTTGGGAGCCAGTTTGACCCAAGGAGAAGTTACCACGAAGTCCACTCCTTTCCTTCTCTTCAGTGGGGACGAGGCTGCCGTTGGTTTGAGGCCTAGATCAACGAGGGCCGGCTTAACAGCCTGGACGACCGCTTTGATCAGAGACCCGAACCAAGGCTGACGGCTGACAGACTCGGTGTCAGCGACTCCCTCTGGAGGGAAGGGGATCGGGCGATCTTTAGGAGTGGATACCACAGGGCCTGCCTGAAAAGAAGAAGGGTGTTGCCTAGACCTCTCTGAAGAATCTTCCTCCTGCAAGAGCGCTGCTCTGCGCTTACGCGGTGGAGATCGCGACGATGATCTTGAAGTACGCGTCGCTCCCGAGGACTCGCAAGGTTGCCCGTGCTGCGAAACCTGGCGGGAATCGCAATCAAGGTCGCGCTGGCAAAATCGCAGGTTCGCGCGCGGGCGAACGTTAGCGCGCATGCGCGCGGAGATGAAAGCACGGGGGCGCGTGTGCGCGCAGGCGAGTGAGCGTGTGGGCGCGCAGGTGAAGGTGCGCGTGGGCGCGCAGGTGAGGGTGGGCGCGGTTGTAGGGGAGAGCGCTGGCGGCCGGGAGAACGACGGCGTGCAGGGGAGCGATGGCGCATTGGCAAGCGAAGACTCGTTAGGCCGAGAAGGCGATCGGCTGCGCACAGGCGAGTTAACGCGTGGGCGCGCAGGAGACCTTCAGCGATCCAATGTGAGGGCGTGGGTGCGTTGGAGAGTGCTTGCGCGCAGGCGAAGGATCGCGCTGGCACGCGGGAGATCGCTGGCGCGTTGGAGATCGCTGGCGCGGTGGAGATCGCTGGCGCGTTGGAGATCGATGGCACATTGGAGATCGCTGACGCGTAGTGGCGTGGTCGGGAGCTATCAGATGGGCTGCAGGACCAGAAGGTGAAGTGGCGCGTAGGGGCGAACGATCGCGGGCTTGCACCGGAGACTTCTCGTGGGCGCGCAGGAGCTCGACCAGGTCTAGAAGACCGCACCGGAGAGTGCGCGCGATGGCGCGCAGGCAAAGACTGGCACGTGGGTGGGGTCTGCGGGCGCGTAGGAGATCGACGGCGAGGGGGCAAAGGAGCAGCCTCCTTGCCTGCGGCCAGATCCGGAGATCGTGGGCGCGCGGGCGAACGTTGGCGCGCATCTGGACCAGGGGGCGCAGATGTGCGCTGGCGAGCAGGTGAATGTGGGCGCACAGGGCGCGCAGCAAGGACGGGGCGCACAGGGCGCGCAGCAAGGACGGGGCGCGCAGATGTACGCTGGCGAGCAGGAGAGAGCTGGCGCACAGGAGATCCCTGACGAGCAGGGGAGCGCTGACGCGTAGGAGCGCACTGACGCGCAGGCGAGCACTAGCGGGCAGGAGATCTACAGCGAGAAGATGTGCGTGAAGAGTCTGAAGGGTCCACAGCAGGCGAGCGCTTGCGCGCTACAGTGCGCGAGCACGCAGGAGAACGTGGGCGCGCAGGTAACACCTGGCGCTTAAGGGACTTAATCTCAGTGGGAGACAAGCCCTTATGCCCCGAAGGGACCGGTGCCCGTTGGAAAACGGGGTGCGTAGGCGCCCACAGCGCATCTGCATCCGCAAACGGAGAAGGAAGGCTAGCAGGTCTGGCAGGCGTCGGTGATCGCGAACGATCAGCTGAGAGGTCTAGCGATGCGGCTGTAACGGTCTGCTCACGACGAGGAGGCTCCTCTGCGGGAGACGTCGAAGGCAAAGAACCAAAGAGGCGCCTCCTAACCCCCTTGTAAGGGGAAGGAAGGCCTCGACGGCGAAGAGGAGGGCGAGCCTTACGGCGAAGACGACCTCGAGGGGCAGCAACACCATCGTCGGTCCTCCAAAGAGGAGTCTCCGTCAGTGAACTCCCCGGGGGGGAGAATCACCCGCAGGTGAGACCGTTGGACCCAGCTCCTCCCTCGAAGGATGTTCGGAGGGGGGAACTGAGCCTTCAGCAACATCAGCAACAACAGCAGGGGTTTGGCCCGACCCGTCGGAAGCCTCTGCCACAACAATGTCGACAATAGACAGAGGATCTACCTCTGCTATTACCGGTGACTGTTTGACAGCTGCACCTAACTGGATCAGGTCAAACAGGGCTTCCCTGGATGGCGAGCCCTTAAGCCCCAAGGAAGCCCAAAGCTGCAACAGATCATTGTTAGACACAGAATCATCAACATCAAAATCCTCCCCCGGAGGTGGAGGAGGAGTAGCTGCCTCGCTATGGGAGGCAACTCCCTCTCCCGAACCCCGAGGTTGGTCAACAACAGAAAGGCCTACGCTACCACTCGACGGCCCCTCGCGAGAGACCGATCGAGTGGGAGCTTCGGAGGAGGTTCGGACAACGGAAGAAGAGTCTTTGGAACCTTCCTTCTTCAAAGCAGCCCTTGAAGGAGAAAGGTCACGCTTAGACTTCTTCTTCCGTCGCCGGGAAAACCTCTCCCACTGGGAGGTAGACCACTCCCTGCACTCACTACAAATTTTATTCCTTTCACACCATTGACCTCGGCAGTATGGACATAAGGAGTGAGGGTCGGTCTCGAACGCCGACATCAACGTTCCACAAGGGCGGTCGGGAAGTCCAGGGCACTTCCGCATGATGGATGGAGGCCAACTTCCAAGCACACAAGCTGTAAGAAAAAGCAAACAAATTAAGGCTGTCAAAAATGCGAGGGTGAGACAGACAGGTCTGATCATCACCCGAGCCAAAAGTGAAGTGAATCAGTTCACCGGTGTGTGAGGGGGGAGGGGTAGCTAGCTACCCCTCCCCTACCCCCTCGCTAACTAGCGAGAGGGTAGTTAACCCTCGTTAAAAATCTAATGGCTCGTCATTTAAGCTACGCCGAAAGTAATACCCAATGTAAATAGCGTGGTTTGTATTTCGGTTACGGAACAAATGCCAACATAGGGGAGGTTGGATGGAGTTACTTTAGGTTAGTACATACTTTACTGTATATCGCTGACTAAAATGGAATTGAGCTTTCCTTTTCAATGCCTGATCTGCAAACCTTTTTTGGGAGCCTTTGTTTAAGGGCAGACAGGACCTTCCACATGCATAGAACACCACTTTACCTAACCTATAAGCCATGTCCTTACCTACTTATCTAACGGGGGGTTGACGTCACCCTGCAAACCCCCTTTGACTGCTCTACTCTTGGCGATAGATTTAAAAATAAAGGAGTTATGGGGTATGGCTATGACCGTCATCATACATACACCCCTATTTTTTGTAATCATAGCAAAAGAGCACCATTCATAATTAATTCAAAGTTATTATAACCACTAAGTTATTCTAATTTAATGTTTTACTTTATAATTTATATCTGTGATGAATATTTGGTATTATTACAGTTTCAACAAAATTCAAAAACCTAATATCTTTACCTTCGCCAACAAAGTTTGAAGGAGGTTATGTTTTAGCCCCTGTTTGTGTGTGTGTGTGTTTGTTTGTGAACAGCTCCCTAGCTCCAATTTTAACCGTAGAGTAATGAAACTTGCAGGGATTAACTGTTATGTAAAAAGCTGGAAATTATTAATTTTGGAAGGTCATGATCACGGTCGAAACAAGGTAGAGAAATGAGCTGCTGGGGCGGAGGTCTGCGCTCTTCGGAGTGCCCTTATAGTTTTACTTACATATCTCTTAGATGATTCATACAAAAAAGTTACTTGAATCTTCTGCAAATTAAGTTACAGAAATGTTTGCCGATGAATATTGTTCCTAACTGTTATCCCAAAGATGTACATGTTACTTTTTCTCTTAATGGTATTTTGTTTTTTGTCAATGTATTGTGGGTAAAAATGACTGATCGTCCATTGTTTTTAGTTATGAAGTATGGGTACAATAAAAAGGCTGAAACCTGATTAGCTACTTTGCTTCAAGATCATCCACTTAACTGCAACTTTGGAATTCATACATACTTCTAAAACAGTGTATCAGTAGTTGACTGCCATGGATTCTGTTGTCCAGACGTGCAGTGGTTGCTTCACATATTTTGGGGTTATTGGCTGGTTTCATGGACATTACAATGGAACTCCAGAAGTAGTCAATAGGTTTCTGCAGGAAAAGATTGATCCCCAAACTTCGTCTACAACTTCTTATTCTATTAAAGGTAAGTGAAGTGGTTAACCAAATGTCTATGAAAATACTTGCCAATTTACCCCTTTAAGTTTGAATAATTGATAATTATCGCAAAATACTAGCCCATGGGGTTAATGCATGTAGCAAAACCTAGTCCACTTGCCAGAACATACGAGCAGAGAGCATATGCTTACGTGCAAGTGAAGCGAGCATACAGCAAAGCAAAAACCAATAAATAAGCACAATTAAGTAAAAAGGTATTTGTAATAATATTATGATGACGACTGCTACAAACAACTCGACTCCATATGAAATGGGATGGAAAATCACATTTTCTATACATCTAGAAGTCTAGCAAAAAAAAACTGTGTTTTGAACGGATTTCGTTACTATTATTCAATTTTGATTAAGGTAAATTTTCTAATAAGATGACTGGTGTGTTAAGGTTAGACAGATTCTCTTATTTTACCAACTGTCTGTATTCTCTCACTAAAAAAAAAAAACCCTATTTCCCAGAGTGGAACCTCATTATTGTAGTTAAGGGAGGTCCTGTATCTCTAATCTGATTATTTATAGTAGAAATATAAGTCAATCATACTATTTAACTTGAAAAAATAAATTTTCATATCTGATATCCGAGTTTGGTTTAAACTAATTTTACCGAATATTTATGGCTACTTTGGACCCTTTGTATATCAGCAGCCAGTTCCTCACACTTTCATTACAAATGGACATCAACTAACCTAACCTACAAGCCGTGTCCTTACACTGCCGTATTCTAAGTTCGACATAATAATACATACAGGTGGTCGCTATCATACATACACCCCGCTACTTTTTCCCACTATATACCCAATTCAGAGCCCATGTATATCAGCAGCCAGTTCCTCCCATTTGGATTAAAAATTGACATCAACTAACCTAAATTCCCCCCTAACCTCACCTACTTACCTACTGGGGGGCTATCAACCCCCTTCCACTGCCGTATTCTAAATTATAAGTAAATCATACATACTGGTGGGTGCTATCATACATACACCCTCCAATTCCTACCAACATCAATTTAGGAGCAAAAGCCGTAATATTATGTCCTGCAGGCTGGAGTCTTGTTGTGTATGCTACTTTACTCAAGGATTGTGCACGGGCAAGCTAATTATTTCTGCAGCCGTACTCATGAGGTATAGCCTTATCTACTTGAAAATTACATAAGATATCCGACTTTTTGCAGCTAAAATACTTATGCCTTTTAATATACTGTATTTCAAATACAATAGCTTCGCTAGGATGTTTATCAGCGTTAGAAAGTAAAGACATCCCAGGTACCAGTAATTCTGTCCTCAGAAACTGATATCAGGAATCATGGACGCCTGTAAGTTACTTTCCATTATTCAGAATGACATAAAACAAACACTATCGCAAACTCAATACAACAAGAAACTTACTTGAAAGACAAAAATTATTCATGATAAGAACCCGGACGATAGCTTCGTCAACCAAAACATCCCCACTAGTTCAGGTTGATCAACAAACGACGGCTAACAATACATTCACCGCATGACATTTATACGGGATCACTATTCAATTACTCTTACTTTCTCTTTCTCTATTACTTTTAGATAACCGATTATTTCCCTTCATTTAGTTCACCAGAAACATCCATTATTATAGATAGGTTATAATGTAGCACTCAATTTCAGATAATTTCTCCCTAAATGTCGTAGATTTTTAATAGATCTACTTTAGTCATGAATATCTCCAATAATTACAATTATTAACGCTTTATGAAATTAGGAAAGGCAAAAATAAACTAGACCTCATGTAAGTTTGCAATCTTTTTTGTGTGACTTTCTTTTGTGTTATGAATGTTTTCAAATAGGTTTTTCTTATACTTTACTGTACTTTACGGGGTGTTTTTCTGGTCCTATACAGCCGAGGAACTCTACTATAGAATATTAAAGGACTTAAACAGTCATTTTATCGTGTTCGTTCGAAATTATTCAACATTTCACACCGCATATTGCTCGTTTATTGTCAAATCCACACATTCAAAGCACTTAGAGAAGAAAAAAGTTTTCAGTTTCTTCTTGAAAACCTTCTCCAGTCTTTCGGATTTCTAGTGGGAGCTTATTGTATAGTCTCAGTGCTCTCTAGAGCTCAGCCTACTGCATTATTACTATTTTTAATTGCTAAGCTACAACCCTAATTGGAAAAGCAGGATGCTATAAGCTCAGGGGTTTCGACGGGGAACCTAGCCTAGTGAGGAAAGGAAACAAGGAAAATTTAAATAGAATAAAATAATATAGAAATACATCTAGGTTCCAATAGTTTGAAACCATCTGTAACTATTTATGTGTCTTACATTTTGTATTTGTTGGCTGCACAATATGTAGCAATGATCTTAGATATTTTGGACATCCGGTTCTGATAACATGCTGGGGTTGCACATATTTTAAACTCAACTCTCGTTTTAAAAGGCAGTCAGTGTAAATCAATTAGGTGGGGCACCTTATATCAGTCTTACAACTCTTGCTTCTCTGTTTATTATGTTTTGTAATTTCTTAAGTTGCCCTTTTTGGTAGTTTGTAGTAAATTATTATAATTATTATTATTATTATTATTATTATTATTATTATTAAGCTACAACCCTAGTTGGAAAAGCAGAATACTAGAAGCCCAGGGCCCCCAACAGGGAAAATAGCTCAGTGAGGTAAGGAAAAATAAAATATTTCAAGGACAGTAACAACATTAAAATAAATAATTCCTACATAAACTATGAATACGTTAACAAAACAAGAGGAAGAGAAATTAGATACAATAATGTGCCCGAGTGTACCCTCAAGCAAGAGAACTCTAACCCAAGACAATGGAAGACCATGGTACAGAGGCCATGGCACTACCCAAGACTAGGGAACAATGGTTTGATTTTGGAGTGTCCTTCTCCTAGAAGAGGTGCTTACCATAGCTAAAGAGTCTTCTACCATTACCAAGAGGAAAGTAGCTACTGAGCAATTGCAGTGCAGCAGTTAACCCCTTGGGTGAAGAAGAATTGTTTGGTAATCTCAGTGTTGTCAGGTGTATGAGGACAGAGAAGAATATTTCAAGAATAGGCCAGATTATTCGGTGTATGTGTAGGCAAGGGGAAATAACCGTTACCAGAGAGAAAGATCCAATGTAGTACTGCCTCAGTCTGCCTGGCCAGTCAAAGGACCCCATAATTCTTTGGCGGTAGTATCTCAATGGAGTTACAGTAGTCGGTACTGGCAATAACGCAGTTTATCACGAGTTTGTCTAGGTACTTCTTTATATAAACAATGTTTCTAAGATGATAACCAGCAGTTTTTACTGCATTGTTTATTTGGAAATTGAAGGACAAGTTACATTCAAGAGATACACCTAGGTCACGAATTTTACTAGATACTGGGGCAGAGTTGGGATTTATGTTCATTTGAATATCATCCGAGTTTCTTACACTGCGTTTCTTACCAACCACCATAAACTCAGTTTATTTTCATTATTTTCATTTAATTTTAGTTGTTTGATTGTCATGCAATCCCTAACATTGGCAATAATTCGGTTTAGAATTTAAGTAGTGTCGTCTATATAATTTATGGAGAAGTAAAAGTCTGTATCATCGGAAAATAGTTTGAAATTTACTCCATGCCTTTGCAGTATTTTCGACAGACCAATAAACGGATTTTGAGCGAAGCGAAAAATCTATTTTTGGGTGAGATAGCCATGGCGTCCTGATGGAAGGTTCCTTTTTGGTAGCTTCCTTGGGTATATAACTACTAAGATATTCCCAGAGAATTTAACCACAGGTTATCACAGAATTCTAACTTCTGGAGCGAGTATCCTAAAGGTTTCCCTTTAAGACATCGTATATCAACAGGGGACGCATGTATTAACGCGCCACATAGCTATCTGCACCCCACATAGAGTTAACACTTCGATATGGAGGGGCGGAGAATAGCTGGGGAGCCGTTCCACAGCTATACTCGTCCGTGGCTACTTTTGGTACTCGAAACGTAAACAAACGGGCGCCATTGCTAAATGACGTCACGTCCGTCCTCATCCTGATGCCAGTTGCTTGCCGATCACCATGATACAGCAGGACAGGGTGGGGCCTGAAAGGCTGGACAAAGTAGCAGGGAGGGTCCATCAGGACGCCATGGCTATCTCACCCAAAAATAGATTTTTCGCTTCGCTCAAAATCCGTTTTTTGGGCTCAAGCTATGGCATCCTGATGGAAGAATACCAGAGAATCAATGTATCGTGGTAGATTTCCCCTTGTAGAGTAAGTCCCGAGGGCTTTGAATAAGGTAAGCATAGTGACCTCGATAGAGGTTCCGTGGGGATGTAACTTCCTGCCCCCCTTGGCAGAGAAGTCCCAACGGACCATGCCGAAGATCAAAGTGGTCATCGAAGGGCTACCCACCTTGCGGGGAGAACGTGAAGAACTCGGAGACAAGACAGAATGGTTGATATTCATATAGGAACATTCTCAGTGACAGACAAGTGGTGGTTAGGCACTGTATTTTGTAGCAAGAGAACGATCTGGTCTCGAAGGTATAGCGCAAGTAAGTATTCAGTTAGGAATATTACATAGCATAGGTGAGTATATAATATGGATTGAACCTATTATTCTTCATCATTTTTAAAAGAAAAGGGGATAATGAAACTATGACAACCATGTATTTCATAGTATAAGTAGGAGCGGATTGAGACGCACAAGTAATAAAATAGAAATTTTATTTCACAATTGCAGAATACAGTGGTACCTCTACATACGAATTTAATTCGTTCCACAACCAACTTCGGATGTAGAAAATGTTCGGATGTAGAAACGAATTTTCCCATAAGAATACATGGTAATTCATTTAATTCGTTCCGCAGCCTAAAAAACCCATAATAAATCCTTAATAAATGGCTAGACATAATTACACACAACAATAACATAACTGCATAATATGAAAGAAGCATGTAAAAAAGATAACTATAAAGAAATAATAAATAAAAAATGTGTTTTATTGCCTTTTTACCTTAGAGACAGGCCAACGCAGGTGTAGGATTTGCTACGCCAGGAGGAGACAGACGATCGGCGAGAAGGTAGACATGGTGTTAACATGTTCTTTAAATAAATACTCTCTCTCTCTCTCTCTCTCTCTCTCTCTCTCTCTCTCTCTCTCTCTCTCTCTCTCTCTCTCTGTTCTTCTTCACTGTAAGTGTTAGAGGCGTCTATTAATTTTTTCTGAGAGAGAGAGAGAGAGACATTAAACAAAAATGAGAGATTAAACAGAAATGTGTTGTGTACATATGATTTTTAACAGCGTTAACGAGTTGAAAGACAGTTAAATATAACTAAAAAAAACAATATCAGCGAATCTGAATTCCTTTATTAACTAAAACAAATATTGATACAAACACACTCGTGTGCGTATGTGCAAACACACACACACGCACGAGGAGACACGATCGGCGAGTAGGTAGAGATGGTGACTGCGATAACCTACCGTAACTTACACTACGGAAATTTTAATCTAAGTTAGCTTATTTATATTTTTTTTTTATTTTTATATTTCATATTTTTTATATTTTTTTTTTCTTTTGATTTTTTATTTTCATCACTTTCAGTGACGAGTTACGGTATGTTATCGTAGTCACGATCTCTACCTCCTCCCCGACCGTCTCTCTTACTGCGTAGCAATTTTTGCACCTGTGTGTGTCTTTGTGCATACGCACACGAGTGTGTTTGTATCAATATTTGTTTTAGTTAATAAAGGAATTCAGATTAGCTGTCATTACTTTCTTAGTTACATTTAATTGTTTTTCAACTCGTTGACGCTGTTAAAAATCATATGTACTCTAAACACATTTTTGTTTAATCTCTCTCTCTCTCTCTCGGAAAAAAAAATAATAGACGTATCTAACACTTTAACAGCGAAGAAGAACGAGAGAGAGAGAGAGAGAGAGAGAGAGAGAGAGAGAGAGAGATTTTATTTAAAGAACATGTTAATGCTATGTTTAGAGAGAAACAGAAAAAGAGAGAAGTCTTATTTAAAAGAGCTTGATAATGCTATCATGGTTTTCTTTGCTTCACTTTTTCCTTTCTTTCTGTTCATCACGCTGGCCCTTCTCACAAATGATCGTTGCCAACAATCTCTTTGTCCTTTATCCCTATCAACAAAAGGCGTTCTATCTCTTCCAGGGTATTGCTACGATGTCTTGTAATAATGGTTATCCCCTTCGATGGTTATTTGCTTTAATGGCTGCCTTTAGCTTGATGATCCTCGAGATCATAGGCCTATTCCGGCCATATTGTTTAGCCATACAGTATCACTCAAATGCACACTGCTCTCATGTTTTTCTATAATTTCTTGCTTCAATTCTAATGAAAGAATTGCCTTCTTCCTGTACTGAAACTTAGCTTCTTAGGCACCATGATTATAGGTAAAATAAAAAATGAAATGTGAGAAAAGAAAGAAAATAAGCACTGTTAAAAACAGACCAAACAGAAGACAACCCCACGATACACACAAGAATAGAGAACTGAGCACTCGACGCTCAATGGTGTAATGTTTACTTCGTGTGTCGAAATAAAATTCGGGTGTAGAGTCAAAAATTTGCTCGAATTTTACTTCGGATGTTGGAAAATTCGGATGTAGATACGTTCGTGTGTAGAGGTTCCACTGTATAGTAAATAAATGCAATAAGGGATGTAAAATTAATTTACAATAAATTATAATGTACATAGTAATGAAAGACTTCGCTCTTGAATCTGAAAGAAAATTTCAAATTATTAGAAGGCACAGGTTCCAGAGGAACGTCAGTCTTTAATAAGGAAAAAACACATCATGCTCTAGGTATGCGGCACTCATGTGACGACTATGACATTTCACCTGAGAGAAGAACAGTCTATGAAAAAATACTAAGTGTCTCTGAATTCACTACGTATCACGCGAGGGTCAACATAGGCACCCGAAGAGTTAAAATCCCAAGTAACTCACTGTTCTATGCAGAGTTAAGTGCAGGTTTCATAACACTACCTGCGGCTACCATGAAATGTTTGACTTCATGCACTTGTTTCGCGTAATGCTTGAAGAAAACACGCGAGGATTTCCAACCTGTGAAACTCTTGAGGCTTTCGAAATTCATGCTCTGGAAAAAATTCAGAGACGATGCGACTTTTCTAGGATCATGACCTGCGGGTGTACTGTCAGGATCCGCTCTGCGAATGAAGTAGGTGATTTTCGCTCTTAGTTGTTTCAGTGACAGGTCGCTACCCGATGTTTCTCCTTTGAAGAGTTGGCCTCCACTAAAGTCAGAAGTTCTACGAAGATAGACCTTGAGGCTCTCTACTGGACATAGAGAGGCATCTTCTTTCAGGGGGCAGATTCTCCAAGGGCCCCATCTTTTGGTGGGTAGTTCGTTTTTAGCGAGAAACGTCGGATCCGGGAAGAGGGTAAGGTCTCCTGAGTCTGTAAACAGGATGTGACCCTCGTCTCTTGATAATGCCACTATTTTGCTGACTCGGGCTCCTGAGGCAAGAGCAAAAAGAAATATAACTTTTTGAGTCAGATCCTTGAGAGGGCACAAATCGTTGTCCAAACTGGAGGCAAAATGGAGCACCTTGTCCAGGGACCAGGAGATAGGTTTTGGTGGGGGTGCTGGGCATAGACGAGCGCATGCCTTCGGCAGTTTATTGAAGATGTCGCTGGACAGATCAATCTGGAAGGCGTACAGTAGTGGTCTAGTCAAGGCCGATTTGCAGGTAGAAATCGTGTTGGCTGCTAAGCCCTGTCCATGAAGGTGAATGAAGAAGGACACGCAAAAATCAATGGTGATTTCCGTAGGATTTTTTGCCTTGACGAATGAGACCCACTTTCTCCAGGATGATTCGTATTGCCGTCGTGTGGATTCGGTCTTGTATTCCTCGAGGAAGTCTAGATTTTTCTTCGAGATCCCAAACCTCTTCTTCGCGGCTAGGGAGAGAAAATCATGAGATGAAGGTCCCTGACTTTCGATGATGAAGCGAAGACAGTCGACTTCTGTACTTGCTGGGAGAGAACTGGCCCGGGAGAGGGATCAGCGTGGGCTGTAGCTCCAGGACTAGGGGGTACCAATTGCTCCGGGGCCACTTGGGAGCCACTAGGGCCGCTGTCCCCTTGAAGGTTCTCAGTTTGGAGAGGACTTTCAGCAGAAGGTTGGTGGGAGGGAACAGGTAGATCCTGGACCATCTGTTCCAATCCAGGGACATGGCGTCCACTGCTTCTTCCTTGGGGTCCTCGTACGGGGCCACATATCGAGGAAGTTGATTGTTGTCGCTCGTTGCGAAGAGATCGATCTGAAGTTCTGGGACTTGGTGAGAGATGAAGGAGAAGGATCTTGTGTCTAGAGACCATTCCGACTCTATCGGGCTTGTCCGAGATAGAGCGTCCGCTGTCACGTTGCGGAATCCTTGTAGGTGAACTGCAGACAGGTGCAATTTCTTCTTCTCTGCCAGACGGAAGATTGGGAGAAGCACCTGATTTATCTGGGGCGATCTTGAGCCTTGGCGATTGAGACATCGAACTACCACCGAGTTGTCCAGGGTCAGACGAATATGGATCGAGGGAGGCGGGGAGAGTTTCTTCAGAGTTAGAAGGACCGCCATGGCCTCCAAGATGTTGATGTGAAACGTCTTGAATAGGGGAGACCATGTTCCTTGAGCCTGTTTTTGGTGGGAGTGACCTCCCCAACCCTCCAGCGAAGCGTCCGTGTGGATGTTGAGTGATGGAGGTGGGTGTTGAAGAGGGATGGACCTTTTCAGGGCCTTTGCTTCCAACCACGGCTTTAGGAGTAACCGAAGTCTGTTTGGGAGCCGTCTCTTGAGGTCTCTTCGAGCGATGGATGCAGAACGTCTCCAGACTCCCGCGGCATCCTTTAGCTGTGCACGCAGCACTGGGTTTGTCACTGAGGCGAACTGTAGAGAGCCTAGAACTCGTTCCTGCTGACGTCTTGAGATCCTTTTGGATTTCAGCAGTCTTTTGACAGACCCTGCTATTTCCTTCCTTTTCTTCGGGGGAATGGAAAGGCGGTGTGACTGGAGATTCCACTGGATTCCTAACCATTGGAACTTCCGAGCTGGAGAGAGGCGAGATTTCTTTCTGTTTATCTTGAATCCCAGGTGTTCCAGAAACTGGGTGACTTTGTCGCAGGATCTTAGATAATCTTCGGGCGATGGAGCCCAGACTAGCCAGTCGTCGAGGTAGGCCATCACCTGGACGCCGCAGAGGCGGAGATGTTGAACGATGGCGTCTGCCAGCTTTGTGAAGATCCGTGGGGCCACATTGAGGCTGAAAGGCATGGCCCTGATAGCGTAGCTTTTCCTTTGGAGTCGAAATCCTAGGTAGGAGGAAGCGTGGTGGTTCATTGGAACGTGCCAGTAGGCATCCGCCAGGTCTATGGAGACCGTGTAGGAACCTTGAGGCAGAAGGGTCCTTATCTGTTGAAGAGTCAGCATCTTGAACTTGTTGTTCGCTATGAACATGTTGAGGGGGGATAAGTCTAGAATGACTCTGAGTTTGTCGGAGTCCTTCTTGGGGACGAAAAACAGTCTCCCTTGGAACCTGGTTGACTTTACCCTCCTTATCACCTTCTTGTTCAAGAGTTCTAGGACATATTCTTCCAGAAGGGGGGTTGACTGTTGGAAGAACTGCTGGAAGGTTGGGGGTGGTTGAGTTCAGCTCCAGCCTAGACCCTTCTTGACGATGCTGTGTGCCCAGGGATTGAAGGTCCAACGATCCTGGAATTGGCGGAGTCTTCCTCCCACCGGAAGCACTTCATTGCTTCTGGTTTCCCGAGGGTTTACTACCTCGGCCGCTAGCTCCCTTTCCTCCTCTGCCTCTGGAGGGACGGCGAGATGCATCTCTGCCTGCACCTCTGTTTGAGCCTCTACCTTTGGGACGAAAGGTAGTTGACTGTTGCTCAAAAGCAGGGGTGAAGACCGGCGATTGTGACAAGACCGGTTGGGTGACCAGTTGAAAGGTCTGCTGTGGCTGAGCTGCCACTGGGGGAGTAGCGGATCCCGGAAACTGCCGTCTCTGTTGACGTTGCTGGGGTTTCGGTTTCGTGGGTTTCCTCTTAGGTTGAGGGCCATCGTCCTGACAGGATTTCCTTTTCTTTGACATGCTCCACTTGTGGAGAAGGTTCCTGTTCTCCATGGCGGCCTTGCCGGTGATCTCTTTCACAAGGGAGGAAGGAAAGAGGTGCTTACCCCAGATGCTGGAGGAAATCAGCCTCCGGGGTTCGTGTCTCACTGTAGCACTGGAGAACACGAATTCACGAAAGGCTCTACGAGCCTTTGTGAAGCTGTACAGATCCTTTACTACGATCGCCAAATGTGTTTTGGCAAGAACCATGTAGTAGTCAGGGACCCTAGTGTCACCGGCCATGACTTCGAGCTGTACTTGGAGGGACATAGATGCGGCGAGCCTTTCCTTCGTATCATGTTCCCGACGAAGGAGATGGTCATTAAGTTTTGGGAGGTCTTCGTTAAACTGACGGCCAGCGACGTCAGGTTCTAGTTTTCCCACCACAAATGTTGACTGGACATCTTTCCAGTGTCTAACATCAGGGGGAGTAGTCAGGGAGAAGGGTCTGCACTTCTCCAGTGCAGGACAAGGTTTTCCTTCTTCCACTGCCTTATGCACCGTAGTGAAGGCCTTTTCCAAGAAGGGGAGGGTCGCATCGTCTGGTGCGACGTAGGTAGGGTGCTTCTTGCTAAGCGCCGGTAGTTTTGAGCAGGTGAAGCCCCTACTTTTCACTGTATTGGCCAGCATAGCCTGGGCCTTCGAGAGATCAAACACTATAACCTCCTTCGCTTCGGTCTCTTCTTTAGAGGCAGGTTTGGATCGAAGTCGGACGTAACAGTCTGGGTAAGCCTCAAAGTTTGGGAAGAATTCCACTTCTTCCAGCGCGATCGAGCCGACCTTTTCGCTTATGAAGATCTTGCCCGTCATAATTGGCATGTGCTCGGCATACCTCCAGGGGTTGGTATCTGAGCATGCGGGGAGGTCCTTAACCGAAATCCTTTTCGGCTGCTTCGAACTTCCTATGTTGGACCTGAAGAACTCATGCGTCTCGCGGAGTTTCTTATCCATGAGAGCCTCAAGCATTTTGAAGATCTCCTGGGTGTTGGATGGGGTGGGATCCGGGGTAGCAGATGTAGACGGAAGTGATACATCCGTCAGTGTAGGAGTCGGTGTGGGGGTGGAAGGTGGAGCAACCTCCTGCTCCGACTCAGGGTATTCCACCTGATCTTCCTCATAGTCCAGTTCGTCGCCCATGAGGTTCCTCTCCGTGTTCTCCGACACTTCCGACATACGTTCCGCATTGTCGGCATCTAAACGGCACTCGTGCATGGACTGAGCCATGACTACATCAGGTTCCACCGTTATCTGGACGGTGGGAATCTGATCTTTGGGGACCACTGAGTCTGGGGATGCCTTCGGGAAAAGCAAGGCCCTCAGTGGCGAGATATGGTCCGGTGGCGTTCTTCTGGAAGCCACGCACCCACTTGCGTAGCTTCTCTCGAGAAGGGTCCCTAACCTCCGCTGAAGGAGGATTGTCGAACGCTTCGACCAGGCGGTCCTTGCAGACTGTACAGTGCTGCGGGTCCCAAAACTTCAGATCACCTTTCTTGTTGGCGCAAGGGGCGTGGGTCCTACACGCCGTGTGCCCGTAGAAGTGCGGGCGCTTCACTCCACAGAAGTTGTGGTCACATTTCACGTACTCCTCCTGTAAGAGAAAGAGAACATGAGTATACGGAAGTCATACAAATGACTTATATTACTCTAAAGTTAAATATTAAGAAGTTAACTTTAACTTAATCTTAAATAATTAATAACATTGTAATGTTAGAGAGTGGAGCGGGAAATGAAGTAGATAGACACATACTCCGTGTATCCCGCCCAGCTGGTTACCGTAACCTTATCAATAGGCAATTTGTTTGTGACCGAGGACACAAGGCAGAATTCTTCATAGATCGCCAGGGAGGCAGAAGGTAATTCTAGCAGGAATTGCCTAAGATGTAAATCTAGGACTGAGACCACTCAGGCCATTAATATGGGGGGTTGTAGAAGACCCCATAGGGCAACGGTTTCCGGCAACCAGCCGTGCTAAGATACACACAGCATGCTGGAAAATTGTGATATGCAAGAAGACAGCACGGCCATTAATAGAACAGTAAGACAATACCTATCTATTGGGGTAGCCAAGCCATCTGGTTGCGGTGTAGGGCTATCAGCATGGAGTTGATAGCTGGGAGAAGGTGTGCAAGTCTCTTGGCGTCTCCGGAAGGCACCGGCAGACCGGCGGCACGCCGGAGGCCGCTCCAGCAGAGTTTCTGGCATTAGTGAAGACACATAGAGAAGTCAGGAGTAATGCCAGGTTGGCGGCCGCCAGCACAGCGGCGGCACGCCGTCGGGAGGCGGCAGCTCCGGCAGCCGAAGGGTCATAGGATAAGGAAGGTGGATATAGCATATCCGGACCGCCGGCAATGGATGCCGGCACGCCGGGGGCCGGCCCGAGGGACGGATGACCGAAGCTAGGTAGTATAAGGTTAGGCCATCGGGTGTACACCGACGGAAGGCGGCAGCCCTCCGGCAGACGGAGGACTGTCGGCTAGGGAGAATACTAGGAATGTGTCACCAAGGGAGGGCGGTATCGCCGGCAGTAGAGGCGGCAAGGGACCGGCACCAGGACAGGAAAAGAGACAGAAGGAGGGATGGAGGGGTAAGGATACGAACCCCATAGCATCCCACCTGAATGGGTGTACCCATAGATAGAGGCTAGCCCTATCACCCAATGGCAGGGGGCCGGCAGGTGGTCGGGTGCCAGAGTAGCCAAAGGGAGGGCCAGGGAACACCCAAGAGGGGGGAAAACCCCTGCGGACAAAACGCTTCCAGTGGCTAACCCCATAGGACACTATGAAGGGTATATGTACCAGAGCGGACTGCACACAGGGACTCAAGATAGCCCTGTCACTCCACCTAAGGAGGAGTTGTAGGACAAGGGACAGATGAGTATAGGCTAACCTAAGTATAGGCTAGACCATACAAGGGATAGGGGGGGAGGGGAGAAGAAGAAGGGTCTTCCATAGGGGAGGCTCTGTACCAAAGTGGCCACCAAGGAAGGGAGGACGCTCCCTAGCCTAAGGTAGGCAACCTGGCTGAGAACGGTGCATGGGTACCGTTTCAAGCAAGGCACAGAACTAGCTCCCCCCGAGGCCTAACCTAGAGCAGGGATGTTAAACCCTAAGCTAGGTAGGCTGGAAGACGTATCGCGATTGCAAGGAAGGTCAGGTAACCTAACCTCAGCAATTGAGGAAGGACAGGCTGTTCCTCATTCTCGGACGCAACCCTAAGGGGGGATCATTCCCTTAGGGAGGACAGAGAAGCGATAGGTACTCTGGTATGGACTTGATCCCCTTACGTGGTAGGGGGAGCAAGGCCACACAGAGGGAATGCCCTAAGGCAGGGGGTGAAGGGAGCATATAGGGGTCCTACATATAGGTTAGGTTAGAAAGGCACACTATCAAACCGATCCCCTATATGGTCCCTGAAGGCGAAAACACTTGCATCACAGTAAACAGTATCATAAAATAATGCCACTATCTTCATAACTTAACCTAGGATCACTGGAATATATCATGCATGAACACTGGTGATAGGCGCTCTGGCCTAGGGGCTAAGCTAGCGATCTAGTATGGGGTCAGGCGATGACTGATAAAAAAGCGTCAAAACACGATATATGAAGTTCCTAGCTATGAAGACTATATAACTAATAGTATCAATTAGTTAAAAGGCCGGAATAAGCTGTTCAGGCTAGCTAAATAACGCATGCAGGGTAACAGCGACGCCATAAAATGGCGTGTCCGGTAGTAGCACAGCTCTGCCAGAAAACCTAAAATATCTCGAAAAGTAAAAGTTACTTTACGGTCAGAGCTTATTTAAACAATACTGGGACCTGGTACCCAACTTTCCAGAAGAAGGCGAGGCTGAAGGTAGCGACATTACGAAGATGCAAGCCGATGAAAAAGCACAAGGGAAAATCCGTCTTAGCAAGGCAAGCTACTAGAAGAAGGATGAGGACGGACGTGACATCATTTAGCAATGGCGCCCGTTTGTTTACGTTTCGAGTACCAAAAGTAGCCACGGATGAGTATAGCTGTGGAACGGCTCCCCAGCTATTCTCCGCCCCTCCATATCGAAGTGTTAACTCTATGTGGGGTGCAGATAGCTATGTGGCGCGTTAATACATGCGTCCCCTGTTGATATACGATGTCTTAAAGGGAAACCTTTAGGATACTCGCTCCAGAAGTTAGAATTCTGTGATAACCTGTGGTTGAATTCTCTGGGAATATCTTAGTAGTTATATACCCAAGGAAGCTATCAATAAGGAACCTTCCATTAGGACGCTATGGCTTGAGCCCAAAAACATAGATACATAATGAGATTGTGCCCAATACACTCCCTGAAGTACCCCTCTGTTTTAAGCTTCTTGTGACGAATAAGAGTTTCCAATTTGCACATAGTAATTTCTGTCAGCCAAGCAGTCTTTTGGGTATTCAAAAGTTTGATCCTCAATGCCGATAGACCATAGATCATAAAAAAATGTATCAAAATCGGCAATAAGATCAAGAAATATTAAAATACCACAGTTCTTTTCATCCATCATTTCCAGCATAACATTTACAACATAATAGATAACTGTCTCCGTAGAGTATAATTTTTTATAAGCAGACTAATTGTCTGGCAAAGTTTCTATTTCTTCTAAGTGACTAATTAGTTCTTCACGAATTACATATTCTAGCACTTTTGGATTAAAGGATAGATTCGAAATACAGTAGGTCTATACGAGTTTAATTCCTAGTAATCTAGATCACTTTTCAGAATCGGTGTGACTACAGCCATTTTTTTTTTCCAGATTTGGGAAACTTACATACTGCATTTGCTATTCTCGTAATTATATCAGCTAGAATAGAAAATTTTCTTTCTCCGGTTACTTCAGATATTGGCATTGGATCGATCGCACAGTTTGTTTTCTTTGCTTCCTTGATAATCCTGGCGACATCTTGTGTTAAATTATTGAATCTCGTTAATTTTATCTGTGCATTTGTTGCAGCATTGATATGATGTTGAATATTTATAAATATAAATGACCTACCTATATTTTCTATTTTGTTTTTAAAGAATGCTAAAAAACGGATTTTGAGCGAAGCGAAAAATCTATTTTTGGGTGAGATAGCCATGGCGTCCTAATGGAAGGTTCCTTTTTGGTAGCTTCCTTGGGTAAATAACTACTAGATATTCCCAGAGAATTTAACCACAAGGTTATCACAGAATTCTAACTTCTGGAGCGAGTATCCTAAAGGTTTCCCTTTAAGACATCGTATATCAACAGGGGACGCATGTATTAACGCGCCACATAGCTATCTGCACCCCACATAGAGTTAACACTTCGATGTGTAGGGGCGGAGAATAGCTGGGGAGCCGTTCCACAGCTAATCTCGTCCGTGGCTACTTTTGGTACTCGAGACGTAAACAAACGGGCGCCATTGCTAAATGACGTCACGTCCGTCCTCATCCTGAAGCCAGTTGCTTGCCGATCACCATGATACAGCAGGACAGGGTGGGACCTGAAAGGCTGGACGAAGTAGCAGGGAGGGTCCATCAGGACGCCATGGCTATCTCACCCAAAAATAGATTTTTCGCTTCGCTCAAAATCCGTTTTTTGGGCTCAAGCCATGGCGTCCTGATGGAAGAATACCAGGGAATCAATGTATCGTGGTAGATTTTCCCCTTTTTGTGTAAGTGCCGAGGACTTTGAATAGAGTAAGCATGGTAATCTAGATAGAGGTTCTGTGGGGCTGAAACTTCCTGCCCCCCTTGGCAGAGAAATCCCAACGGACCATGCTGAGGATCAAAGTGGTTCTTGAAGGGCTACCCACCTTGCGGGGAGAACGTGAAGAACTTGGAGACAAGACAGAATGGTTGCTATTCGTATAGGAACATTCTCAAAAAACAGACAAGGGGTGGTTAGGCACTGTATATTGTAAAGGAGAACAGTCTGGTCTCGAAGGTATAGCGCAAGTAAGTATTCAGTTAGGAATATTACATAGCATAGGCGAGTATATAATATGGATTGAACCAATTATCTTCATCTTTTTTATAGAGGAAAAAGGGGAAGGATAATGAAACTATGGCAACCATGTATTTCATAGTATAAGTAGGAGCGGATTGAGACGCACAAGTAAATAAAATAGAAATTTTATTTCACAATTGCAGAATATGGTAATAAATGCAATAAAGGATGTAAAGGTATTTACAATAAATTATAATGTACATAGTAATGAAAGACTTCGCTCTTGAATCTGAAAGAAAATTTCAAATTATTAGAAAGCACGGGTTCCAGAGGAACATTAGTCTTTTAAAAGAAAAAACACATCATGCTCTAGGCATATGGCACTCATGTGACGACTATGACATTTCACCTGAGAGAAGAACAGTCTATGAAAAACACTAAGTGTCTATGAATTCACTACGTATCACGCGAGGGTCAACATAGGCACCCGAGGAGTTAGAGTCCCAAGTAACTCACTGTTCTATGCAGAGTTAAGTGCAGGTTTCATAACACTACCTGCGGCTACCACGAAATGTTTGACTTCATGCACTTGTTTCGCGTAATGCTTGAAGAAAACATGCGAGGATTTCCAGCCTGTGAAACTCTTGAGGCTTTCAAAATCCATACTCTGAAAGAAATTCAGAGACGATGCGACTTTTCTAGGATCATGACCTGCGGGTGTACTGTCAGGATCCGCTCTGCGAATGAAGTAGGTGATCTTCGCTCTTAGTTGTTTCAGTGACAGGTCGCTGCCCGATGTTTCTCCTTTGAAGAGTTGGCCTCCACCAAAGTCAGAAGCTCTACGAAGATAGACCTTGAGGCTCTCTACTGGACATAGAGAGGCATCTTCTTTCAGGGGGCAGATTCTCCAAGGGCCCCATCTTTTGGTGGGTAGTTCGTTTTTAGCGAGAAACGTCGGATCCGGGAAGAGGGAAAGGTCTCCTGAGTCTGTAAACAGAATGTGACCCTCGTCCCTTGATAATGCCACTATTTTGCTGACTCGGGCTCCTGAAGCAAGAGCAAAAAGAAATATAACCTTTTGAGTCAGATCCTTGAGAGGGCACGAATCGTTGTCCAAACTGGAGGCAAAATGGAGCACCTTGTCCAGGGACCAGGAGATAGGTTTTGGTGGGGGTGCTGGGCGTAGACGAGCGCATGCCTTCGGCAGTTTATTGAAGATGTCGCTGGACAGATCAATCTGGAAGGCGTACATTAGTGGTCTAGTCAAGGCCGATTTGCAAGTAGAAATCGTGTTGGCTGCTAAGCCCTGTCCATGAAGGTGAATGAAGAAGGACATGCAAAAATCGATGGTGATTTCCGTAGGATTTTTGGCCTTGACGAATGAGACCCATTTTCTCCAGGATGATTCGTATTGCCGTTGTGTGGATTCGGTCTTGTATTCCTCGAGGAAGTCTAGACTTTTCTTCGAGATCCCAAACCTTTTCTTCACGGCTAGGGAGAGAAAATTATGAGATGAAGGTCCCTGACTTTCGATGATGAAGCGAAGACAGTCGACTTCTATACTTGCTGGGAGAGAACTGGGCCTGGGAGAGGGATCAGCGTGGGCTGTAGCTCCAGGACTAGGGGGTACCAGTTGCTACGGGGCCACTTGGGAGCCACTAGGGCCGCTGTTCCTTTGAAGGTTCTCAGTTTGGAGAGGACTTTTAGCAGAAGGTTGGTGGGAGGGAACAGGTAGATCCTGGACCATCTGTTCCAATCCAGGGACATGGCGTCCACTGCTTCTGCCTTGGGGTCCTCGTACGGGGCCACATATCGAGGAAGTTGATTGTTGTCGCTCGTTGCGAAGAGATCGATCTGAAGTTCTGGGACTTGGTGAGAGATGAAGGAGAAGGATCTTGTGTCTAGAGACCATTCCGACTCTATCGGGCTTGTTCGAGATAGAGCGTCCGCCGTCACGTTGCGGAATCCTTGTAGGTGAACTGCATACAGGTGCCATTTCTTCTTCTCTGCCAGACGGAAGATTGTTAGAAGCACCTGATTTATCTGGGGCGATCTTGAGCCTTGGCGATTGAGACATCGAACTACCACCGAGTTGTCCAGGGTCAGACGAATATGGATCGAGGGAGGCGGGGAGAGTTTCTTCAGAGTTAGAAGGACCGCCATGGCCTCCAAGATGTTGATGTGAAACGTCTTGAATAGGGGAGACCATGTTCCTTGAGCCTGTTTTTGGTGGGAGTGACCTCCCCAACCCTCCAGCGAAGCGTCCATGTGGATGTTGAGTGATGGAGGTGGGTGTTGAAGAGGGATGGACCTTTTCAGGGCCTTTGCTTCCAACCACGGCTTTAGGAGCAGCCGAAGTCTGTTTGGGAGCCGTCTCTTGAGGTCTCTTCGAGCGATGGATGCGGAATGTCTCCAGACTCCCGCGGCATCCTTTAGCTGTGCACATAGCACTGGGTTTGTCACTGAGGCGAACTGTAGAGAGCCTAGAACTCGTTCCTGCTGACGTCTTGAGATCCATTTGGATTTCAGCAGTCGCTTGACAGACCCTGCTATTTCCTTCCTTTTCTTCTGGGGCATGGAAAGGCGGTGTGACTGAAGGTTCCACTGGATTCCTAACCATTGGAACTTCTGAGCTGGAGAGAGGCGAGATTTCTTCGCGTTTATCTTGAATCCCAGGTGTTCTAGGAACTGGGTAACTTTGTTGCAGGATCTTAAACAATCCTCGGGCGATGGAGCCCAGACTAGCCAGTCGTCGAGGTAGGCCATCACCTGGACGCCTCGGAGGCGAAGCTGTTGAACGATGGCATCTGCCAGCTTTGTGAAGATCCGAGGGGCCACGTTGAGGCCGAAGAGCATGGCCCTGAAGGCGTAGCTTTTCCTTTGGAGTCGAAATTCTAGGTAGGAGGAAGCGTGGTGGTTCATTGGAACGTGCCAGTAGGCATCCGCCAGGTCTATGGAGACCGTGTAGGAACCTTGAGGCAGAAGGGTCCTTATCTGTTGGAGAGTCAGCATCTTGAACTTGTTGTTCGCTATGAACTTGTTGAGGGGGGATAAGTCTAGAATGACTCTGAGTTTGTCGGAGTCCTTGGGGACGCAAAACAGTCTCCCTTGGAACCTGGTTGACTTTACCCTCCTCATCACCTTCTTGTTCAAGAGATCTAGGACATATTCTTCCAGAAGGGGGGTTGACTGTTGGAAGAACTGCTGGAAGGTTGGGGGTGGTTGAGTCCAGCTCCAGCCTAGACCCTTCTTGACGATGCTGTGTGCCTAGGGATCGAAGGTCCAACGATCCTGGAATTGGCGGAGTCTTCCTCCCACCGGAAGCACTTCATTGCTTCTGGTGTCCCGAGGGTTTACTGCCTCAGCCGCTAGCTCCCCTTCCTCCTCTGCCTCTGGAGGGACGGCGAGATGCGTCTCTGCCTACACCTCTGTTTGAGCCTCTACCTTTGGGACGAAAGGTAGTTGACTGTTGCTCAAAAGCAGGGGTGAAAACCGGCGACTGTGACAAGACCGGTTGGGTGACCAGCTGAAAGGTCTGCTGTGGCTGAGCTGCCACTTGGGGAGTAGCGGATCCCGGAAACTGCCGTCTCTGTTGACGTTGCTGGGGTTTCGGCTTGGAGGATTTCCTCTTAGGCTGAGGGCCGTCGTCCTGAGAGGATTTCCTTTTCTTCAACATGCCCCACTTGTGGAGAAGGTTCCTGTTCTCCGTGGCGGCCTTGTCGGTGATCTCTTTCACAAGGGAGGAGGGAAAGAGGTGCTTACCCCAGATGTTGGAGGAAATCAGCCTCCGGGGTTCGTGTCTCACTGTGGCACTGGAGAACACGAATTAACCCGGGCTCTACGAGCCTTCGTGAAGCTGTACAGGTCTTTTACTACGGTCGCCAAATGTGTTTTGGCGAGCACCATGTAGTAGTCAGGGACTCTAGTGTCACCGGCCATGACGTCGAGCTGTACCTGGAGGGACATGGATGCGGCGAGCCTTTCCTTCGTGTCATGTTCCCGACGAAGGAGATGGTCATTAAGTTTCGGGAGGTCTTCGTTAAACTGACGGCCAGCGACGTCAGGTTCTAGTTTCCCTACCACGAATGTATGCTGGACATCTTTCCAGTGTCGAACATCGGGGGGAGTAATCAGGGAGAAGGGTCTGCACTCCTCCAGTGCAAGGCAAGGTTTTCCTTCTTCCACTGCCTTATGTGCCGCAGCGAAGGCCTTTTCCAAGAAGGGGAGGGTCGCATCGTCTGGTGCGACGTAGGTAGGGTGCTTCTTGCTAAGCGCCGGAAGATTTGAGCAGGTAAAACCCCTACTTTTTACTGTATTGGCCAGCAGAGCCTGGGCCTTCGGGAGATCGAACATAATCACCTCCTTCGGTTCGGTCTCTTCTTTAGAGGCAGGTTCGGATCGAAGTCGGACGTAACAGTCCGGATAAGCCTCAAAATTCGGGAAGAATTCCACTTCTTCCAGGACAATCGAGCCGATCTTCTCACTGATGAAGATCCTGCCTGTTGTAATTGTCATGTGCTTGGCATACCTCCAGGGGTTGACGTCCGAGCATGCCGGGAGGTCCTTAACCGAAATCCTTTTCGGCTGCTTTGAACTTCCCAGGGTCCTGCTGTATTCGTGTGTCTCACGGAGTTTCTTGTCCATGAGAGCTTCGAGCATTCGGAACATCTCCTGGGTGCTGGATGGGATGGGGTCCGGGGTAGCGGAGGTAGACGGGAGTGAAACGTCCGTCAGTGTAGGAGTCGGTGTGGGGGTGGAAGGTGGAGCGACCTCCTGCTCCGACTCAGTGTATTCCACCTGGTCTTCCTCATAGTCCAATTCTTCGGTCATGAGGTTCCTCTCCGTGTTCTCCGACACTTCCGACATACGTTCCGCGTTGTCGGTATCCAGACGGCACTCGTGCATGGACTGGGCCATGACTACATCAGGTTCCACCGTTATCTGGACGGTGGGGATCTGATCCTTGGGGACCACAGAGTCTGGGGATGCTTTCGGGAAAAGCAAGGCCCTCAAGTCTTCGGTGGCAAGGTATGGTCCGGTGGCGTTCTTCTGGAAGCCACGCACCCACTTGCGTAGCTTCTCTCGAGAAGCGTCCCTAACCTCCGCTGAGGGAGGATTATTGAACGCCTCGACCAGGCGGTCCTTTCAGACTGTACAGTTCTGCGGGTCCCAAAACTTCAGATCGCCTTTCTTGTTGCCGCAAGGGGCGTGGGTCCTACACGCCGTGTGCCCGTAGAAGTGCGGGCGCTTCAATCCACAGAAGTTGTGGTCGCATTTCACGTACTCCTCCTGTAAGAGAAAGAGAACATGAGTATGGGGAAGTCATATTAATGACTTATATTTTAAAGTTAAATATCAAAAGGTTAATTTTTAACTTAATCTTAAGTGATATAAACATTGTGATGTTTGAGAGTGGAGCGGGAAATGAAGTAGATAGACACATAGGCTACTCCGTGTAACCCGCCTGGCTGGTTACCGTAACCTTATCCATAGGCAATTTGTTTGTGACCGAGGACACAGGGTAGAATTCTCCATAGATTGCCAGGGAGGCAAGGGAATTCTAGAAGGAATTGCCAAGGATATAAAACTGGGACTGAGACCACTCAGACCATTGAATTGGGGATGAAGAAAACCCCATAGGGTAACGGTTTCCGGCAACCAGCCGTGCTAAGATACACACAGCATGCTGGAAAATTGTGATATGCAAGAAGACAGCAAGGCTACTAATAGAACGGTAAGACAATACCTATCTATTTATGTAGTCAAACCATCTGGTTGCAAGGTAGGGCTATCAGCATTGTGTTGATAGCTAGGAGAAGGGGTGCAGGTCTCTTGGCGCCTCCGGAATGCACTGGCAGTCCGTCGGCACGCCGGTGGCCGCTCCAGCAGAGTTTCTGGCATTAGGGAAGACAAACAGAGAAGTCAAGAGTAATGCCAGGATGGCGGCCGCCGGTACAACGGAGGCACGCCGGCGGGAGGCGGTGGCCCCGGCAGCCGAAGGTTGCCGGCTTGGTGACAGCGACAAGGGTGAGCTACAGCAGAACCGGACTGCCGGCAATGGATGCCAGCACGCCGGGGGTCGGTCCGATGGACGGACAACCGAAGGAAGGAGGTATAAGGGTAGGCCATCGGCTGCACGCCGACGGGAGGCGGAAGACCTGCGGCACACGGAGGGCTGTCGGCCACCGGGGGCAAGGACGGAGTCACCAAGGGGGGAGGTCGGTATCGCCGACAGTAGAGGCGGCAAGGGACCGGCACCAGGACAGTGAAAGAGACAGAAGGAGGGATGTAGGAGTACGGAAACGAACCCCAAGGCATCCCACCTGATTAGGTGTACCCATGATAGGGGCTAGCCCTATCACCCAGTGGCAGGGAGCCGCAGGCGGCCGGGAGCCAGTGTAGCCTAAGGGAGGGCTAGGGAACACCCAAGAGGGGGAGAACCCCTGCGGACAAAACGCATCCATTGGCTAACCTCATAGGACACTATGAAGGGTATATGTACCAGAGCAGCCTGCACACAGGGACTCAAGGTAGCCCTATCACTCCACCCTAAGGAGGAGTTGTAGGACAGGGGACAGATGGGTATAGGCTAACCTAAGTATAGGCTAGGCCATACAAGAGATAGGTGGGGAGGGGAGAAGAAGAAGGGTCTTCCTTAGGGGAGGTTCTGTACCAAAACGGCCACCAAGGAAGGGAGGACGCTCCCTAGCCTAAGGTAGGCAGCCTGGCTGAGAACGGTGCATGGGTACCGTTTCAAGCAAGGCACAGAACTATCTCCCCCCAAGCCTAACCTAGAGCAGGGATATTACGCCCAGAACCAGGAAGGTTGGAAGACGTATCGCTATTGCAGGGAAGGTCGGGAACCTAGCCTCACCAATAGAGGAAGGGCAGGCCGTTCCTCATTCTCGGACGCAACCATAAGGGGGGATCATTCCCTTAGGGAGGACAGAGAAGCGATAGGTACTCTGATATGAGCTTGATCCCCTTACGTGGTAGGGGGAGCAAGGCTACACAGAGGGAATGCCCTAAGGCAGGGGGTGAAGGGAGCATATAGGGGTCCTACATTTAGGTTAGGTTAGAAAGGCACACTATCAAACCTATCCCCTATATGGTCCCTGAAGGCGAAAACACTTGCATCACAGAAAACAGTATCATAAAATAATGCCACTATCTTCATAACTAAACCTAGGATCACTGTAATATATCATGCATGAACACTGATGATAGGCACTCTGGCCTAGGGGCTAGGCTAGCGATCTGGTATGGGGTCAGGCGATGACCGATAAAAGAGCGTCAAAACACGATATATGAAGTTCCTAGCTATGAAGACTAAATAACTAATAGTTTTGATTAGTTAATAAGGCCAGAGAAGCTGTTGAGGCTAGCTAAATAAGGCATGCAAGACAACAGCGACGCCATAAAATGGCGGGTCCGGTAGCAGCACAGCTCTGCCAAAAAACATAAAATATCTCGAAAAGTAAAAGTTACTTTACAGTCAGAGCTTATTTAAACAATACTAGAACCTTGTACTCAACTTTCCAGAAGAAGGCGAGGCCGAGGGTAGAGATATGGCTAAGATGCAAGTCGATAAAGTAAGCACAGGGAAAATCCGTCTTAGTAAGGCAAGCTACTATGCGAAGGATGAGGACGGACGTGACGTCATTTAGCAATGGCGCCCGTTTGTTTACGTCTCGAGTACCAAAAGTAGCCACGGATGAGATTAGCTGTGGAACGGCTCCCCAGCTATTCTCCGCCCCTACACATCGAAGTGTTAACTCTATGTGGGGTGCAGATAGCTATGTGGCGCGTTAATACATGCATCCCCTGTTGATATACGATGTCTTAAAGGGAAACCTTTAGGATACTCGCTCCAGAAGTTAGAATTCTGTGATAACCTGTGGTTAAATTCTCTGGGAATATCTAGTAGTTATTTACCCAAGGAAGCTACCAAAAAGGAACCTTCCACCAGTACGCCATGGCTTGAGCCCAAAAACAATATTTGTTAGTTCCTGGTCACTGTGCCCCTCTGGTAGCTTTTTTTTTTTTTTTTTTTTTTTTTCCATATAGGAGATGATATAACTTATTTATGTCTGTTGCTGCTTTGCGGGACTCTTTTGTAGTATTCGTTATTTCCCCCTTTTTAGTAGGTAGTTATATTGCCACATTGCAGTTTTCTATTCCACCCATGTATTTTCAGTTTTTAACCGATTCCACTTTCTTTCTTTACGCCTTTTCTCCCTCTTTTTCTCTAAAGTCTCTCCCCATCAAACCAAAGCGATCGGTCTTAACAATTATAGTCTTTTCCATCAGTGGACACATGGTATCATATTCACTTATACTCGCCCTATTATATATGGTCATAAGGCAGTCAACACACACAATGCCCAACAAACGTTGGTTATCATGAACATAGGCAATACTAATAGTATCATTTATTTTCTTTGTAACTTCTTCAATAGATACAGGAGAAATTTTTGATTTATGTCAAGGGTTAATTTTCTTCACCAATGCGTGTTTCTGTAGAGGTAGTCTAAACGCAATAAGTTTATGCACTGGGCAGATAATGCACTTCTCTTCTACATTCATATAAGATACAATGTTATTCATTCCATCACATAAAACTAGGTCCAACGTATGCCCAGTCTATGTAGTTGCACAGCCAACATTATTCATCAATTGATATGATTCCAATAGCTCACTGAGTGCTGAAGCATCAAGATTTGATACGTCATCCATCCAAAGATTGAAGTCTCCACAAATAACTAATGATTTTTTTTTCCATGATAATCATTTCAATGAGTACACTGAATTCTTCAAAGAAGGTACTAGTATTTGTTCTAAGAGGTTTGCGAACTATTACAATGGACATTTTCTTTTCCCTATGTGTCGGGAATTTCGAACTGATCATTCGAAATCCCCGCCATTTAACTTCACAAACGTTGCGTTAAATTAGGGCAAGACTGGAAGATCTCGTGGGCGTTTCTATGAATGAGTGCTGTCCAATACGTGACGGCATTGTGGCGTAAATTTCTACCACCTGGTGGGGAAGGAGCGGGTGTCAGAGAAACAAAGTCTTTATTATTTACAATTTACGAAAATGATATTGTGTTCATGCATGCAGGCAAAATTATCGATGTATATGTTTAGAGCCAAGGACTTACTAGTTTGTTAGATTCTGGCAAATTACGGCCTTCAGCCGAAGTATTAAGTTTATCCTTTGATCTGACGTAAGACTTTGACTGTTTTTCTGTCTTGTATTCTATAAAGAAACTTGAGTAAACCCCTTGTTGATTAAATAAAGTGAGAGTTCCCGCGCATTTCACAAGGACCCGTTAACTAGCGCGGGAGACAGTAGTTTTCCTTTGAGCTATGCTGAACGACGCTCGACCATTCCTGCCTAAATCCTGAACTAAGTAAGTACTGTCTATGGAGTTGTAGTGTGTCTCTCTGCCTCTGGTTCCTATCTACCGCGATACTAGGTCGGTTCCTTTGTTAGTGTGAATTATGTACAGTTTTATCTGTCTGTAAATTTGTCATCCCTGGGATTAGGGATTTGTTTATATGCCTCAAATGATGTCTGCAGGCACCGGTATGTCATTTACCCTAGAACTATCAGTGTAATGTTGTAATTTCGCCTTGTTTAGTTCAACCGTGGACTTAGAGTTTTATGAGCACATGTTGCAAACCCCCTAAGGGTTACTGTGTTCTAAGGTCATGGGAGCCTGTATTTGAAATTCTTGTCAATGTCGAGTAACTGCGTGTGCAGTAAGGTTGAAGACCTAACTTTCATTTTGCGTGATTTGTTATTGTGTTTTTAAATGATTATTTTTGTAATAAAACAAATTTTGTGATCATATTTTATTGAAACCCTCCTGAATTGTTTTGGAAAGCAAACCTCTTCAAGGTTTTATCATCGGCCCATTCCATCGGGCCTAGAATCATTAGTTTTCAATAAGTCGGAGAAAAGTTCTCGACATTTGGTCCTTCGAGCCGGATGATAAGTGCTTTCTAGAGCTTGCAAGGAAAATCAGTAAGATATGACCTTTAGGGTAGCCCTAGTAGGACACAGTCAGCTCCCCCCGAATCTGCCACAATGTTCTGATAACGAGATAGAGATTTACCGAAGGCCAGAAGGTCTGGTCAGTCAGTTTCTAGACGATAATTTGCAATATTGGCAGAGGACGTACAAGCTGATCGTGTTGTACCTGGGTGGAAACGACCTGGCAACCGATCACCCCAAAACCGTTTGGGATAATTTAAGAATCCTGATTGAACGCTTGAGGAAAATTTCCGATATTATCGCCATCTGTGACGCCGAAGTTAGGGAGTATCTGCCCGACAATAGATTTGCCATTAATCCAGCTGAATATATTAGCAAAGTCAAAAATTTCAATGCAAGAATCTCTAAGTATTGTTCAAAGAGACATCGATACGGAGTGAGACACCTGCCAATGAACTCAAGAGCTTACCGCGAAGGCAGGTTAAGGGACGGAGTCCATTTTGATCAAGTCATTCGTAACGCATTCCTCAATCATTTAATGAGGGTTATCAGGAGAGAGAGGGAGAGAAGAAACAACTAAAGCCCTCAGTGTCCCGATGTGCGACTGACCACGTGCGCCTTTAGTTTTTTGTGCCGCCTAACGTAAAGAAAATTCTGTTGTTTCCTAGTTTGCCTACCCCCCAGAAGTCCAGTTAAGAGTCAGTCAAAATGGCGCTGGCTATGGTTGTACACATCGAGGCATCGATGGGCCTCATAGCGGACTTACTAGTTGAAACGCAGCATGCGTTAGTTGAAACCTACTTGGAATCCGTGTACCAGAATCTGGTCACGCAATTGCGAGAGGAAGAAAGACAGCTAAGAGAGCTGTATAAGAGACAATCAGTCAAACTGGAACCTGGTTTAGATGCCCAAATCCGGCACACGTTAGGAGAAGCTATGCGAGCTTCTACGCTTCTGTATAACCGAATTGATAAAGTGAAAGTCACTCCGACAGGGAATGTTTCCCTCCCCAAAATGAAACCGCTGCCTCTCCCCACGTTTGAAGGGAAGTGCAAGAATATGTTTCGTATCGAGAGCTCTTCACGATACACGTTGATCGAAGAGCAGATTTGGATGATGTATCCAAATTTACGTATCTATTAGGGACTTTAGGCAGGGATCCGCTTAGGATCGTAAAATCCCTAAGTGTAACCGTCGCGATTATAAGATAGCATTGGATCTCTTAGACAAACAATATGGTAATATCCATCAAACACTCTTAATTCTACATAAAAAGTTGGCTAATATCTTTGTACCCTCACTAAATCCTGTAGAGCTGAAAAGGTTTCGTTTTGAATTAACGATCATAATCGAGCAGATCAAGAGGCTAAGTAGTAACGATATAGGCCATGGCATGGTTATGAGCCTCATTAATCAAAAATTGTCATAAGGGAAGCTCTACAAGAAAGTAGTTGAACATCTGAGAAAGTGTGATTATACACAAGATGAATTCTTCGTCGCGATCGATTTCATTATTCGAATGCTTGAGGAAGATGCCTTGCTGCAAGGAGATAAACTTGAACCTGACAAGAGAATAGACGTCAGTGTAAGAGCGAAGTCGAAACCAGTTCAAAATAATTCTTGTCCCTTTTGTAACGAATGGCACCCGCCTCACGGATGCCGCCGAGTAACTGATGTGGCTGCCAGACGTCGCATTTTGCTAAAAAGGGGCCTATGTTTTAATTGCATTAGTTCTGGCATCGAAGTGATAAGTGTCCTGTCTATAACTCTTGTAAGAATTGTAGTGGTAACCACAACACAGCCATTTGTGATGGTTATAATCCGAGAAAACAATTGCAATCAGTTCCCTCCACTTCAGCCCCAAGTAATAGTAGTAGTCAGTCTACAACGTCCCGCCCCGTAGTAAATGCGACGCCTCGACAGCACGAAACAGCCCCCCGTCCATCTAAAGATAAAGTAGAACCCAAGCAGTGCAAAAGTACAAAGATTGCACAGATGTCCAGCGTGGACCTCCCATGTACAATCTTGCCTACGGCTATGGCCGAAATCGATCACAAGCAAGGGAGTAAGCGAGTCCGCTTATTTCTTGATACGGGAAGCCAAGGAAGCTTCATCTCTGCAAAAATTGCGAGGCAATTAGGCCTACCGGTGGTAGGGAAGGTAGCGTTGAACATAGCTCTGTTTGGCTCCGCAGAAATAAGCGGACAATATGATGTCGTAAGCTGTAGGGTAGAGATAGGAAGAAGAGTAGTACGAATGAAGCTGGTAGCACATGAGAACGTTGACGTCCCAATACATAACGCCGGTTATGTACGAGTTAGACAGCATCTGTTGAGTAAGGGAGTCACGTTGGTCGATCCAGAGAATAAGTCCGATAAGTTGAAAAATGTGCACATTTTAGTAGGGGCCGATTATTTTAGATACTTCATCATAGGCATCGAGAAAGTTGATGGGATAAGTCTTTTCCTGACCCTTAATGGCATGTCGCCATATGGGAAAGTGCCGCAGTGGCTTTTAAAAGGCCAAAAGATCGAACATGTGAAAACGCTCAGAGTCTGTAGAATTGCGAGTGAACCAAACCAGTTCGACGTAGATGAGTGGTGGCGTTTGGACCGCATTGGCATCACCCCATCAGAGCAATATACCGTACTCGAAGCGGAAGCCATGCGAAAGGCATCGCAAAGTGTCGTAAAGAAGCCTGAGGGATATCAGGTTAGCCTACCATTCGGGTCGGATGCTAGGCCAGATACGAACTATCGAAATGCTGTAGCGCAGTTAGAATCGTTGCAAACTAAATTTGGGAAGGACAGGGAATATTTTGATCGGTATCAGGGAGTGATAAATAAGTATCTAGAAGCAGGCTTTATATCAGAAGTAAAGGAACCCAAGACTGAAGGGTATTATATGCTACATTTCGGCATTAAGAAAGATAGCCGCACGACCCCCCTCAGAATCGTGTTTAATGCCTCAGCAAAATCTAAAGGTCATAAATCGTTGAATTAGTGCCTCTTACCTGGCCCCAATCTAGTAGAATTAGCATATCATTTGCTTATAAAGTTCATATTGAACGAATATACCATGCTAGCTGACATCAGCAAGGCCTTCCACCATGTATTGTTAAATCCCCGTGATGCCAAATACACACGATTTCTGTGGCGCGAGGTAGCAGGTCGAGCACTCACCTTCGCCTTTAGAGTCGTGGTGTTCGACATCACGGCGAGTCCGTTTTTGTTGCAACAAGTTTTGAATTGTCATTTTGAAAGGGAAGGTAGGCCAGATTTGGCTAAGTCCTTTTACATAGATAATTATCTCAGTACTTTCGAGAATGTAGAGAGCATGAGGCAGGAGCATGAATCTGTCAACAAGATCTTAGATAGGGCTGGTATGCCTTTAGAAGGGTGGGCGTCCAATAACTTAGCCTTCGATAGCGAGAAGCAGTGGAGTGAGCCGGTGAATGTGAGCGTACTTGGGCTGTGATGGGCCCGAGATTGTGCGTGAAAGAGAGTAAGAGAATCAGTGAATTGGGGGAGGGATGGGTACCTACGAAGCGTAGGGTATTTTCCATGTTAGTCTCCATTTATGATCCTCTAGGCTTGATAAGCCCATTATTTGTTCGAGGAAAGCTTTTCCTCCAGCAACTATGGGAGGATAACGTAGGCTGGGATGACGTGTTAAGGAGAGAGAAAGCTACAGAAGTGGGTGAGTTGTTGTGTGAATTGAAAGCGGTAAGTAACATCACATTTCCAAGAGTGGTAGGCAAGAAAAATTTAGAGCTCCATGTATTCACCGATGCCGGCAGCAAAGCATACGGTGCAGTAGCATATACTAGGGACAATTGCAAGCAAGTAAGACTGCTCACTAGTAAGATGAGAATCACTCCCAAGGGGATGAACAAGTTGACAATCCCCAAGCTAGAACTATTAGCATTGTTGTTAGGCTGCAGATTAGCTAAGACACTTAAAGGGCTGATAGAGCCACAAGAGATAGTCATGTGGACCGACAGTAAGGTCACGTTGGCATGGGTAGCATCTCCCGATGCCAAAGATAATAAGAATGTATTTGTATCTAACAGAATGGCGGATATTATTTTTCTTCGTAAGGTTTGCGATTTCAGTCTCAGCTATATCCCAAGTAAACAAAAGCCTGCCGATGTCCTGTCCAGAGGAGCAACAACGCAACAAATGCTACAGAACCCTCTTTGACAGAAGGGCCCAGAGTTCCTGGCCACGGGAGAGCCTGTTCCCTACAAGGAGGATGATCCAACCAGTGTGAGAACCGTAGTAGCGGCGGTGCAAGAATTGAGGGAAATACGGCCTGTTCCCCCAGGAGAGATATGGGAACTTCTACAGAGAGAAGTAGAGATCCAATTCTTATTGAGAGTTACTAGGTTAATATTGAGATTTGCCAAATTAAAACGGGATCTGTTTAGAATAGTTGTCCAATTAGAGCAAAAATATTATTTGCCTACAGTCTATGCTTACTTGGAGGGTGAGGTCAGAACTCCTCGTGAAATCATTAATTTTGTCAGACAATTAAATCTAGTGTTAGATAATCAGTTGATTTGCACTAGGGGATGTGTGTCCCAAGTAGAGAAAATGAAACATTTGATTCTTTTGCCAGCTAAGGGATGCTTAGTTAGGGCTTATCTAAGATATTTGCATTGTTTGCATTTACATTGTAGTGTGAATACACTAATGGGTATCTTTCGACAGAAATGCTGGTCGCCGGGCCTACGTTCCATTGCAAGGCAAACTGTACGGCAGTGACCAGAATGCGTGCTAGCCTTCCAGCCCCTGTTGAGACAGCCACCACCTCCCCCCCCCCCCTCCTACCGAAGGAAAGGATCAGCTTGACGAAGCCATTTACTGCGATCGGTGTGGACCACACAGCGGCCATACAGACCGAAACGCGGCCAGGCTACATACTGATCGCAACATGCATGGCCAGCAGGGCCGTGTACCTCAATTTCTGCCCCTCCCTGGAAGTGGAGGAATTTTTTTTGGCCTTGCGTCAATTTTGTGCTACCCACACCTTCACCTCCCGGAGGCTCCGTGATCATTATTTGAAGTTGACAGACACTCTGAAAGCCTTCCGGGAGAGGTGGAGGAAAGAGTATTTAAGCGCCCTAATGGCCAGACACGACTGTCGATCTGGGGAACCTTCCAAGCTGCACCCCGGAGACATCGTGCTGGTCAAGCAAGACAATCAAAAAAGGGCTACGTGGCCCCTTGGACGTGTCGTGGAGTCATATCCTGACGACGACGGAGTCGTGTGTTCAGCCAAGGTGTTGTTCGAGGACGTCAAGTCCCTGCGAGCTTTCAGCCACCTGGTTCGCCTGGAGATTGCCCCCTCTGACAACGATGATGGTGTTGGAGAAGATGATGGCGACGTCGAAGACGAGGGTGCGTACAATTTGCCAGCAGGACTGCCAGGGAACATTGTGACGTCTGTGGACAACCAGGAGATAGTTCAGGCTACGACATCTCGGCAACAAGCCACAGAGGTCTTAGTAGTGACGAAAATAGTGATACCAATACAGTAAGTGAGAGTAGTGAAAGTGCCGTAGAATCAGAGACATCGGGAGGACAAGGATGTTCCGCAATCCCATTGAGAAAGGCTGCTGTGAAGCAGCGAGATTTGATGAAACAATTAGTTGAGAATGAAGATATATAGGTCATAGCTGCAAACAGTAAAAGAAAACGGGAGTATCCCTCCTTCTGGTAGGTAGGGAGGGTGAAAAGAAGTAAGTGTAGGTGAGTTTGAATCCACAGAGGTTGGAAGTGCGTCAGGTATAGAGTACAGGAATGGGAGGGCCTCTCTCGTATATACAAGTCTAGCATTGTACAGAACCCGCCCCTTCCCCTAAAGTAATTGCCAAGGTATGGCTGTTTGGGAGTGGTAATTCCATTGATTGATTAAGGGTAGATTGCCGTATGATTGTATATATATATGATTATTCGATTTATGATTGTACATGTATACATTGCTTATTGAGATATTATTGCAGGCCTATTGCCTATTGCCTTTCTATTGATTGATTCATGTATGCATTATATGTCTGGGTACATTTATATATATTATTGCCATTATGTGTATATACTTGCAAGAATTGATTGCCCCGGGGTAATATTATTTCTCTTGATGTATATTGTGTGTACTCCATTAGAGTTGTTGTGGAGCGCTACGCAACGAGCCTAACCGAGTCTTGCAGTGGTTACTCCCCCCCCTGAGTTCGGTCTCGCCTAATTGTCCGACGTTTCACCGCCACTTTATTTCGGGTGTGGAGTATGTCGGGAATTTCGAACTGATCATTCGAAATCCCCGCCATTTAACTTCACAAATGTTGCGTTAAATTAGGGCAAGACTGGAAGATCTCGCGGGCGTTTCTATGAATGAGTGCTGTCCAATACGTAACGGCATTGTGGCGTAAATTTCTACCACCTGGTGGGGAAGGAGCGGGTGTCAGAGAAACAAAGTCTTTATTATTTACAATTCACGAAAATGATATTGTGTTCATTTATGCAGGCAAAATTATTGATGTATATGTTTAGAGCCAAGGACTCACTAGTTTGTTAGATTCTGGCAAATTACGGCCTTCAGCCGAAGTATTAAGTTTATCCTTTGATCTGACGTAAGACTTTGACTGTTTTTCTGTCTTGTATTCTATAAAGAAACTTGAGTAAACCCCTTGTTGATTAAATAAAGTGAGAGTTCCCGCGTATTTCACAAGGTCCCGTTAATTAGCGCGGGAGACAGTAGTTTTCCTTTGAGCTATGCTGAACGACGCTCGACCATTCCTGCCTAAATCCCGAACTAAGTAAGTACTGTCTATGGAGTTGTAGTGTGTCTCTCTGCCTCTGGTTCCTATCTACCACGATACCAGGTCGGTTCCTTTGTTAGTGTGAATTATGTACAGTTTTATCTGTCTGTAAATTTGTCATCCCTGGGATTAGGGATTTGTTTATATGCCTCAAATGATGTCTGCAGGCACCGGTATGTCATTTACCCTAGAACTATCAGTGTAATGTTGTAATTTCGCCTTGTTTAGTTCAACCATGGAGTTAGAGTTTTATGAGCATATGTTGCAAACCCCCTAAGGGTTACTGTGTTTTAAGGTCATAGGAGCCTGTATTTGAAATTCTTGTCAATGTCGAGTAACTTCGTGTGCACTAAGGTTGAAGACCTAACTTTCATTTTGCGTGATTTGTTATTGTGTTTTTAAATGATTATTTTTGTAATAAAACAAATTTTGTGATCATATTTTATTGAAACCCTCCTGAATTGTTTTGAAAAGCAAACCTCTTCAAGGTCTTATCATCGACCCATTCCATCGGGCCTAGAATCATGAGTTTTCAATAAGTCGGAGAAAAATTCTCGACACTATGCATAAAGTTTATTTCTATATATTCAAAGCTTGATACACTAGTTCTTTTTAACATCTTGAGATTTGAATAAGGCTGGAATCACATAGGAAGTGGCGCGTGACCTAAAAGGTGTCACGCGTGAAAAGTGAAGTATTAACAAAGATCTTTACCGGCTGTGTCACATACGACGTAATGACACCTGGTTCCTGGTGTGGAGAATTTTTTATCGAAATGTTTGAGTGGGAACTTAGTCCGGGAAAGTCTCCCTATGGTCGTTACACAAAGATCAACAGGGGAGGATAATGAGGACTTACTCTCTGGCACAAACACCCTGTTAATGACTTTACTACCACAGTTCACTAACCATCACTCTTTAATAAAAAAGGGGGAAATTTAATGTCCAGAGGCCGGAGAACTCCACACGTGAAAATAAGTGTAATTTATGGCCTACTCTAGCTTTGTCAGGTCTATAGTCATCTCACTCTTAGGCTCTGTTCCGACTCCGTCCCAGCTACCCCAGCGAGATGCTGGACAGGTATTTTACGTTAATGTAATTTGACAAAACCAAAAATGGGAGCAGTGATGTAAAGTAAAGTTTAAAAGTTTAAAGATAAGGATCTTTACCTTTGAAGCAAATATATTAATACAAAGTTCCTCGCTGTTACCACCTATAGACTTACTTAGGTTTACTCTTCAAATATTGGGTATTCTGTCCTGTGATCAAATATCCATAATTTACACATTGAAATAAATGAGGGAGCAAAAATACGAAAGAGGTTTAATTAACCTAATAATGATTTATTCACAAATTTACATTAACATAAAACGGACATCTTAACAAACACAAAAATGGTATCAAAAGAAATGCAATTCAAAATAATGAAGAATGGTTGATTAGACACGTGATCTGCAGTAATTAATAATCAAAATTGGGTCGGACACGTGACCCATGTGACCCAGAGACTATGCTAGTCTCAAAGCAAAAAAATAATAACGAAAAATATTTACACACAATCCCACCGCACACAGTCCAAATATGTAAAAAGCCACTTATTCTAAGCAAGTTAAATTTAGTCTAAGCTAAAAAATAGGGGAATAATTATGGCCATTGTTGTAGTACCTGCACTCCTTTGAGATTGCACTTTGTCCGTGATTGGCTGTTGACCTGGATGTCGCACTAGTTGGCACTTTGCACTCTTGAGTGGCTCACCCCCAAGAATCCTCGTTTCTGGTAATTAAGGTTTCCCAGGTTCCACTCCTTCACTGTCTCCAGCTGGCAGGACTCCTATGTGGGTTAAGTTTTGGGAGAGGGGGTGAGCCAGAGGTGCACGGGTTCACTGACAGTCAAGTCAGTCGGTCATGGCGTCGATGGCGACTTCCGAACGAATGGGGACGAGGTCGAGGGGGATCACCTGGCTTCACCTTTCCAGACAGGTGAGGGGCATGATGCGCAAGGTGATCCAATTGAGGTGTCATATCGGGACTTTAGGACAGGGCAATATATTGTTGCAAGGAGTGCAGAGGAGGCAGGATTTTGTACTAGATACTTTAGAGAAATCTTGCTGCTCTAAGGATGTTTACACATATAAAAACCCTACCTATTCTGGCTTGCTAAAAATTAATAGTTTAAATGATTAATTAGTAATGGGCTGGTGCGTTGGGCATACATCTTAAAATTAACAAACCTTAATTGGTATTGAGAAATAAAAGATGCATTGAAATTTATGTTTAAATTGGTTTAATGTTTAATCTCGACACACGTAGTCTGAGGAAAGAACCAACATACGCCGGGGTAATGCCCTTTTGTTGTGCGTATCTTCGCTGTGACGCCACGAGCATGGTGTACACTGTCGACACGTTTATTTGATTTAGTTTAGAATAGTCCTCCCGATATTTCTTTAAAGAAAACTTGATGTTGGAGCGAGCGTTTAAGGGGTAGCTACAGTATTAGTAGAAGAGAGCTAAAAATACGATTGAAAGAAGAAGAGTGAAGAAAATTCTTCACACCTGGTTCCTTATTCCTCACTCCGCCAAATAAGTTTGCGGGCACTCTATCTCTTTATAGATAGGTGCAAAGCTTCTAAGCTTATTCTCATTATTGTTATTAAGTTTATATTACTTGTGCCTTAAATAAATTAATATCGTAATGAGATTCTCAATTTTTACTCCTATTCCCTTCTACCTTGTAGTTAGATAGGAAAACACCATGCTATCATCAGTTTTGGCAACCTATTGTGGTCAGTTAGGACTTCTTAAATTCTTCTTTTATATGCATTGCCCTACCTATAAATACAGCCAGATCCCTGCTAGGATTTTTTAGCGTACCTAAGCTTATGTCTACATTCATTAGCTGTCCTAATTTTGGGCATGAAAATAAATGTTCAGTAGTATCTTCTTCATCTTTGCAAAAGTCACACAAATTATCTTCATATTTTCCCCTGAAATTTGCTTTTAAGTTGAGCATATTTAATCTTGCTTTCATCACAAGGGATGCCTTATCCAGATTCATTTCTCTGATATAAGGCAGTGGGCCATTTCCTTTAATAAATCTTATTTTTTTCATTACTTTCTTTTTTCTTCAATAGTTTCTTCTATTTTTTCCATAATTCTTTTCTTGATTTCTTTTTTCAGGGTCCTTTTCCCCAAACTTCTTATTTCTTCAACTTCCATCCCATATTTACTGCAGATTTCTTCTACTCTCTTGCTCCAGCACTTTCCATACGGGTTCTTCAACTGATCCTCAGTTATCTCTCTTACTAATATTTTTTCTTCAGAGTTTATGATATTATGGAAGAGCATTAATTTCTTATATTCTATTTTGTAAGACACCGGCCATATTCCTGTTTCTGCAAGTATGCCCCAATATGGAGTACTTGCAGGTAGTTCATGCCTATTTCTTATTATCTTATATTAGAGGTTTTCCAGATCTTTCATATCTTTGTCCCTTATTACACTCCAGGTCTCCACATTGGCAATTATTGTTGGTACTGCTACTGTTTCATATATTTTCTTTCTGACTTCCAATGCCATATTTCCTACTTTTCTCGTATCCCCATATTTTCTTATTTCTTGGGTCATATATGCGACCCTCTGGGTTTTTTTTTACTGATACTCAATTCTTTGTTTTCCTTCTCTGTGTACCATTCAACCAGATACTTATACTCCTTAACTAAACTTTCTTTTCCGTTCTTCACTTTTGTTTCAATCTCCTCCTCTTTCTCATTCTTTCTTTTGTTAATTCTTAATACACCCGATTTTTTTAGGTTGGTGTTGATAGTGAATTTCTTTAGGGTCTCCAAGCTATGACAATTACTTATGGCACTTTCTATACCTTCTTTCCTTCCTGTGGGAAACATTATATCTACAAATATCAGTGATTCTATTTCAATATTTCTTATCAATGTGATATTTTTTCTACTAATGCTATTGACTTTGTCAGTTGCGATACTGCATAGCTTGAAACGTATATTGTTCCTTGTCTCACATTTCCTTCAATCTTTATATCTTCTGTTGTATCTGCTGGACAGTTGATGGCTGCTCTACCTTTTTCATTCATTTGTTTTTAACTATCAATGCTTTTCCTTCCATCCCATCATTTTTCCCATTTATTTTATGCAATCCTTTAGGTCTAGCTTATCGAAGCACTTATATGCATCACAGAATCATACGTATGTCGACCCTCCCAAATAGGCATTATAGTCTATTACTGCATTTAGTGTAAGCAGATGATCAGCCGTAGAACTTCCTTCAATGCCTCCACACTGGAATCTACTCATCTCTTCTTTGAATCTGTCCTTATATTTTTTCATCCTTATTTTCTCGTATATTTTACTAATTATGCTTGTGATAAATAAGCCTCTTTTATTTTCTAGTTCCATTTTATTTCCTTTTTTGTGGATTGAAAGTATCCACATATCTTCCCACTCTTTAGGGATACATATACTTTCATCAATTTCGTCAGGCACGGAAAACGTGCATAGTAGCGTGTCGCACAAAAGTGAACCTGTTCACTTTTCGTGTCGCGTGTCGGGCAAAACTGTGTTCTTCAGCAGCACTTTTCATTTACTTGAATAGTAAAATTTCTTTATGATTTAGAAAAAAAAATCAATTGTGGTTGACCTGTAGTTCTCGTTTCTTATTTAAGGAAGAATAGAATTTCAATAGGCCTATACTTTTAAAAAATACAATGTTTTCAACCTGGTGTCGTATGTGCTTTTATTAATATAAATGAGTATGGAATTTAATTTTGATTTAAGAACAATATTAAATACTTCGTTTTCAACCAGCTGTTATGAATTTTTCATTTTCAAATATAAACTTATGATATAAAAGAATACATTTTGTTCAACCTGATGTTGTAAGTGTTATTTGGGTGCTATTAATTGTTTTGGTGATGCTCTGTGTGTGTGTGTGTGTGTGTGTGTGTGTTCTTTGATACTGTTTCTACTGTTGCTAGTAAGATTTAAAACTAATTTCAAATTCAACTGAGGATCAAGATTTTTTTTTTTTTCATGAATAGTTTTCGTCAATTGTAACCCCCATATTGCAAATATGGAAACACTATTGACTTCAGTTCCACATAAGTCTTGAATGACATTTTTAAATGATCACTTTTTTTTTCTATTTCATCAGTTTTTTTTTTTTATATAATATTCTCCTTTTCTGTTCCTCAATAGAAAATGCTCAAGGGAGTAGTAGCTTTTTTTTTTTGTCCATTCAACAAAACCAATGCAACAGCAGCCAAGGAATCCATTGCGTCAAGTTATAAACGTGAGCACGTGTCTACGATTATGTGACAGGTTGACATAGGGTGCGAGATGTCTCGCATTTTGGTGTTTCTTTGCCTCATGTCGCATCACTTCCCATGTGATTCCGTCCCAACCCTTATAAATGAAGAGCCTGACATCCCCACCTGACCTGCCCTCACTCGGAATATGAAAGAAGGCGTGATGGGGCGGGGGGGGGGGTCATTTCAGCTATCTTAACCTTGTCAAAGTTATTTAACCCTGTTTCAGATAATGCTAGTATATCCAAATATTTCTCATTTATCAATTCTCTAATTTGAATAGTCTTATTACCAACATATTGTATATTTACATCGCCACAGTTTATGCCACCCTTAATATCCATGATCGGTATTTTCTGCCAGTCTTTTCAATTCCAAATCATAAGCTTTGCAATTTCTTGAATTCGCTATGTGGTCATTTGGTTTGTTTAACTTTGTGCAATTTATATATTTTTCTGAATATTTCCCGCAGACTTTATCATCTGTCTTAAACTTGTAATTCTTCAAAATGTCCATACCTCTGACAGTGGTAGCAGATGATCATGTGGTACCTAACGGTGAACACGTATGTTATAAGTACCCCATCGCAACATAACTTTGTCACCATTATCATGAATAGCCTTCCGTTAAGGATCACATTTCAACAAGTAGCGGGCAGTCCCATATGTAGCATTTTTCTTGAATACCAGACTTATCTTCTCTTTTATGTTTTGGATATGGTCCAGGCAACGATTTCTCTGAATCTAAGCATTTACCACATCATCATTGTATACATTTTGGGTTTTAGTTTTCCAGTTTTCCTCGTCTCGGTGTTGGCAACCATGGTTTGAATCTTGATTGCTGAAAATATTTGCTCATATCTGTATGTTGTTCCGGGCATAACTTTAGGCAAAGTTTCTTAATTCTGGAAAATGTTTACCAGGGGTATAGTGCGCCACTTGTAATCGTGCAATACGCCACCATTGGCGCATGCGCCATAGGTTGGCCACCCCTGATGTAGGCTATTAATTGATTTAATTACCAGTAGATTTTTTCATTAACTTTGCCAGCATATGCCATTTTCTGTGGTTTCGGTCCACCAGTGTTTGAAGTGTTATCTTAAATGATTCCATATTCATTGCTAGATTATTCGCTTTCTTAGTGAGATCAGTGGTCTGGGTGGAATTTGCTGCGTATGCGCTAAGCTCCACAACTTGGTTTTCCAATTCAGCGATTTTTTCTTCACATTCATCTAAATCAAGGTCTTTCATTTTCAATTCCTCCTCCATTCTTGGTATAGTTGTCTTGGCTATTCTGGCTTCATCCACATGTTTGCCTCTATAAACGCACACTTCCTGTGGTAGAACCTTTAACAGTCACATCTTACCCGTCTTCCCTCGCAGATCCACATTGGGGGCAACTAGCCATGATGTACCTTGACTTCTTATTCTAGTAAGTCCATGAGATTAACTAATAATTTTCAAAGATTTCTAAAACGAGTAATATAAGCTAAAGCACAGCTCATGGCGAGAATTAAACAGAGCTCCGTTCTCTTAATGTTTGTAACTTTTTACATTTGTGCTTGGTACACCGTAATGAATATTCTAGTTGCCTTACGGTCAAAAGTCCCTCTTGCCGTATTATTCACCGTATAGGGTAGCCTCATAGATATCTATGGGTAGCTTAGTACCGTCGTTGCATGCCCTGTGATCCAATGTTAACATTACTAGAGGATCTTTTCAGGGTCCCACATTTTAGCCTTTTATTGTATCTCCATTCCCTCTTCCCTTTCTTCATCTTGCAGCCCAGCCTCTGCTGCATATTAGTTCATGGTGCAACTGCTCGGGTTTCGTTCCTGCTGCAACTAGGATGGCCTCCCCGGTCCCAGCGCCGTAATATGTGGCCCGAATTTCACACATCCTTCTATTGTCATTATCGTATCTTGATCCTAATATTCTTTTTTAGTCCACGCATTCCAGCGTGTAGCTATATTTCCCGTTGTAGTCTGTAACCTATTTTTATGTCACCTGTTGGAGGCATTTTAAGTGTTATCATTTCATATGCGTTCATTTCTATAAGCCCAAATTCATATTTAAATTCCCCTCTTGGTTGAAGGGGCGGTCACTATTCTTAGGATGGATTTGAATATATCACATATGAATTTATTCATTATCAATTTAGCTGCCTTACTCAGGGACGTAGGATTGTTCTTTTGGGTGAGGGCCAAAGCTTGAAAAGTCACTGACGACGGGGGTCTTGGGGCCCTTCCCTAGGAAACTCTCTTTTTTTACGAGGCAACACCTTAGATGCGATTTCCTGGCATCTGACAGCAGATTTTAGCAACATAGTTTTTTTTTATGTGACCAATTAAAATTTGTAAACAATGACTCTCATGAAATACTTCTAGGTCTGCTTAATGCTTTTACCAAAAAAAAAAAAAAAAAAAAAAAACATACAAACGATGTTAAATTTTGTTATAAACTCATGCCAAAATCGTTCAAGTCAGGGCTATCAGTTTTCTTAACGTTCTAAGTTTTTATTTACGATTTGCTATATCTATCATTTATTTTTCAGTTCCAATTTTATATTTAAATTCTTAACAGCTTTTATATACTTTTTTAATTTCGACTAATTTCTAGTTTACAGAAGACAACTATCAAATGTTTTGATTGATAATCATGTTAATTGTCTTTGGTTTTAAACTAATGTGATAAAGTATGAAGATGAAAACCTCACCAACAGAGACGAGGCCTACTCCATAGACTTGATAATAGCCTACTTCTTTGGTCATAAATGGATTCTAAAATACCTTCCTTTGCACACACACACACACACACACACACACACACACACATATATATATATATATATATATATATATATATATATATATATATATATATATATATATATATGTGTGTGTGTGTGTGTGTGTGTGTGTGTGTGTGTGTGTGTGTGTGAAATAGAAAACACCACCTTTGGAAAATGAACCTCGCAACGTACAATATCTTTAGTTAGTAAACTGGTAGACGATTTTTTTTTCTTTTGAATTGACAGGCTGACCACAAGGGTCAATTAGGATGCATGTTGGCTTACTAAAAGGTTTTCTTATCTTTACAATTCTTATCTTTATTTTCAAAACTTTCACTGTTGCTTAATAAGGACAGTATACAAATTAATATCCTAGAGATTACTCTACCTTTTGTGATCTATCAGCTCAGTTATGACGTTAACAATTTTTTTTTCAGACATTTTGTTATCTTCTGCATGGATCCATAGCTACAGTGCAAGCTTTTTCGCATAGTTATTATTACAGTTGTTTTTATTGTTAAGTATGACATATAGTTTTCATTCTTATAAGGACTGGAAATTCTGAACAAAATCCTGGCTAGCGTTTTGTGATGAACTGTAACATTCGAAAAGTACACGAATCCTTTCTTGATTCTTTACTATACAACAATTTCGCTTTTCTGCACTTTAGTCTTATTTCATTTTCCCCATTCTGGTAACTAAAAACATCTCACCACCGCTACACACACACACACACACACACACACACACGTATATATATATATATATATATATATATATATATATATATATATATATATATATATATATACGTGTGTGTGTGTATGTGTGTGTACACACGTACATATGTGTGTGATGCCTCTGTCACATTCGGGGAAATTCTAAAGAATTTTAACACCTCCGTTGAGATTTTTCTTATTATTTACATCACCATCATCATCATCTACGCCAGCACTATTAAATGTAGATATTATTTTTGTTTTCCTTCTAATGATAAATTTACCTTATATCATCATATCTACTGTATTTTGTACGTAATGGTTACTTTTTTTTCTCTCTCTCTCTCTCTCTCTCTCTCTCTCTCTCTCTCGGCTAACATCACGGAGAAAAGAGTCGCGGATTGAGTGATGACAAAAGTGTGTTTTTCACTAAGGATGAAAATCCAACGCATTATTAAGTATGAAGTTGCTTCATGTTGAAAGGACAATATCAAAGAAACACAAGATATCAGAACATAATTTTATTCTATTCTTATGGCAGTAATACAAAACATTAATTTATTTTAAAATGTTGGAGACAAAAGAGTTTGTACACAAATATTGGATATATAAATGGAATTTTGATATTTATTATCATGAATATACCGAAACAAATAGAAAAGGATCATATAATTTATTATTGAATAGTAGTACCCCTTATCTCCCTTGAAGCGCCCAAGTCACAAGCCCTTCTGGAAAAAGTAACTAAATCAAGAATTAACAACTCTGCTTATTAATATTTTTCATAAAATTCAAATGAGGATCTTTGATAATGTAACACTCCCATATTTCTTCCTGTCTCGCATCTGAAGTCTGATGATCTATTAACAAACTTACAGTTTGTCAATAAAAGCTTCCAGCTATGAAAAAAAAGGAATGATAAAACAACTGGATAGTCCGGAGAGAAAGAGAAAGAAAAATAGATAATGATTTTGGATCAGTTACCTCACCCACGGTACCAATTTGGTTGATACATGACAGATGTAATTCGATTCTGAAAGATAAAGAGAAAAGAATAAGTGTAAAGAGGTTTCGTAATTATTCCAGGAATCTGGTTATATCACTGATAGCAAATAAGGTATTCTGAATGTAAAATTTTTATCTGACTTCCAGTCAAACGAGTAACAGACATGCAATTCTAGGACATGAAGTGATAAAGAAAGAGGAAATAGATATACACAAAAGTGCGAATTTGTAATTGGTATTATATCTACAGTAAAGTCCAAGTTTTAATCAAACACTGAAGTTTCCTCTGCAAGAACTCAAGATAAGTATACAACAGGAAAATATATTAGCAGGTTTAATAGAAAGTACTCCATTAACCTGATATATTAGTTTCTTAAACTGGAAGTTATTGATTTGTTTCAAAGGAAATTTGGGCTGGCAAACACGGAGGAAATAGATAGGGAATACGGTACGTGTACCTTACTCGACAGTGTTTTTTGAGTTAGAGAGAGGTTACAAATACTATATTAGAAGTTAATGGAGAATGCTAACTCAAATATCCACACTCGCAGGTTACCTCAGACTCCATGAATTTTAGGATGGGGGTAGGGAAGGAAAGAACTTAGAAGGGACATTTTCAGAAGACTGGGCTGAGCGACACACTGGGACCAGACGGCAGAGGCTCACCAGGAACTGCTCCAGGTTGGTGATGAGCTCCTTGCGCGAGTATCCTTCATTAAGGAGGCTCAGGAAGAAGTGGCGGTGGCGGTACAGGAATTCTTCGTACTCGGACGAGGCCCGGATGATTCGTCGGGGCTGCTTGGCAGAACATTAAAGGGGAGTGTATAGAATGGTGAAAACGTCGTTATTGATATTATGATTACGTTTATTTGTAAGCTTTTTTAATAATGTAATAGTTATTTGATTGCTCAAGATGAAGGTTAATATGTTCTACTACTGCTTATACAAGTATTTTCTCAGGGTCTTATTAGGAAACATCACGAAATTTATTAAAATGAGAGGCTATTAATTGCAGTCTTGCCATGTTCCTGAAAGTATGATCAACTTACTTGATTAACACAATGATTATGTTATGTGAATTATTAATTCTTTAATGAAAGATTAAAGTGAACCTGAAATTTCCCTTAACGGAACACGTAACTACATGAAGTCCACGAACAGCGAACACACAAGTCATTATAACAAAGTACACATCTACATCTGCATACAAACATTATCATACGAAGAGATTATGGCTCCATTGTATAAAACGATTGGCTTGGCTTTTAAGATAATAGTATCAGGCATTAATTGCTTATAAAATAATTGCACACAGGCCTAATCATACTTCCATTGATTAACCTTGATAAAATATTGCATTGACACATAGTTAATTATGGTTATTAAACTTTTTGTTCTCCTTGGATAATGCTTTAGAAATTTGCATTTTTTTTAAAGAACCAAAGAGATTTTCTTTCAAAGAAATAACGACATCTCACATTTAGCCATAATTTTGGTTGAACTGCTTTATATATCACTAATAAACATGATCTCTCCCAATAGACTTTATTTATTCTGCATGGAAACTATCATTTAAGTTCATGTTTACTTGTCATTTGAATAATTTATGCTTTAATGATTTTTAAGTCATCGTCTATTAACTAAAGATCTTACTGAGTAAAACAGCGGTAAGGTAAGGCATTATAACAAAGCAAAAAAAAAATTTTGTCTATGCTTTTTACGTCCTTCCCTTTGTTTCCCTTCCTCCTTAAAACTTACCTTTTAGCCAGAAAACTAGACCTATCCAGTGGTATTCAGGATAACATAATAAACTTATGATAACGAATATTTGATTAAAATATGTAAAAACTTCATCACCTCGCTCTTACCTCATCCATCAATTCTTTTTCGGTAGCGGGTGGGACTGTCGTCCTTCTCTCTTCTTCTTTCTTTTTCAGTTCCTCTTCCGTGAGTTTGTGGCAAACAACCGGAGACTTTAAGAGGGGCATTTTGAGAGCCCTCTCTTCGTACCCTGGGCAGCAGGGCGCTGCGCATAAGGTTACCCCTCGCATTTCTTTCCAGCCTCCCATGCAGCAGGTGAACTGAAAGCAAATGTGTATATTGTACAGGTAATGTAAAGAAACATGCTTCAAAAACATGAAATATTTCCTGCTTTGCTTGATATGGTGAGACTTGGGAAAATAAAGTATGGAAACAGGCATTCCTTTTGAATTGCATTTTATCATTATAAAGGGACTGGAAGACCAGAAAGTGGTATGAAAAGAAACAAATTTTCTTTAACTGTTTTGGAATCTAATGTAGCCTGAACAAAACTAAATACCGTTTATCTGTTAAGTAACTTCAGGCCCTTTTCTAAAACGAAGCACGTCAATATATGTGCTCCAATGTGAGAGTAAATATTTACGATAGTTACTTCAAACGCCTGAAAATCTGTCCTTTTCTTATTTCCCTCTACACTTGTTAAAAGATGTTAATTTGTGAATTACCCGAAAAGAGGTTAAAGAAATCGATAAAACAAAGTGACATCGAAACATTATAAAAGTATAAAGTATAAACCCCTCCACTGAACTTCTGCACATTCTCCAGACTCACAAAGATTGTATCCCAATACGTCCCATATTTTAAAATGAGGCCCCTATCATGTAACCCACAAAATGTCTAAATAATTAGTAGAGCATTTGCTTCCATTATTAAGCACATTTCCTATGCTTACATAAAACAATCGGAAGAAAATAATCTAGTAGCTAAAAGGAAAAAAAATAAAACAATAATGGATGGCACAATTTGAAGTAGGATTACAGAATTTATGAGCATCGATCAGCGTTGAAAGCACTGATGTTGGTCAATGTGAAAATTTGGCACCACTAAAGAATATAAATGTTTATACTTGTCCGAAGTATATACAACTCCTTCATTATTATTATTTAAGCTAAAGTCCTTGTTGGAAAAGAAGGATGCTGTAATCCCAAGTGTTCTAACATGGAAAATTAGCCAAGTGGGAAAAGGAAATCTAAATAGTAATGACTAAGAATATAAAATATCTTAAGGTCAGCAACACCATTAAAATGAATGTCATATGCAAACTATGAAGAGACTCATTTCAGCCTGTTCATTATAAAAACATTCGCTGCTTCTTTGAACTTCTGAAGTTCCACTGATTCAACTGCCCGATTAGGAAGATCATTCCACAATCTGGTCACAGCTGGAATAAAACTTCTAGAATAATTTTTAGTATTGAGCGTTTTGGCACAGAAGGAAAGACTGTCAGAACTAACTGCATACCTAGTAGACTACATTTACTACGTACGGGATGATACAGTCTGGGAGGATCCGAATCCCAATGATGGTCAAAATCATGGAAAATCCTTTACAACCTGCATAAAGAACTACAGTAATTGAACAGTGGTGTCAGAAATTGATATCTAGTAGGTAGTATGTTGGCCAGGGCATCAGGCACCTGTTGAGATACTACCGCTAGAGAGTTTCTGGGTCCTTGGACTGGCCAGACTGTACTACATTGGATACCTCTCTCTGCTTACGGCTCATTTTTCTTTTGCCTACACATACACCGAATAGTCTGGCCTATTCTTTCCACATTCTTGTCTGTCCTCATACATCTGACAACAGTTGGGTAACTGGAAATTTCTTCATTACTCAACGGGTGAAGTACTGCACTGTAATTGTTCAGTGGCTACTTTCCAATTGGCAGGTATAGAAGAGACTCTTTAGTTGTGATAAGCAGTTCTTCTAGGAGAAGGAGACTCCAAAATCAAACCGTTGTTCTCTAGTCTTGGGTAGTGCCAAGCCTCTGTGCCATGGTCTTCCACTGTCTTGAGGTGGAAGTCTCTTACTTAAGGGCACACTCAGGCACACTATTCTATCTTATTCATCTTCCTCTTGTTTTTTTTTTTTTAAGTTTTTATAGATTATATATAAAAGATTTATTTTAATGTTGTTACAGCTCCTAGAATATTTTATGTTGGTTGTTCATTACGAATCTTGTAGTTTATTGTAGTTTATTGTAGTTTATTTATTTATTTATCTATTTATTTATTTCCTTTCCCTGTTGGAGACCTAGGGCTCATAGCATTCTGCTTTTCCAACTAGGGTTGTGGCTCAGTAAGTAATAATAATAATAATAATCATACATACATACATATACCAAGGCACTTCCCCCAATTTTAGGGGGTAGCCGACATCAAACAAATGAAACAGAAAAGGGGACCTCTCCTCTCTATGTTCCTCCCAGCCTGACAAGGGACTCAATCGAGTTCGGCTGGTACTGCTAGGGGTGCCACAGCCCACCTTTCCCCGTTATCCACCACAGATGAAGCTTCATAACACTGAATCCCCTACTGCTGCTACCTTCGCGATCATCCAAGGCACCGGAGGAAGAAGCAGGCCCTACCAGAACTGCATCACAATCGCTCGCCATTCATTCCTATTTCTAGCACGCTGTCTTGCCTCTCTCACATCTATCCTCCTATCACCCAAGGCTTCCTTTCTTCTCCATCCATCCACCCAAACCTTGGCCTTCTTCTTGTACTTCTCCCATCAACTCTGGCATTCATCACCTTCTTTAGCAGACAGCCATTTTCCATTCTCTCAACATGGCCAAACCACCTCAACACATTCATATCCACTGTAGCTGCTAACTCATTTCTTACACCCGTTCTCACCCTCACTACTTCGTTCCTAACCCTATCTTCTCGAGATACACCAGCCATACTCCTGGGACACTTCATCTCAAACACACTCAATTTCTGTCTCTCCGTCACTTTCATTCCCCACAACTCCGATCCATACATCACAGTTGGTACACTCACTTTCTCATACAGAACGCTCTTTACATTCATGACCAACCCTCTATTTTTTACTACTCCCTTAACTGCCCCCAACACTTTGCATCCTTCATTCACTCTCTGACGTACATCTGCTTCCACTCCACCATTAGCTGCGACAACAGACCCCAAATATTCAAACTGATCCACCTCCTCAAGTAACTCTCCATTCAACATGACATTCAACCTCGCACCACCTTCCCTTCTCGTACATCTCATAACCTTACTCTTACCCACATTAACTCTCAACTTCCTTCTCTCACACACCCTTCCAAATTCTGTCACTAATCAGCCAAGCTTCTCTTTCGCGTCTGCACCCAGTACAGTAACATCCGCAAACAACAACTGATTTACCACCCTTTCATGGTCATTCTCGTCTACCAGTTTCAATCCTCGTCCAAGCACTCGAGCATTCACCTCTCTCACCATTCCATCAACATACAAGTTAAACAACCACGGCGACATCACACATCCCTGTCTCAGCCCCACTCTCACCGGAAACCAATCGCTCACTTCATTTCCTATCCTAACACACGCTTTACTACCTTTGTAGAAACTTTTCACTGCTTGCAACAACCTTCCACCAACTCCATATAACTTCATCACATTCCACATTGCTTCCCTATCAACTCTATCATACGCTTTCTCCAGATCCATAAACGCAACATACACCTCCTTACCTTTTGCTAAATATTTCTTGCATGTCTGCCTAACTGTAAAAATCTGATTCATACAACCCCTACCTCCTCTAAAACCACCCTGTACTTCTAAGATGGCATTCTCTGTTTTATCCTTAATCCTATTAGTCAGTACTCTACCATACACTTTTCCCACCACACTCAACAAACTAATACCTCTTGAATTACAACACTCATTCACATCTCCCTTACCCTTATATAGTGGTACAATACACGCACAAACCCAATCTACTGGTACCATTGACAACACAAAACACATATTAAACAATCTCACCAACCATTCAAGTACAGTCACACCCCCTTCCTTCAACATCTCAGCTCTCACACCATCCATACCAGATGCTTTTCCTACTCTCGTTTCATCTAGTGCTCTCCTCACTTCCTCTCTTGTAATCTCTCTCTCATTCTCATCTTTCATCACCGGCACCTCAACACCTGCAACAGCAATTATATCTGCCTCCCTATATATCCTCAACATTCAGTAAACTTTCAAAATATTCCGCCCACCTTTTCCTTGCCTCCTCTCCTTTTAACAACCTTCCATTTCCATCTTTCACTGTCTCTTCAATTCTTAAACCAGCCTTCCTTAATAATAATAATAATAATAATAATAATAATAATAATAATAATAATAATAATAATAATAATAATAATAATAATAATAATAATATTCAGGCATAAGAAATTTAATAGACCACAAGTTTCTGTCCAACAAATTAAAATGATAATCAGCAGCTGAAGACCAGACAGGAGAACGAAACAAGGCAAAATAAAAGTATAAACCATTTTTGGGCTCAAGCCATGTCGTCCTGATGGAAGTTCCTATAGGGTAGCTTCCTAGGGTATATTACAACTACGGCGATATTCCCAGAGAATTTACCTTAAGGTACCAGAATTCTAACTCCTGGAGCGAGTATCCCTCGTGAAAGGGATATCGCGACATATCAGAGGACATATTCTAGACACGCCACATGGCAATCTACATCCTGGACAGAGATTTCGTCTCGTAGGAGGTGATTGGCGAGATACGAATTCGGGAAAGAAAAAGGGGAGCCGCTCCCAAGGCTTCCCTATCCTCCGATTCGTATGCGTGCCTGGCGCCAATCCTGGCGCCATCTGTATTCCTTTTTGCGTAGCTTAACAACTCGGTGTTTTTTCCTGTTTTTCTCGCAAATCTTGGATTTATTCTGCTTTTCATGGCTTCTTCGTCTTCGTCGGCCTCTGATAAGTTGAGTATAGTGTCCTTTATGTATAAATGTAGGCTCTTGGTAAAATTTTGAGTGATTAATAGGATTAATCTTTGATACAAGAGCCGTAGCCTACCAGAGGCGTCTTGGACGCTGTCGCTCGCTAGGTATAATTTAGTTAGTCAGAGCGACATTCCTGGTTGTTTTGCTTTAATAAATTTTAGCTATTCAGCATTACATAGGATTTCCTTTCGTGCTTAGTTTTTTTTTGGCGAAGTATTCGCCATTCTGGCCTACGCTAGGCCATGTAGCCTAGTCGTTTGGTCCTAGTACTTCATGCATGATTATGGTTTTTCCGAGTGTAATTAAAATTTTATTGAAGCTTTAGGCTATATTTTATACATTTTAGACTGTGTGGAATATTTCCAAGATAGTATACGAGTGAGTTTCGGTGATTTAGGTAATCGATTCTCTTGGTGCCTAGGCTAGTAGCTTATGGAGCCTTAGTATACTTTATCATACTCCCCGGTTGCTTCTTTTCTTCGGAGAAGGTATGCAATCCCTTTCCCTCTGTTTAAGCCTTAGGCTTATCCCTAAGTGGTTTTTTCCGAATTTATTTTTGATAAAACTATACTAGGGTGTTACTGTACCTTCCTGTTCCTGTAGTTATGGTTCAAGAGGGACAGAACAACAGAGTTTTTTAGTCTGAGTCTGTGTTGTCTGGCTTGGGGCTGAGTCCCCCTCGCTGACCTAACACAGACAAAGGGAGCTTAGCTCCCTTAGGTCACTACCAAAGGTTTCTGTGGATATGATTCCTTCTTTTGTGATCTACCAGACTAGTCCTTGTTGCTGTTCTCGGGGGAGGATAAGTTCTTCCCTTGGGAGTAGCAACGCCTTCCTTGCTTTGGTGCTCTGGGAGCTGGCAAGTATTGCTGGCCTTCCCCCTTAGATCTCCCTTAGGCTAAGATAAGTTTTTTGGCTGCGGGTGATCTGTCACTAAAGCAAGGTTGGCAGGACCCTCTTGTCCCTTCCCCCTCTTTCTTCGTAATGGCCAAGCCATTACTGTACTGTACGTCGTTCTACATCTGGACCTAGTATAGGTTAGGATGTGGAATTGACTCAGCCCCTTGCCGGCCGGCAGAGCTGCTGGCCGGCAAGGGTCTTATGTTTTCGAGTGCTGCCCGGACCTCTCTTGGTCCCTCATCCATGCCTGCCGGCAGAGCCGGACGGCATTGGTCAAGGAAGCCTGAATTAGTTTCTCCCCTTCCTTATATGCACTCTTTCGGTTGCCGGGCTTGGAGGTTGTGTATACTCTTATCCCGGCATCCATTCTATTTTTCTTCTAGTGCTGTACCTGTCCCGGCTGCCGGCCTAAGAGGCCGGCTGCCGGCCTATGAGGCCGGCAGCCGGGCAGGTGTAGTCCTCTGGTTCTTTTGCTGCCGGCTGGCATCGGTCTTGTACCTTTGCCGGCCGGCTTATGTCAGCCCTTGTCTGCCGGTCACCAAGAGTGTGGCCGGCAGCTGGGTATTACCTTGTGTAGTTGCTGGCCGGCAGCCATTGCCGGCCAACACTGGCTGTTACCGGCCGGCAGTTGCTGCCGACCGGCACAGGCATTTGAACCAGAGTGCTGCCGCCCTATAGCTGTTAAGTAGTATACTTTAAAGCTAGTTGTGGTGTGTGCCGGCCGGCAAAGGCAGGCCGGCACACATCCCCCTATACTGTACTAGTATTCTTCTGTATATATACAGTAAGAGGAAAACTATAGTAAGGCTTTTGGTACAGCACTGTGTCTTCTAACACTATTGTGTTTTCTTGCACACCCCTTTGCTGTTGCCCTCAGATAGGAAGCTGAGTTCTTCCCTGTCTATTATCCAGGATTTTAAAATCATTGCTTAGGTGTGAGCTCCACCTGTTTCCTCTGGAAACCTTGCATTGGTTACTCTAGAAGAGATAAACCATTTTGATTTTATTATCTGGAAGGCTGCAACAATGGGTTGTGAGGGAAACACAAGTGTGTGTCTTTCCTTTATGAATTGTTATGCTATACTATGCATATCCAGTGATACATAGTTCACTTGATACTCATGGAAATTTCTTCTCTTTACAGGAGGACCCTCCGAAGTGCGGAAATGTTTTCTGCAATGTCCGCAGCAAGAACCTCTGCGGACATGAGTGTTGTAGGAGACATGCAGCATGCGCTGTCTCCAAGGATGATCTCCAGTATTGGGACCCTCAGGTATGTACTGTATGCACTAACCTGATTACTGAGGCTTTTGATTCCCCTAGAACGGCGGAATCAAGGGATATAGCAAGGGAAAAGCTTCGTACTTGGGTAAGGGGCTTCAAGAAGAACACCTCTGGCCCTTATCTTCCAAGTGAGAAGATGAGGGCGTATCTTTTTCCCCAGGCATCAGCTGATGCAGTGATTCCCCAGCCTCAAGAGGAGATCCCTCAAGATCAAGTCCAGGTGGACGTGGAAGTCGCAGTTGCGATGCAAGACATCCAGTTAGATGACAGGATGTCTGACCTGGACGAACGTTTGGAACAAGACCTCCTGGCAGAAGGTCAGGATGAAGTTCAAACCCCGGATGTCGTAGAGGATGAGGTCGACGAGGTGTCGGCTATTCCGGTTCAGATTCCGGATCCTATCCCCTCAACATCGGCCGGTCTCCCAGTAGAACTGGGACAGGCCCTCTCTTCGATTGTTGGAATGATCCAACAAATGCAGAAGGAGAATCAGGAGAAGGCGGCTGCTATGGAACTGCGTATGCAGTCCCTGGCAGAATCACGTGGGCCCCGGAAAAGGCTCAATGTGAAAGACCTTCCCGTATGCTCAGATGCTAACCCCTGGAGGTATGCTGAGCACATGCCGATGACGACTGGAAAGATCGTCATCTCGGATAAGCTGGGTTCAGTTCCCCTAGAGGAGGTGGAATTTTGGCCCAGCAAGGCATCATATCCGGACTGCTATGTCCGGCTGAGAAAAGAACCAGCTTCAAGGGAGGAGACAGAGCCGAAGGAGGTCATAATTATGGACCACGCTAAGGCTCAAGCCCTACTTTCATCCTCGATGAAAGAGAGGGGCTTCTCTAACTCGAAGGTAGCTGCATTGAACAAGAAGCTCCCTTCTTTTGTGTCATCTCCTGCTAGAGCCTTCCCCTTTTTACAGAAAGGGTTTGCGGCTGTCCTAAAGGCAGTCGAGGCCGGCAAGCCTTGCCCCTCCCTGGAGGAGTGTAAACCCTTGTCGCTGGCCCTGCCTATGGACCACAAAGACTGGAAGGATGTCCATCTGACATTCTCAGTGGGAAAGTTGGAGGCTGATATTGCCGGACGGCAATTCGGCGAGGACCTCCCCAAGCTGTCCGACTCTCTTTTACGAAGAGAGTTCGAGACAAAAGAAAGACTGGCTGCCTCAATGTCTCATCAGACTACTCTTGAGACGATGGCAAGTGACCCCAAGGTCCATGAAATGTTCATGGTAGTGGCTAAGTCTCACCTAGCCACAGTGACGAAGGACCTTTATAGCTTCGTCAGGGCAAGGAGAGCTTGCAGGGAGTTCGTGTTCACCGGGGCTTCGGTGAGACACGAGCCAAGGAAGTTAATCTCCTCCAACATTTGGGGAAAAGACCTTTTCCCTACCGATGTGGTCAAAGAGGTTGTTGATAAGGCCGCCGTGGAGAATAGAAACCTTCTCCAGAAGTGGGGCCTGGCTATCAAAAGAAAATCTTCCCCGGATGAGGGTCCTCAACCAAAGAGGAAGAATATGAGGACTAGGCTACCGTCTCGGTCAGCCAAGCCTTTTAGACAGCAACAGCAACTGCAATTGCCATTGCCTCCAGTGCCCCAGATGGTGGCACAAACCCCGACTACTTTTCAGCGGGTACCCCAGGCTGTGCCAGGTCAGTCAACCACACTCACCCCAATGTTCGAAGGACAGTCTTCTTCCTTTCGTGCAAAACCTAGAGGAGCAGCCAGAGGCTCGTCTAGGCGCCCCTCAAGGGGAAGGGGATTCAGAGGTGGTCGTGGTCAGGGAGGCAAGACCTCAGGACGGCAGTCTAAGTGAAACGATACCGGTAGGAGGGAGACTGATGAAATTTTGGGATCGCTGGACCTTCGATCCCTGGGCCCAAAGCCTACTCAAGAATGGACTGGGCTGGAGCTGGTACAGCACTCCACCCCCGTGCCTTCTGTTTTTCCAACACTCCACCCCCGTTCTGGAGGAGTACGTTCAAGAACTGTTGGAGAAAAAGGTGATCCGAAAGGTGAAGTCCATCAAATTCCAAGGGAGGCTGTTTTGTGTTCCCAAGAAAGACTCGGAAAAGCTCAGAGTCATTCTGGACTTGTCGCCACTCAACAAGTTCATAGTGAATTGCAAATTCAAGATGCTAACACTGCAACACATAAGGACCTTACTGCCCAAGAGGGCATACTCAGTCTCTATAGACTTGTCAGACGCCTATTGGCACATTCCAATCAGCCGTCGACTCTCCCCCTACCTAGGGTTCAGGCTACAACGGAGACTATACGCCTTCAGAGCCATGCCATTCGGGCTAAACATAGCCCCAAGGATTTTCACGAAGCTTGCGAGCGCAGCTCTCAAACAATTACGCCTAAAGGGAATTCAGGTAGTAGCCTACCTGGACGACTGGCTGGTGTGGGCAGCATCCGAGACCGAATGCTTGCAAGCTTCCAGTCAGGTGATTCAGTTCCTAGAGTACCTAGGCTTCAAGATCAACAGAAAAAAGTCTCGACTTTCTCCATCCCAAAGGTTCCAGTGGCTGGGAATCCACTGGGACCTTTTGTCACACAGTTTCTCCATCCCGACGAAGAAAAGGAAGGAGATAGCGGGTTCTGTCAAGAGACTTCTAGATTCCGAAAGGATATCAAGACGCGAACAGGAGAGGGTACTAGGCTCTCTCCAGTTTGCTTCAGTGACAGACACAGTGCTAAGAGCACAGCTAAAGGATGCAACCGGAGTTTGGAGAAGGTATGCATCAAACGCGCGAAGAGATCTGAGAAGACCAGTGCCGCCTCGGCTACGTACTCTTCTCAGGCCTTGGTCCCAAGCCAGACATCTAAAGAAGTCGGTTCTTCTTCAGCCACCTCCCCCGTCGATGACGATTCACTCAGACGCCTCAAAGGAGGGATGGGGAGGTCACTCTCATCGGAAAAAAGTCCAGGGGACTTGGTCCATGCTATTCAGGACCTTTCATATAAACTTTCTAGAAGCTATGGCAGTGCTCCTTACCTTAAAGAAAGTCTCCCCGCGTCACTCGATCCACATAAGATTGGTGATGGACAGCGAGGTGGTTGTGAGATGCTTGAATCGACAAGGGTCGAGGTCACCACCTCTCAACCAAGTGATGTTAGCCATTTTCCGATTGGCGGAAAAGAAGAAGTGGTACCTGTCGGCAGTTCACCTTCAAGGAGTCCGCAATGTGACAGCGGACGCTCTATCCAGGTTCAAACCGATAGAGTCGGAATGGTCCTTAGACGCAGGATCATTCTCCTTCATTCTGAATCAAGTCCCAGAACTGCAGATAGACCTCTTTGCGACGAAAGACAACAAGAAGTTGCCCCTGTACGTGTCCCCGTACGAGGACCCCTTAGCGGAAGCAGTGGACGCGATGTCCCTCGACTGGAACAGATGGTCCAGGATTTATCTGTTCCCTCCTCACAACCTTCTGTTGAGGGTCCTCAACAAACTGAGATCCTTCAAGGGGGTAGCTGCAATAGTGGCCCACAAGTGGCCGAACAGTATGTGGTTCCCCTTGGCGTTGGAACTACAGATGAAGTTTGTGCCGCTACCACATCCAGTTCTGACCCAGCGAGTCCAGAAGTCGACTGTCTGCGCTTCATTACAGAAAACCCGGACCCTGCAGCTCATGATTTTCTCACCCTTGCGGTGAGAAAGCGTTTCGGGATTTCGAAAGCCAGCATAGACTTCCTAGAGGAATGTAAGTGCAAATCGACTAGAAGGCAATATGAGTCATCTTGGAGAAAATGGGTGGCCTTTGTAAAGGCAAAGAATCCGCAGGAGATCTCAACAGACTTCTGCTTATCTTTCTTCATCCACCTCCATGGCCAAGGGTTGGCAGCTAACACGATTTCAGTGTGTAAATCTGCTTTGATGAGACCTATTTTATTTGCCTTCCAGATCGACCTAGGTAACGAGATCTTTAATAAAGTTCCGAAAGCCTGCGCTAGGCTCAGACCTTCAGCACCTCCAAAGCCCATCTCATGGTCTTTAGACAAAGTTCTTCATTTCGCCTCCCTGTTGAGCAATGAAGAATGTGCGTTAAAGGATTTGACGCAAAAAGTTATTTTCCTATTTGCACTCGCGTCCAGGGCCAGGGTTAGTGAGATCGTAGCCCTCTCGAGAGAGGCAGGTCGTGTTCAGTTCCTGGATGGGGGGGATCTGAACCTGTTTCCGGATCCTACGTTTCTCGCCAAGAATGAGTTACCCACCAACAGGTGGGGTCCCTGGAGAATCTGCCCTCTGAAAGAAGATGCATCTCTATGTCCAGTAGAATGCCTAAAGGTCTATCTTCGTAGAACTTCAGACTTCAAGGGTGGTCAACTATTCAGGGGAGAAACATCAGGCTCAAATTTATCTCTGAATCAACTCAGAGCGAAAATCACATATTTTATTCGCAGAGCGGATCCTGACAGTACACCCGCAGGTCACGATCCGAGGAAAGTTGCCTCATCCCTAAATTTCTTTAATTGTATGGATTTTGAACATCTCCGTTCATACACGGGCTGGAAGTCTTCCAGGGTGTTCTTTCGCCACTATGCGAAGCAAGTAGAGGAACTTAAGAGATCTGTGGTAGCAGTGGGTCGTGTAGTTAACCCTACTGTTTAACTCTGCGAGGAACAGTGGTCTTAATTGGGACGATTAAGTCCAGGGTGAGTGTGTAGGTACATACTGTACTACAAACTAAAGGAGGGCACCAAGTGCCTACATAGACCGTTCCTTCTTTCAAAGGTGAACCTAGCATAAGTACAGACATGTGTGCCGAGCGTTTCTAACGCTAATGTGATTGATTTGTAATACAGACTTTTATGACTTGATACCTCGGTATCTTATTAAGTGGCGTTTAATGGTTTTTCTTTCAGATAAACAAGTTCTGTTTACTATCATACTTATGCTTAAAGTTTTGGGTTATCCTCTTTTATATATATATATTTGTTGTTAACCTGTCTGTTTATTGTCTGTCAATAAACTTGTTCTTGAGAACCTTGCGTCTCTTTCACCTGTGTCAATTTATTGGTATAATTGAGCATTTAATTCTATGTATCTTATCTGGGATAATTCTGATAGAATTGTTCTGTTATGCAAGCTATGTTGCATTGGTTTATGTAAGTCCCCTAATGGGAGGACTCCGTCCCATAAAGGGACGAGGGTGGTTTTATTAGTTTCTTCCTATGCGGATATAAACCTTTGTCCAATACAAGTATTGTGCGGATTACTGGTCAATATATATTGACGCAGTGGTTCTATACAAACTATGCTTTACTTAATATAGGGCGAGACCACTATATTAGCTTGCCTGGTATTCATACATAGGTATATGTACTCTTCGAGACTTTTCCAGAGTCTAGTAGGACTCTTCCCTGTAGGGGGCAGGAAGCTCTAATATAGTTTATAGTTAGTTGAAAAGATGTATAACGGTAACATCTTAGGTCTCTAGGTCTAGTCGACCGGGAAAAAATTACCTCCGGGGAGTACGGCACGTTCTGAGAATCCACAGATACAGTAATGCTCTGGTACACTTCCATCAGGACGACATGGCTTGAGCCCAAAAAACGGATTTTGAGCGAAGCGAAAAATCTATTTTTGAGTGAGATGGCCATGTCGTCCTGATGGACCCGCCCTTGCCTTTCTAAGAAAGGGCTGTAGGACCCCTCCCTACATACAGTATCTGTAGCACCTCGTGTACGCTACAAGGAATACAGATGGCGCCAGGATTGGCGCCAGGCACGCATACGAATCGGAGGATAGGGAAGCCTTGGGAGCGGCTCCCCTTTTTCTTTCCCGAATTCGTATCTCGCCAATCACCTCCTACGAGACGAAATCTCTGTCCAGGATGTAGATTGCCATGTGGCGTGTCTAGAATATGTCCTCTGATATGTCGCGATATCCCTTTCACGAGGGATACTCGCTCCAGGAGTTAGAATTCTGGTACCTTAAGGTAAATTCTCTGGGAATATCGCCGTAGTTGTAATATACCCTAGGAAGCTACCCTATAGGAACTTCCATCAGGACGACATGGCCATCTCACCCAAAAATAGATTTTTCACTTCGCTCAAAATCCGTTTTCTTTAGAATAGATTAATCAACAAATATCTTAAAAAAAAAAAAAAAAAAAAAAAAAAAAAAAAAAAAAAAACTCGATGAGACATTCTGAAAATGAAGAGGAAACTTGTCCCAGTAAGTTATTATATTGAAATTTCTTTATAGCTACGGTAAGCACTTCCTATATTTAGGATATTTTAAATAAAACCAATATTTTTTAGTCACGGATAGTATCATAATTTCAGTAACAAGTTCTATCATTGTCTTGATCTGCTTGAGGGTATGCTTGACAGTACTTTTCCGTATGGTGGTTTATCAAGACTTGCAATTTTCCTCGTCGTTTTATTTACCTTTATTTTAATTAAATATTTCAAAGCCACCAATCCTGATCCTCTCCCAATACCCTATATAGTATTGTACATGTCATTATAACATTCCAATTATACTATATATACATTGATAACAATAATATTAATAATGCAGTAGCAACTCTTTAGCTATGGTAAGCAGCTCTTCTAGGAGAAGGACACTCCAAAATCAAACCATTGTTCTCTATTCTTGGGTAGTGCTATAGCCTCTGTACCATGGTCTTCCACTGTCTTGGGGTAGAGTTCTCTTGCTTGAGGGTACACTCGGGGACGCTGTTCTATCTTGTATCTCTTCCTCTTGTTTTGTTAATTTTTTATAGTTTATATTGAAACTCTTTATTCTAATGTTGTTACTGTTCCTAAAATATTTCATTTTTCGTTTCCTCTCCTCACTGGGCTATTTTCCCTGTTGGAGCCCTTGGGTTTATGGTATCCTGCTTTTCCAACTAAGGTTGTACCTTAGCAAGTAATAATAATAATAATAATAATAATAATAATAATAATAATACATATACCAAGGCACTTCCCCCAATTCTGGGGGGTAGCCGACATCAAAAAAAAAAAGGGGGGGGGGACCTCTCCTCTCTACGTTCCTCCCAGCCTGACAAGGGGCTCAACCGAGTTCAGCTGGTACTGCTAGGGTGCCACAGCCCACCCTCCCCCGTTATCCACCATAGATGAAGCTTCATAACGCTGAATCACCTACTGCTGCTACCTCCACGGTCATCTAAAGCACCGGAGGAAGAACCAGGGCCTACCGGAACTGCGTCACAATCGCTCGCCATTCATTCCTATTTCTAACATGCTCTCTTGCCTCTCTCACATCTATCCTACTATCACCCAGAGCTTTCTTCACTCCATCCATCCACCCAAACCTGGGCCTTCTTCTTGTACTTCTCCCATCAAACCTTGCCATTCATCACCTTCTTTAGCAGACAGCCATTTTCCATTCTCTCAACATGGCCAAACCACCTCAACATATTCATATCCACTCTAGCTGCTAACTCATTTCTTACACCCGTTCTCACCCTCACCACTTCATTCCTTACCTTATCTACTCGAGATACACCAGTGTACCAACCGTGTGTCACACGATCATACATACTTCTTTTTGTCACTAATGTGACGGTGCCGAGAGAAGGTTGTGACTCAAAGGCAAGTTGAAAACAACTGAGTGGGTTTATTGTAGAACACTCTCCTTTATATACAAAATCTCAAGCAACAAAAATTTTCATGTTCAAAAGTCGACACTGTTACCGATGAGAAAACAGACATGTTATTTCAGGTTCTTTTTAGTGCGAGGGGAGAGCGAAGATACAAGCACAAAAAGAAGTATGTACGATCGTATGACACACGGTTGTTACATGGCTAAAAAGTCGACACTGTTACCGATGAGAAAACAGACATGTTATTTCAGGTTCTTTTTAGTGCAAGGGGAAAACGAAGATACAAGCACAAAAAGAAGTATGTACGATCGTGTGACACACGGTTGGTACATGGCTCCCCCTCTAAAAATGACATACTGAACATGTTAAATAGGTGCCCTGAATCTGGAGAGGTAGTAGTAAAAACTGCGCCGATTAGCGGCAGTGAGTGGCTGTAGAAGTCGTTGGTTGGGGCGCGAGCGAGTGGTGGATGATGGGTGGCTTTGTTGCCGCTCCAGCTCGTCACTGCTTGCAACAACAACAACAACAACAACAATAATAATAATAATAATAATAATAACTGAAAGCTCCACTGATACCAGCCACACTGTCTTTGCCAAGTTTCAATATGTGCTATTATGGGAAGAGAGCAAGTGTACATAGACTAGTACTGTAGGTCTATGAAATATAAAACCAGTTTCCTGTGGTTGGATAAGATGGTTTTTATGGTTTTAGAACAGCTGTTAGTGCACTGTGCTAGAATGAAAGGTATATCAATAATTAATTTGATATGATCCAGTCAATCAATCCGTACCTTTTACATAGCAACCCAATTTATGCAGATGTCCTAAGTCAAAGAGAGTTTCCTTGTCCTGTACTGTGTCTATGGCTAAGAGGATTGCTAATAAAATGAAAATAAGCTCGTAGGTTGTGGAGTCCTTGCTGTAATATAATTAGATAAATGTGTGGCAAAATGTGACTGTGCTAAGAAAAAAAAAAAAAAAAAACGAGTATAAACAAGAAAAATTTGTTAATGCATAATTACGACCAGAAACAATAAATACTTCAGTAAAGTCACAACAACGATTAAGTAAGAGGTATTTAGTTTGCTTTGTCTTAACCAAAGACTGCCTTTGTGTCTTAACAGAATAGGTAGTAGGTTGGCCAGGGCACCAGCCACCCGTTGAGATACTACCACTAGAGAGTTATGTCATCTTTTGACTGGCCAGACAGTACTACATTAGATCCTTCTCTCTGGTTACGGTTAATTTTCCCTTTGCTTACACATACATCGAATATTCTGGCCTATTCTTTACATTGTGAAGAATTTTCTTCACTCTTCTTCTTTCAATCGTATTTTTAGCTCTCTTCTACTAATACAGTAGCTACCCCTTAAACGTCTCTCCTGCATTCAATTTCCTTTATCAAAATATCGGGAGGACTATTCTAAACTAAATCAAATAAACTTGTTGACAGTAGTGTACGCCATGCTCGTGACGTCACAGTGTAGATATGCACACAACAAAGGGCCTTAGTAGTAACCCCGGCGTATGTTGGTTCTTTCCTCAAGCTAAGAGTGTCGAGATTAAACAAACTTATCTAAACATAATTTTCAATACTGCTGAATTAATGCATCTTTTATTTCTCAATACCAATTAAGGTTTGTTAATTTTAAGATGTATGCCCATCGCACCAGCCCATTGTTAATTCTCATTTTATCTATTAATTTTTAGCAAGCCAGAATAGGTAGGATTATTGTATGTATAAAATCCCTTAGAGCAGCAAGAGTTCTCTAAAGTATCTAGTACAAAATCCTGCCTCCTCTGCACTCCTTGCAACACTATATTGCCCTGTCCTAAAGTCCCGATATGACACCTCAACTGGATTACCTTGCGCAGGATGACTCTCACCTGTCTGGAAAGGTGAAGCCAGGTGATCCCTCTTGACCTTATGGTCGGCTGATTCGTTCAGAAGCTGTCGTGACCGACTGACCGCCCCGGTCAGTTAACCAGTGCACCTCTAACTCACCCCCTCTCCCAAAACGTAACCCACATAGGAGTCCAGCCGGCTGGAGACAGTGAAGGAGTGGAACCTGGGAAACCTTAATTACCAGAAACGAGGATTCTTGGGGTGAGCCAGTCAAGAGTGCAGAGTGCAAAGTGCAACCAGGTCAACAGCCATCACGGGCATAGGACTGTCTTCAAAGGAGTGCAGGTACTATAACAATGGCCATAGTTATTCCCCCATTTTTTAGCTTAGACTAATTTTAACTTGAGTAGGGAAACTGGCTTTTACATATTCGGACTGTGTGTGGTGGAATTGGGTGTATATATATTTTTTCTATATCATTTTTTGCTTTGAGACTAGCACAGTCTCTGGGTCACATGTGCCACGTGTCCGACCGAATTTTAATTATTAATTGTTGCAGACCACGTGTCTAACTAATAATTTTTATTGGTTTGAATTGCCTTTATTGCTTTCCTTTTTTATACCATTTTGTGTTGTTGAGATGTCCGTTTCTTTTTATGTAGATTTCTGTAATAAATCAATATTAGGTTAATCAAACCTCTTTCGTATTTTTGCTCCCTCATTTATTTAATGTGTAAATTGTGAATATTTGATCACGGGACAGAATACCTGATACTGAAAGGAGTAAACCTAAGTAAGTCTATAGGTGGTTACAGCGAGGAACTTTGTATTAATATATCTGCTTTGAAGGTAAAGATCCTTATCTTTAAACTTTTAAACTTTACTTAACATCACTGCTCCTATTTTTGGTTTTGTCTCTAATTACATTAACGTAAGATACCTGTCCAGCATCTCACTGGGGTAACTGGGATGGAGTCGGAACAGAGCCTAAGAATGAGATGACTATAGACCTGACAAAGCTAGAGTAGGCCATAAATTACTTTTATTTTTCACGTGTGGAGTTCTCCGGCCTCTGGACAGTAAAATTTTCCCCTTTTGTATTTAAGAGTGAAGGTTAGTAAACTGTAGCAGTAAAGTTTTAGCAGGGTGTTTGTGCCAGAGAGTAAGTGCTCATTATCCTCCCGGTCTTTGTGTAACTGGTGTAGGGAGACTTTCCCGGACTAAGTTCCCACTCAAACATTTAGATAAAAAATTCTCCACATACATATTCTCCTCTGTCCTCATACACCTGATAACACTGAGATTACCAAACAATTCTTCTTCCCCCAAGGGGTTACTGTACTGTAATTGTTCATTGGACACTTTCCTCTTGCTAAGGGTAGAAGAGACTTTAGCTATGGTAAGCAGCTCTTCTAGGAGAAGGACACTCCAAAATCAAACCATTGTTCTCTAGTCTTGGGTAGTGTCATAGCCTCTATACCATGGTCTTCAACTGTCTTGGGTTAGAGATATCTTGCTTGATGGTACACTCGGGCATACTATTCTATCCAATTACTTTTCCTCTTGTTTTATTAAAGTTTATATAGGAGATATTTATTTTAATGATGTTACTCTTCTTAAAATATTTTATTTTTCACTTTTTCCTTTCCTCGTTGGGCTATTTTCCCTGTTGGAGCCCTTGGGCTTATAGCATCCTGCTTTTCCAACTAGGGTTGTAGCTTAGCAAATAATAATAATAATAATAATAATAATAATAATAATAATAATAATAATAATAATAACAGGATTGTTAAGTGCTGTTCTGTTCACTTGTAGAAACTACTCAGTGTTCACTCAGCTGAATCACTGTTTCAAGTTCGTACTTCGTAGTACGAGTGAGAAGAAGAATTGAAGACGTCTCCACACGTTTTAGAAACTTGTCCTACTTTCGTGTATATCGTCCATTTCAAATCTTCATTCACATTTTTGAAGGAGGTTCTTTGTAGATTACAGAAAATATCATTGGTGATATTACGAAATTAAAAGTGTTAATTCGCCAGTTTCCATGGGCTTATATAACTTATTATTTATCTAATCGCGAAGTGAAGTTTTCTATAGCGTAGGCCAGGAGCTGTCATCTTTTGGTGTGAAGGTAGGCCATATTTTCCTATTTATCTCCATTTTTCCAGGTATTCATTTACTTTTATGTATAATTACAGGACATAGTATGGATAATGCTCAGCATTAAACATACAAGATATTGTATTGTTAAAGACTTGAATATTAATACATTGTTGAAGGTTTCGGTAAAGTTGTACTGTATTACATATTCTTATTTTGAACAGAAAATATGATTTCCTGTAGGAAATGACGTGATTTAACCGAATTTGACCTTCATTTCAACCGCAAACAAACAGAATAACCAGTTCGAGTAACTTCAAGTATCCGAGCTGGTTGTTGCGGATGAAATGGTGAAAACGGGTTCAATCACGTTATTTTCTACAGGAAAACATATCTTTTCTGTTAAAATGTTTAACTATAATGGCTCTTGTTCAAATTCCGTCCTCACTCGACTCACTCGACTCATCAAGAACGTATGTACTGCGCACACTAACATCAGCAATGTTACGCTAACATTAGCAATGTTATGCTAACATTAGCAATGTTATGCTGACATTGCTAACGTTAGCAATGCTACGCTAATTATATACGATTTACACGGTATTCTTGTAGTGTATTACATGGTAAAGTAACCTAGGGAAAAAACTACTTTTTCTTATAGAAAAAATTACACTCTCTTCGAAAATGACATTCGTTTCTGTCACAAATGAATAGTTTCAGAAATATATTTATATCTATATCCTACGATAATGGGGGACCCCCAGTGGGAACTCGGGGTTTTGGGTGGGGAAAACATACTGGGGAACCGATATATAAATGTAAAACAAGCCTTTTCTTCTCTATACATTACCACCTTGGATGTATAATAAACGTAGGAAAAGACAAAACAGTATTACTGGATAAACTTTGGAGGCGGCATTGCAAAGGCTATGTCTCAAGAAAAAATACAGTAACCAGAGCTGCCAACGTGTGATGTAGATCAAATGTTAGCGTAACATGCTAACATTAGCAGTGTTTTTCATTTAATTTTTCTCATTCTACTAGTCGCTCCAGTACGTTCGTTTGTACATAGCAGGTTTCGACCTTCTACGCAAAAACCCCGCCTCCCTGCGCAGAGACTTTTCCTCCACCAATAGGATTTCTTCTTCTCTAATCGTGAAATGTAACTGTTCATCTCTCTACCAGCTCTGTTCAAGTCTATTACTTGATTAGTCATGTAATACCCTCTTATACATATTATGTTTGACCCCAGTATCATTCGTTTTATTATCCGATACCTTATAAAATCACCTCATTTTATATACCCATCAAATATTATTTATCATACATTCCATTTTATCTTCATATATTACTTTTATACATTTTATGCGTTATGATGATTACTGACAGAAACAACAAAGTTTTAAAAATTTAATTTAAATATCGTCTAATTAGACCTGTACACTGTTTATTTCAAGGTGTTTTGAACGTAATTGATGACGATAGCTAGCGCAAAGCAATAAATATTCATTTAAATTAGTCAACCCACCATAACTCAAAACTATGAATTTCCATCTGAAATCATTATTAAAAAACATTCAAAGCACCACAAAATACATTAAAAAAAAATCTATTTTTTACCTACCATTTATTGCACTGTTCTATAAGTTTACCAAATATATGGTACTTTGATTTTAAGTCAGATATATGAACAGTATATTTTTCCCACTCGTTATTTTGTGTTTTATCCCTTTCATACTTTAAATATTGGGGCAAACCACCCATTCATGAGTATTCCAACCTCTTCTCCCATACAATAACAATAATTATGGATGACGACAGTGGGAAACCAGGGTTTTGGATGGGGAAACCACATAAACGAGTGATTTGCAGCAATAGTGATAGTCATAATTGTATAATAATCACAATAAGGGGCCTGAATTTAAAGTATCATAATCATGTATGATTCACATCACGGCTTCGGATAGTTTTTACTCTGCCATGGCTAGTTTTGCTAGCAAGTAAACATTACCTCATTGCTCCTCTGTTTTGGCAAGCAGTACAGTACGGTACATGAAAATGCTGTACACACCATCCCCTTGGGTCACAATTAAAGTATCTTAATTACTGTACCTATAATTTATATCAGATCCCTCAGATGGTTTATGTTCTGCCGTGGCGCGCTTTACTTAAATAAATATATCACTCCTCCTCTGTTCTGGCATTTGGTATGTGGATGAGCTGCGCATGCTAATCGTGGGTCCTTATTTTGGGGATATTTTTTTACTTTCATGTGAGCAACAATAACTACAGTATGTAGTGTTAACCCATTCTGAGTAGGGATACCTTAACACAGTGAAAGGGTTTTGTGTACTGCAAGGTCAGCAAAGCTGTACTAGTCAAGGCCACCCATACTAGGTTGGTTTGCTGGGAGTGATCAGACAAAAGTCTTCCACCGTGTCCAATCTGCAGTTGGCTAGAGTGGGGATGAAAAGTGACCAAACCCCAGACATGAAAAAGAGCATGTCTGAGTCCTTTGTCTAGCAGTGGACTAGAAATGGCTTTATTTGTTGTTGAAGTGTATTTTATGGTTATTGTGTGTTTTAAACATAATGACCGAAATATGTGAAATTGCTCTAATATTCAAAGTAGACTGAATTCCTGTGGAAAATGTCTTCTTCTGATGGTAGTCTTGGTAGAACTGAAGCAAATAATAATAACAATAATAATAATGATGATGATAGGGCCTACGTCTACATGCAGGGAGAGATTGTTATACAAGACCTCTATGAGTTGACGAGATACGCACTTGGATATTTGACAACTCACTGGAGCTGTCAGAAGGATAATATTCCATGTAAGAGAAATGTATTAGCAGATATGGTCAACTTCCAGGGACAGATAGTTGAGTCAGTGTGGTCCCTGCTACCAGTCATACAGGAAAAAATTCTTGCCTTTTAGGGCTCCCTTATGAGGGATTTGTGCGCTATACACCTGAACAAGAAGCTTTCAGGTTATTGTTCTCCAATTCCAGACCAGGCAACAGTGATTGATGACACGTTCCAACATCCCTGAGTCAACCTGAATGCATATGCTTTTCTGCCTTTCCACCTGATTTTTTGGCTCATCAACAGGGTGCTGAGTCTCTAAACATTAGGATGACCCTACTGGCTCCCAAGGTGTCACTAGCTGAATGGTTCACAAACCTGCTGATGCTCCATATCAACATAGCAAGAAGACTCCCATAAGGGTCTAACCTTCTCTTTCAGCCCCATATGTAGAGATTCTACAACTCTGTACGAATTCCTGTTGATTCATGCACGGCGGTTATCCAGTGTTTCCTCCGAGCGAAAGGCTTTACACAAGGTACCGCAAGGGAGTTGTCTAGATATCTTATAGATCTTCTGCTGCAATCTACCTGAGGAAATGATCTATCTTCTGTGATTGGTGTTGGAGGTGGGATTTTTATCAGCAACTGAACAGTACTTCTCCCGGCATAGAAAGATGATGAAGTCACCAATTATTTGCATAGAGGCTTCCTCTATGCAAATAATTGCTGACCTCATCATCTTTCTGTGCCGGGAGAAGTACTGTTCAGTCGCTGAGTGAAGGGTTATTGCTTAACCTCGAGGTAGGTTCTCAGATTGAAAGGCATGTATATATCCACATTGTGGGAATTAGCCATGCTCATGAGGAGCTTTGAGCAGCATTGTCCTACCGAAGGAACCTTGACCTCCAGAATGTAGCACCATGAAAGATCTAAAAATTGCTCTAGAGAGCTCCTTACAAAACAATGAAAGAGGCTTTGGACCAGGATTTGACTCCAAAGACATTATTCCTTCTTGCTTTGGCCTCAGCAAAGAGAGAGAGCGAGTTGCACAGCATTTTGCATGCTGTTGGTCATGCTGGTGGTTCGAAGGAGGTCTTTAATTTGTTCCGCAGTCCATTGTGAAAATGTAGAATCCAGTTATCCTTGATCCCAGATCGAGACCTCCATCTCCTTTGTTAGACTTGACTAGCGATGAAGAAGAACTACTTTGTCCTGTGAGAGGATTGGAATGCTACCTCATGAGAACTCGGCACTTGAGACCTGATCAGCAGAGACTGTTTCTAAGCTCTGGAGGGCAAAGAAACCGATCTCCAGGAATACTATTTCCTTCTGGCTTCATGAAACCATTTGACACACTTAGTCCCCAGATGATGGGCAAGGAAGCAGAACTGTGAGGACATGGGGTTACAAAGTCAGAGGTGTCGGTTCTACCTTATCCTTCAGGAAGGATCTGTCCATGGCGTAGGTCATGAAAGCTGGAGTCTGGAAATGCCAGATGACTTGCACTGCCCAATACCTCTGAGAATATACTCGCAGGTCCCTGGTTACGTTTTCTTTGTGACCGGTGGTAGATGTAAGTCTAGTGAAAGGTAAGAATGGTTGGCAATCCTTTCTTACTTCTTCCCCTTTCTTAGGGTGCAGCAGTCACACCATTATGATGCTGGACCGGACACTAGATGGCGATAATCTCTTCCCCAGAGTGACTTTTATGTACAGTTATGAATTAATATTTAAAGTATTTCTCACATTCTCCGAGCAAAGTGTACGATAGACCTGTTGTAAACTTTTTATTGATTATATAATGCATATACACTGGACAACATATCCTGCAGGATATGGATTCTTCATCGACTTGACACGTATGGTGATGATTTACCCTAACTCCCTCTGCCCAGAAAGTTGTGGGTTGACATGAGTCATGGCTTTGTCCTCCTAAGGACCTAAGCTTATTTATATTTCTGGGGTAGTTAACCAAGCCAGTTTTGGTCATAGGGACTTCCTCCCTCTTCAGGATAAGTCACAGATCGCAGATTTTGAAATTAATTTTTATTTTTCCTAACCATACAAACATGAGACCTTTAAGTTATATAGCCCACCCAACCACCCTGCAATCACATACAGGCCAAAGATCAAAGCATAAGTTGTTCTCGTCAAGTTGATGTGACTTACCCATGATTTGACAACCAACTATGTTTACCTTGTTGAAAAGTTTTAGCTTCGCCGATGTCATATTCCCATCAAAAGTATTTAGTATCTATGGTTAGGATAGTACGAATTTGTTTGTTCCATAACCGAAATACAAACCACGCTATTTACATTGGGTTTACCTTTTAGCGTAGCTGAAATGGCGAGCCATTAGAATTTAACGAGGGTGTATTACCCCTGCGCTAGTTAGCGGGGGGGGGGGGGGTAGGGGAGTGGTAGCTAGCTACCCCTCCCCCCTTCACACACCGGTGAACTGCTCCACTTTCACTTTTGGCTCGGACATGGACAGACGTCTGTCTTTGTCCTCGCTTGGCAGCCATTGTTGTTTTGTGTTTACTTAATCACTTACTTTTCTTTTACTCAATATATATGTAAACATTTTTTCGTGTTTATGTATATATTTGAGTATAGAAATCAGTAAGTTTCCTTTTCAGAGTTTGTGCTTGTGTGTGTAGTGTACGATATCTCCGTGGAGCCCTCGGCAGTTAGGCCACCATGGTGTAATTTCATGGGTCGCGATCGAGTTTGACTTCGGTCTTTCTCTCTCTCTCTCTTTGAGGTCGTTCACCCTTTTACTACGTTACTTTTACTACGTCTGAGTAGCTTCCTTCCCGTGTGGGTGGGGTTGCTACGCCGTACGTTTTGTCTCAATTAGTTTATGAATCTAATTGTATTTGTTGATTTTTCAGCTTTGTAGAACGATTCCTTTCGGGGTTTTCATTCTTTCTTTAGTGTTCATTCATTTTTAAATTACATAATTACATAGTTGCATAATTATAATTGTTATAATTCTGTGTTGGTTATAGCTCTCCTTCCGTAAGTGTAAGTGGTTGTGAGGGCACGTGCCTGGTGTGTAATTCTTGTGTTCCTTTCCCTCGGGATTCCTCTTCGGAGCCTTCCCGGGGGAATGAATGTTAACTAATGATTTTTGTTTTTATTTTTCACAGTTACCGATCTAGTTCGTTTCTTTAATGTGACAACGGAGTGAGCTGTCTTGTTGAAGCCTGGGGATTCGACTGTTGCTGCCTCCCCTATAGATCGTCAGGGGCTTGTCTCCTTCTCCTGGAAGTACTCCCGTGACGATTGACAGCTCTCCAGTTCATTTTAGAACACGGGTGGGTAGCTTTCCTTCCGAGGGAAGTTTTCCTGTCCAGGCTTGAGTTTTTTCCCCTTTGGGGGGTTCTTCTCTTGCCTTTTTTTCGTTCGACTATGCTCTTGGTGCTGAGCGGTCGCACCTGCAGTTACGCTCAAGGGGCTGGGCAACTGCAGGAGCCCCTCTTCGGAGGATTGCTCTTTTTAGGTCACTGGCTGACCCGTCTCTTCTTCGAAGTGTTTCTCTTTCGTTCGCGAGAGAGTACACTCATAGAGACTCCTCTTCGGAGGACTCTTCTGCTGTTGTTGCTGTTGGCCGCCTTCGCTGTAAGGCTCACCGTCCGCTACGTCGTAAGGGCCTCCCATCTCCCTATAAGGGTGTAAGAGGTGCCTTTTTTAATCTCCGTATGCAGCCTGCAACTCCTTCTTCTTGACCTTCCTCCCCTGGTGCAGATGGACAGCAGTCTGACCTCGTCTTCCGACGGACATCGGTCTTCCGACGGACATCGGTCTTCCGACGGACATCGGTCTTCCGACGGACATCGGTCTTCCGACGGACATCGGTCTTCCGACGGACATCGGTCTTCCGACAGACATCGGTCCCTTCGGGGCAAAGGGTTGCCTCCCACGGGGGTGCTTCCCTTGCGTGTCAGGGTTCCCCTGCGCGCCCTTCTGCAGTGTTCTCTCCTGCTCAGTGTTAGCGCACAGGCGCTCTCCTGCTCAGTGTTAGCGCACAGGCGCTCTCCTGCTCATCAGCGTTTTCCGGATCGCTAGCGCTCTCCTGTTCGCCAGCGCTCTCCTGTTCGTCAGCGCTCTCCTTATGATCGTCGCTGCGGTTCCTGTTGGTTCCTGTTACGCGCCCTGTGCGCCCACGTTCCCGCGCAATCTAGAACTTCGGTTCAGGTCTTTACGCACAGGATTCCACGCGTTGCCTTCTGCTCGCCATCGATCACCAGCTCCCCAGCGACCACAGACGCATCAACGTTCGCCTGCTCGTCAGCGATATCCTGCGCATCAACGATCGCCGTCGATCTGCCACGCGTGTCAGGTCCCCTGGACACCATCAGGAGCGATCTAGTGCTCGCCTGCTGTGGACCACGATCTCCGGTAGCTGAGTCTTGCTGTAGATCTTCCTCTTGCTCGCCAGCGCTCACCTTTACTTCTGTCCTTCTGTGCGCCAGCTTTCTTCAATCGCCAGCGCACATCTGCGCGCCCCTTCCTGCCACGCACCAATGGGCACCAACGGTTTTTCCTGACCATCCATGATCGCCTGATTAACAGCTTGCTTCAGCGCTCACCTTCCTGATGCACCTGCGCGCCTTCTGTTTAGCGCGATGCGAGCTAACCATCCCTAGTCTCTTACGCGTTAGCGATCGCTTACGCGCCCGTACGATTCTTCGCCTGTGCGCTAGCGTTTTGTTAATGCACCACCGCTCGCCAACGCGCCATTGATTGCCGACGCGCCATCGCTTGCCAACGCGCCTTCACCCGCCTACGGGCCATCGCTCGCCAAGACGCGCCATCCCTCGTCAACGCGCCATCGCCCGCCTACACGCCATCGGTCTCACGACCGCCTGCGCTCACCCGCGCGCCCCCGTGCTTGCGCGACCACACGCCCACGCGACCGCACGCTCACGTGCCCGCGCGCCTACGTGCCTACGCACATGCGCTCCAGTGTTCGCCCGTGCGCGAACCAACGGTATTGCATCGCGCGGACCAACGGTGTTCCGTCGCGCGAACCAACGGTGTTCCGTCCCGAGAACCGACGGTGTTCCGTAGCGCGAACCGACGGTGTTCCATCGCGCGAACCGACTGTTCCATCGCGCGAACGTCGGCTCGATTCCTGCAGTATCCATTGCTCGCCTACGGGTCATCGCTCGCCTGTGAACTTTCGGATTCCGACCACCAGCTCTCGCCCTTCCTACCACGCTCGCCCTCCTTCTGCGCTCCCTCGTGCACTTTCGTCTGCGCTCCTGCGTGCCCGTGCATGGGCGCTTCCACGTTCGGCCACGAGCAAACCATTAATTTACCATCGCGCGAGCGCCAGGGCGATTGCGACCGCGATTCCCGTCGGGGTTTCGCAACATGGCCAGCCTGGTAGTCTTCTGGAGCTTATTTCCAGAACACGGTCTTCACCCCGTAAACACAGAGCATGGCACATGCAAGAGCAGGAAGAATCTTCAGGGAGGTCTGAGCAACATTCTTCTTTCCAGAACCTGGGTTAGCCCTTCCTCGTCATTCCCGGGAAGTGTCTTGCCAGAGAGCTCTCCGTTCGAGATTTCTCCGTCGGGCAAGGGGTGACTGGTTTACCCCTTCCTCTTCTCCTTTTCGTGGAAGGGGCTAACCAGGTCCTTTCCCTCCTCGGTTGCGACCCGAGGTTTTGTACAAGGAAGCTCCAGGAAGGTCATGGGTACTTTCCGCTTCTCGGGCTCAAGCACCTTGGCGTTTCGTCGCCAAGTTTCAAACTTGCGGGCAAGCTCGAGGTTGGACCATCTAGACGCAGTGACCGAGGGCTTCCTCTCGAGTGTCTCCTCCGTGGATGTCGACAAGCTCAAACACTCTTCCATCCTTGGGAAGAGCTTGTTTGTGCCCAAGGACAGGGACATGGGCAGGGGTTGTGCGGAGGAAGTCAACTTCCGTTTTCACTCCTCCAAGGCGCTTTCTTCCAGAATCTGCAGGCCTCCAGCGCCTCTTCTTTCAGCCTCGTCGGCCTAAGTTATCGGACCGGCTACGGCAGCTAAGACAAGGTGTCCAATAGCAGTCCACTCCTGTCAGGGACAGGTAGCACAGGAGCTCTCCTGGGGGGGCATAATCCTAGAGGGAGCGGCAGAGTTCACAAACTCTAGGATTGGCAACCCCCCCTTGCAGGTCTCACGCTGGGGGGATGCCTAAGGTTACTCATCCGGATAACAGCTTCCCGATGCCGATTCCTGCACGATCTCCGTGATCAGCCAAGGATATCGCGCCTCGCTCTTACCATATCTCCGTCTCTGTCAGCGAATTCAGTGTCACTGAACCTCTATGCCATGGGGTCGGCAAGAGTTTTGCCCATTTGGCCAGAATAATCCATGCCTTAGGAGAAGGTCCTCCATAGGATCGTCGACGGCTTCACCCCCCGGCTTCTTCAGTCGATCCTTTCTCGTAGGAAAGCATCTGAGACGGGAATTCCGTAGTCGACCTCTCAGCTCAATTCAAGTTTGTCGAACAAACTTCGTCCAGCGTGGAACAGCAGAATCGATCAGACTGGTAACGAGGCGGCGGGACTCCTTAGGCCCTGGATCGGAAGGACGGGTGCTTCCAGTTTCCATTCCATCCATCTTCCAGGAAGCTCTTGGAATTCAGTCTAGACTTAGATGCGGTGTGGCGATCCCGCCGCGGCATCGCAGGTTTTTCCCCAAAGAACTCTCCCTGCTTTCCTCATGGCCACTCAGGAGCAGGCTTCCACCTCCTTCGCCTTTTGGAGGTCTGGTCAACTCCGGTAGGCTCGGGTTCGACCTTCTCCAACGCCGGGACAAGCTTCCGGGTCCTTACCATGAGTGAGGGATCATGGTAATTTGCTAGGAGCCTTCTCTACTTCTGCCTCAACATCTGGGGTATCTAGCCATGATATTGAGTCAACGGCCTTACCACGTTGGAAACACTGCTTCTCGTCTGATCAGCGAAGTTAAGCAACGTTGGGCTGGTCAGTACTTGGATGGGTGACCGCCTGGGTACGCCAGATGCTGTTGCCTCCTTCTCCGAGCCTTCCCTTCAGTTGACTGTGGCAAGGCTGAGGAGAGTCGCAGTACCTGTTCTCAGTCAAGCAAAGCTTTCAGCCCTACCTTGGAACGTTTCCTGGGTCTCTTTTCCTCATTGACCCATCTAAAGTCCCGAACGGTTGCCTCAGGATAAGTTCCCTGTGGGGCGGCCCAAGTTCCGGTGGTATCAAAGCAACGATTAACCGGACTTTCTGGCCCCTAGGGGACCAGCGGAACGTTTAGACCTGCAATGGGCGTTGACCTATGGAACCTCTTGATGGGAGTGGATATTCTCGTCCTTTCCCCACATTTTGATGCTGTTCTCGGACTTGTCAAAGAAAAGGGGGGGGGGGGGGGGGGGCATGTTCCGGTTCAGGCCTATGGTCAGGACCTGAAGGATACCTCCATCATTCAGGCAGGCTTAGGGGCCGTAGTCTGGTCCCTCTACAGATCCTACAGTTCCTGCCGAGTCGCTCCGTGAGCGACGACTTCATGGTACTGGCGTATTCCAACCAGCAAGGGACGCATTTTCATACCTTCGCATCTTGCAGTAGAGATACTGAGATGATCCGAGGTCCTCTCTATATCACTATCGGCTCGCTCATTCCGGGCAGAGGAATGTTTTCTCCGACTACCTGGGCAGAGCCTCGCAGATAGAGGGTACCTGGGGGTCTTTGGCCTTTAGTAGCCAGCAAGTCCTGGCCTGGGGACCTGATCGCGACAGCCTGGAACTTCAAGCTTCCGCTGTTCTTTCCCCCAGTCTCGGACCCGAAGACTCTTTGGCAAAATGCTTTCCGGTGATGGTGGGACAACATCGACGCCTGAGTCTTCCCACCATTGTTGTCTGTTGAGAATGGGTCTCAACAAGACCAGGTTGTCTGTCAACCTTTCGATGGCCCTGAGAGCTCCACTGTGACTTACGCGGAACAGTTTCTGGACCCTCTGCTTCCCCTGACGGAACTCCCGGGAGAGCTTCTCCCAAGGCACAGGCTACTCTAACAACCACACTACAACATCTTTCACGAGCCGTCGCATCGCTTCGGCTTCGCGCCTGGAGACACTACGCCGCCTCCTCAAGAAGAGACAACCCGCTACAGTCGCGGAGCGGAGGTCGCGTCACCTGCGATAGTCATCCGCAGGGGTCTACCAGGCGAAGTGGAGAGTCTTCTGTGGTTGGTGTCGTGGGAGAGATACCTCTTCCCTTGAGGCCTCTTCTCCAGCAATAACGGACTTATTGCTTTTCGGCGGGAGGAAACTCCTTTCCGCTCTCGGCAATGAAGCCTGTCGCTCAGCCTTCCTCTGGCCTTCAGGCTGAAAGGAATAGACTTTTTCCTTCCCACTGGACCTTTCTTCGCTCATGCGAAGCTGCGAACGTCCCTGCCCCCAGTCGGAGTGAGACCTCCTCCATGGAGCATGGTTTGGACTTTTAGTCCCTTATGAGATCTTCTCAAGAACCATTACGTCAGGCCCCTGATCGTACTCCGTCTTGGGGGACGGTGCTCCTGCTCACTCTGGCCTCGGCCAGTGTGTAAGCAATCTTCTTGGTCTCGTATGACTCCGCCCTCTCTAAGGAATAGGGGAAGGCAACATTCAGGTTCGCTCCTGAGTTGTTTGCTAGACTCAGAATCTTGGGGTCCCGGCCCTTCGGCCCAGCTCCTTCAAGATTTCGAGTCACCATTCTGTATCAGATGACCCAAACCTTCTCCTTCTTGCCAGTAAAGGAATCGAGGGATTATCTTTGGGAACAGCTGCAGTTTGTCCTCACGTGCAGCCGGGTTGGGAGCACAGGAAGGATACAGGGGAGAGTCTCCAGTATACCTCTTCAGCTCGGACTCAAGGACATTCATCTCGACCTGAATCCAGACCCTCCTCCGTCACGTCGCCCTACAGCACGATGTCGGATACATCGTAACGTCCCTCGCCTTCGAGTAGTGTTACTCTGTGACGCAGGTGCTACAAGCTGGAGTCTGGAAGCGTCTTAACGACCTTCGCAGCCCGCTTCCTGCAGGACGTGACCCACAGGAGTATCGATACGTTTCTATCGCTCTGTGGTGGCTACACAACAGCTGGTCTAACTTCAGGCTCCTTTTTGGACAGGTAGCAGAAGGTTGAGGGCATTGTTATCAGGTTTTAGTCTGCATGAACGAAAGAAGTATGTCTGGCCCTTACTACTTTCTTCATCGTCCCCTCTAATGGGGAAGCAGCATCCTGGTCTCTGCATAGCTGACCTCAAACCTCTGCAGGTAAACCATGCTTCCTTGTGTTCCGAGCATTGAGTCAATACTGTCACGTCCCCCATACCCTGACGAGGTGGTATTGGGAATGTCCTAACCCAGAGTTCCATCTGGAACTCCAGGTCAACTGCCTAGGACGGGTCACACTTCTTTCTTCACACACAAGCTTATGTAGGCCACACGTTTCCTTGCAGAGCAAGGAACTTGTGAGGTGCAGGGAGTCCTTTTCTCGAGTGCGACTCACTCGGATTTTGAGTCCCAGGGTAAAGCCAAAGCCAGTATGGCTGGGGACTTTCCACCCTTCCTAAGGGGTAAGTCACCCAATGTAAATAGTGTGGTTTGTATTTCGGTTACGGAACAAATGACAAATTCGGAGATAATTTGTATTTTTCCTAACCATACAAACCTTAGCTATTTACACATATTTGCCCGCCAGCCCGTCCCCAAGACAAGTCCTACCTCTAAGTGAAGTGAAGCAGTTCACCGGTGTGTGAGGGGGGGGGGGGGGGAGGGGTAGCTAGCTACCACTCCCCTACCCCCCCCCCCTGCTAACTAGCGCGGGGGTAATACACCCTCGTTAAATTCTAATGGCTCGCCATTTCAGCTACGCTAAAAGGTAAAGGTTTGTATGGTTAGGAAAAATACAAATTATCTCCGAATTTGTCATAATGTTCCAACACTATATACAAACTATTACGCTCCTTACAGTGAAGATATATTTTGGCGATAGCTGAAACCAGCTGTTAAACTTTTTACAAGGAGTAATTACTCTGCTAGTTAGCAGGTGGGGCAGCAGGATAGTAGACTAACCACCCCTCTCTTACAGTGGAGTACAGACGTTGCCTTACCCTCCAGTTAAAAACAAATTAAAAATTTTCCAATGCAAAATAAACTGGCCTAAAAGTTAAAAACTTTCATTTTTTATTTTCACAGATGCATATGCTCCTGGGGATTGATAACCATGCAGGCTTCTCATGTTATTGAAGGGTGCTGTTGCAGCACTTTCATGTCGGCTTTGGAGGCCAATCCTCAGGGGTTCTGCCCTGCATGTAGGGGTCACTCTTGCATGCCACAGTCTGCTTGAAACGAGTGATGGGATTGTGTGAGGTTTAGCAGGCGACGGAAGAAAAAGGCTAAGAAAGATTCTTCTCCTTTGGGATCATCCTAGAAAGCGAAGAAACTTCACCATCTGACTCCGCCGGCTTAACCCCGCCATTTCAACTACTAGGATGGCTTCCTCTAGGGTCGGTTTAGTACGAGTGGCGCCCGTTTGACTCTGGGACAACCCTATGCTCTATGGGCTTCTGCCACTTACCCCAGTGAAGTAGCGCCGTCCGCAGTCTTATAGGAGTTGCCTTCGGCTAACCCGGTGCGTCAGCTCTGGCCTTCCTTGGAGCTCACGGGGTCGTGTAAAAAAAGGCTTCTAGATGTTTTGCGGTTGGGCACTCAGCAGGAGTGAACAACCTCTCTTGGGGTTGATCACCATCTTCCCCCCTCAAGACACTGTTTGTCCCAGCGTTCATTATGCTTCAGCGGACAGGCATTAGCAGTTGCTGACAATTACACTTCGGAGTTACTTGTCAGGAGATCCCTCCAAGGTGAACCCTGGGACTAGCTTCAGAATGTGGATCTTCTGTCTTGAGTTCACCCGACCATGGCAAAGCAGAATGAGCTGTCCTGAGGTCTGCCTCCAGGTGTTGGTCAACTTCCCCTTCCGAGGGAGAGGTACCCTCCACCAGCCACTGCTCAGCAATCTTCTTGCTTGTGGGGAGAACTTCTGACAGTGGCACTGTACATGTGTTGATTGTCCTTCCTGTCCACGGGAGAGATGGCATTTGCCTGAGGGGTCCCCCCCCCCCGGGAGATTCCACTAAGGCTTTTGGATTCATCCATGCCCTGCTCCAGTTCTTCAGAGCTGGGCGATGGCAGTGTCAGGCTGTTTCTTATAATCCCTCCTCCTTGCCAATGTGTCTGTTAGACACTACTGTATATAGTACTTGTTGCTATGCAAGGCCAGATTCTTTGAAAGTTGCGCCTTTGGCTTTTACCTTGCGACTTCTCTGCTTGCGCGCAAATGATCAACAGTGGGCCTTACGGGATAGGAAGACTACGTGCCCTTCCCTTTCGGAGGATAGGACGAGCAGGAGAGTCTCTACTTGATGCGTTAGTAGGGGAGCATGCTAACCTCAGTGGGGCAGACGAGTCTTGTGTGTTGTTGCACACCCAACCACCTAGCGAGGTTGGCAGCCGAGCTCTTCTGCATGACGGGGAGCGCATGCTACCTCATACGCACACACGTACTTTGACGAGTCTTACCACATTGACTCGCGAGTACTAGAGGGTTGACTACACATGCTGAGGTGAGCTCTTCCTTGCTAGTGTGCTCAGTGTGTTATGCGCAGGTTGCTGGGTGAGCACAGGTTGACAACACCTTACCTGTGCCCACTGACAAGGTTTTGCGCTCTAGCACGCCACATCAGCCTTCTCTTTATCAGCAGTCACCTTGCCATCAGTCTTCTTTCTGGTTTGAACAGCGAGTTCCCTTACTGGGTAATGGAGCTGTCCATCCTCAGGGTGTTCTGTGTGGCAGTGACGTTGAAAGGTCTCTCTTCCCTAGGGAAGCTGAGTGGAGGGAAGGGCAGGAGTTGTCATCGTCTCGTGCCCTACCATTCCTTGACTCTACACCAAAGTTGAGGAAGTACTCTCGAGGTGCCCCTTCGGGAATAGTTCCGTTCTCGAAGGATGCTCCGTGGTTCCTGGACTTAGTCCAGGCAGTGAAGCAAGTAGTTACAGGACTGGCCAATCATCTTCCATCGGTCCCACCTCCAGATACTCCGACCATCGCACTGGAGGTATCCAGTTTCTCCACAAGGAGAGTGGACGCCTTTTGGACCCTAGGCGCAGTAGTTCTGCTGCGTAGGTTCCTTCTCATGCCGGCCCCAGGGTTCGTTCTCCTTAGAAGTCCTCGAGGTACCAGAAGTATTTGGTTACCAAAGCCTCCTCGATCGGCCAGGACCCTATCTGGGAGAAGCTGGGGGTAATTCCCATCATCCTGTAAAGGAGGAATGGAGTCATAGGGTGGAAATTACCCCTCTGGGCGACTCGTATCACATTTGAACCAGCAGAGGATGGAGATCTCCTACGGAGGTCTCGTATATGGACAACTATAGGCTGTCGCCTATAGTAGAAGTTTGACAAGAGCCTTCACAGAGGCTCCTCCTTGTCCCACTTCGTCTGAAGGTGCAGGGCCTAAGAAAGTAGAGAGGAAGGATAGTTCTTCCCTTTTATCGTTCATAAGATCCCCAAAACCTCCATGATTATTTTAACATTTGAAAACCATAATGTACCCACTCATGTATATATCGAAAATGAGAGAATACCTATTCGCCTTTACCGACAGAAACCTTTGCAATGTTACAATTGCTTGAAATTTTGGCCTCCATCTAGGGTATGTAAAAACATAAAGATCTGTGATAATTGTTCTGATCCTGATCATGGACCCTGCCTTTCTAATACAAAGTGCACTAATTGCAACCAAAATCCCAAAGCAATTCATAAAAAAATTCCTCAATATGAAATAGAAGAAGCAGCTGTTCAGAAGTCAGATGCAGAGCATATCCGTGTGGGATATGCTAGGCAACTTCTAAGCAAGACCAAAAGCTATGCCAAGGTCTTGAAATCTAAGGATGTAGAACATCCAGAGAGAACTGTAAAACCAGCTAGACCAGATATTGGGAAACTTCCTCTTCCTAAACTACCTTCTAAGGCTAACACTAGGGCTTTTACATTAGATTCGGTGCCTATCGTCACAAAGGCACCACCTACCTCCTTTAAGCCTGCCACACCTCGGGCAGCATCGTTGCCAGATCTAGGGGAGGAATCGTATGCTAGAGAGCCACTGAATGTACCTGTCATGATGGAAGTATACAATCCAAATAGCTCATTCTTTTAATAGAAAAAGAGGGAGACCACCATCCTTCTCCCTTTCAATAAGAAATACAAAAATACCTGTTTCAAATAGGTTTGATATTTTATCTGAAAAAGATAATGAAACTTCTTCAAAAGATTTAAAAATATCAACAATTGATATCGAGGTTTACCATCCTCCTCGGCAAATAAATAAGAAGGTTGCAAAGAAAAATATAAAACCAAGCTTAGCACGACCTACATTTTTAAAGAAAGTATCAGGGACTCCCATCAATTCCAAAAACTCTGATAGCAAGACTTCTTTGAAGGAATCTTCGAAAAATTAATCTTTTTATTTTGTCCTCAATAAAACTGTGGAATTGTCAAGTTCTGGGGTCTAAATATGAAGATATGAAGCTGTTTCATGACCACTCGCCTGTAGTAGCTTGTCTACAAGAAACAATGCTAGACATTTTTACTCCATGCCCTAGAGAATACATGAATAACAGAACACCCTGTAATACTCGGGGAAGAAGCCATGGTGGAAGTCTCGTGTATGTTTGCCGTGACATTCTCCAAAAACATTTAAATTATGTACTACTTTACAAGCAGTAGCAGTACACATAGATCTAAGTAGGAAATGTGCTATTATATTCATTATATTTACCCCCTAATGACAGTATTTCCTATGATGATATGGGTGATATATTAAATCAACTTCCTCAACCATATCTTCTGTGTGATATCAACAGCAGGCACCCATTATTGGAGAGACATTTTAGCAAACTCAAAGTGCAGTCTGTTAGCCTTACTAATAGAAAATGAAGATGTGGGGATTCTAAACACCGGTGAGCCCTCTCACTTCCATATACAGACAGGTCTCTGTCATGCGTTGATTTTTTAATAGCAAGCTCTGTCTGGCTGACTCAGTGGAGAACATTGGATGACTGGTATACAAGCGATCATACATCAATATTAATTAAAACAATGGCCCACCTGAGTACAGATCACCTCGATGGTGCTTGAATAAAGCTGATTGGCAAAAATTTAAAGAACTGAGCAAAGTAGAAGGCAATGCAGATGAATTATTCCATTGATTTACTAAATGGAACTTCACACAGTTGGAGTGCATTCCATCCCAAAAACAACAGGTCTGTTCCGTCGAGTACCAGTCCCTTGGTGATCTCCAGAAATTCAGGTGTTACACAGATCTACTAGAACTGCGTTATCAAGATGCCGCAGAAATTGCACTGAAGAGAATATCGCCACTTACAAGAAATGCAAAGCACAATTTCTGTGAGCAATCAAAGCAGCTCGACGTCAGTCATGGTCATCTGTTGTTTCTTCTGTGAATAAAAAAACCCACCTTCTGCCATATGGAGGAAAGTTCACAAGATCTCTGGTAAATATACTCCAAATCCTTTACCAGTGTTAAAATTGATGGTCAGTGTATTACTAATCCTATAGAAGTGAGAAATTCACTTGCTGATAATTTTGAGAGTATCCCAAAAGTCAGAAGACTCTCCAGGCTACCTTCATATATGTAAAGAAGAAAAGTCTCTGAACTTCATATTAAGTAAAGATGATACATACAATCTCCCATTTACAGAGAGAATATTTAACTGCATTATCATCATGCAATGATACAGCCCCAGGCCCAGATGAAATCCCTTATGCAATGATGAAGCATGTGTGTAGTAACAATAAAGCTTTCATCATAAGTACTATTAACCGAATATGGCGAGACCATAGTTTGGGAACTGGCCATTATTTTAGCTTTTTTAAAAGCTGGAAAAGACAAAGTTTTAGCTGCAAGCTACCGACCAATTGCATTGACATGTTTGTGTAAAATCATGGAAAAATAGTCAATGCAAGGAGAGTATGGTTACTGGAAAAGAGGTGTATTTTATCACCAGTTCAGTTTGGGGTTTGGAGAATGCACTCTACAATGGATGCACTTGTTCGTTTAGGTTCATCCATTTGCGAGTCATTTGCTTCTAAGAAACATCATGTGACAGTGTTCTTTGATCTTGAAAAAATATATGATCCTTAAAACTGTCCCTGAGTTTGGATTTAGAGGTGAGTTACCTTTATTCATTGAGACCCTTTTAAAAAGACAGTTTTTCCATGTTAGAATAGATAATACTCTGTCTGAAAGAAAGGGCCAGTAAGGAGGAGTCCCACAGGGCAGTGTACTTAGTGTTACATTATGTGCGCTAGCAATTAATGGGATTTCTTCTGCGATTTAAGATGACGTTCTCCATACTCTCTTCGTTGATGACCTTTCTGTTTCATTTGCGGGAGCAAGAATGACAACAGTTGAAAGAAAGCTTCAACTTGGTCGCATTCTTGGCGTACACTCAGACCTAGATATACATATAAAAAACATCGTATTCCTTGTGGTGAAGAAACAATTTCTAGGTTTAACATTTGACAGAAAGCTGACTTGGGTTTCACATCTCAAAAAACTAAAATTTAAATGTTAAGAGATTTTGAATATTTTCAAGATTGTATAAGTCCTTGTTTTACCCTAACTTTTGTTTGGATGTGAAATATAATCTTCAGATTTTACTACCAAGATGAAGATTTTAGATTCCATTCATCATACTGACATCAGATTAGCTACTGGCGCTTTTAAATCATTCCCCATCTCTAGTCTTTTAGATGATGCCGGTGAGTGGCCTCTGAACTTATATTGCCAGTCTACTATTATTAGATATTGGTATAGGTTACAGAGGCTTCACAATTCATTTTCTTTTGAAGCTGCCAATACAGAGAGAATTTCTTCTTTTGCTATTAGGCTCATAATACATCCCTAAAGCCTTATGGATTCAGAGTGAAAGAACTGCATAGCCTGAATCTTTCCAGGAGCAAGGTACTACCTTTTAGGCTATCAGTCAACCCTCCCTGGAAATTTCCAGAGATCTCTCTCTGTAATTATTACACTGGCTTTAAAGGAAACATTATAATTGAAGAAATTCGGTCCACCTTTTTAGAACATGCAGAACAACACAGGGACAGTGGATTTATATATACGGATGGCTCCAAATCCAGTGCTGGCGTTGGGTTTGAGGTGTACAATTCCAGTTTTAGTTGTAAATGTGCCGTATCTTTAAAATCCTATATCTTTACAGCAGAGCTGTATGATTTCCTCAGTGCTATTGAAAAAATAGTAGTAATGAAAGCGGGTAATTTTACTAAATTTAGTGATGCAAAAATTGTGTTGCAGCCTGCAGGCACTGATGTTTTTTAATCCAACCAGCCGTTTAGTTTTGAAAATTTTAGAGTGGCTCTATTTTTGTTGCAGTGCAGGTAAAGAAGTTAAATTTTGCTGGGTCTTGGCTCAAGTTGTTGCAGTGCAGGTAAAGAAGTTAAATTTTGCTGGGTCTCGGCTCATGTGGGTGTGCCTGGTAATGAAGCGGCAGACAAATTAGCAAAAGAGGTAGCAGACAAATTACTTATTAGAAGATATCTTCCTAGTAATGACTTTTTTCCTGATATCAAAAAGTCTCTTGATGATGTTGGGCAACACTACTGTAATTCTATTGATAAGAATAAGATGAAGGAAATAAAAAATGCATTACTTCCATGGAAGTATGAAAATATGCCAAGAAAGTGAGAGGCTGTCCTCTGTCGCCATAGAATTGGGCACACATTTGACTCATGAGTTCCTGATGACTGGCAGATGTCGGCCATTTTGTGATGATTGTTTGGTCCCTCTGACTGTGAGGCATTTACTTAATGAATGTCCTAATTTTTTGGGTATCAGGGAACAGTTCCTGTCTGAAGCTCTCTTGGTGAGGATGGCAGGTACATTCTCACCAAGATTCTTGGAGGGAACATTTTTTTATGATGCTAGTGGAACTTTTAAATTCATATTAAAGGCTGGCCTTCTTACTCGTTTTTAGGTGCATTAGATTTTAAAAGTTTCAGTTTTAAGTTATTTATTGATTTGTTTTTATTTTTAGTTTTTATCTGAGTTATTAATTATCAATTAAGCATGATTAAATTGGCATGAGTGACCACTGATGTTTTGATGCCAAATAATTAAAAATCATCCATTCTTCCCCTTTAGTGGACTTTAACATCTGTCCGCAAGAAAGAAAGGATACGAAGACCATTCCCAAGAACTGGCACTCAGTCCTTGGGAATGGTCAAGGGGAGGGTCAGTCGGCTATGATATTAGTTCCAGTAAGTCCGTCGGCTTCAACATCAATTCCAGTGAGACTGGAACATAGCAGCCATTCTTCTACAAGAAGGACCTTTGTTGACTTCATAGAGCCTCCCCGGGCTGTTATGGGTACTAGTTGGAGGAAGAGAAACCATTTGATGATGGTTCAGAACACTCAGATAAGGTGCTGTCTGAGTCTGCCAGCCCAAAGATATCCAACTTGAAGCAGAAGGCAAAGATCATGTCTTTCTGCTAGTGTTTTCTTGCATTTGTAAGATCAATTCCCTGGGGGAACCGAATCAGGTTCCAGTAGAAGGCAAGGACACTGTCCTAGACCTCTTCCATGGTACTCTGAGGCCCACCAAGACTAGGGTAGCATTGCCTTGGTCAATGGGGTCAAGGTGGCAAAGAAGAGGGCTTATACCCAGGTGGAGGAAGATCACAGTTCCTCCAGTCTGTGAACTTGTCTCGTTTGCTTCCTCCTCCGTACATATGTCAAGAGGACTGTTAAGTGAAGGCTTGCACCAGGAGCATGTAGTCTGTGCAAGTGACGAAGGCTATGCCCTCTAAGAAGTGGCGAAAGTGAAGGACAGCCAAATACACTGCCAGCAATTCGCTGTCAAAGGTAGACTAGCTGGGTTCTGCCTTGAACAGTTTTCTACTGGAAAAGGCCAATGGGTAGGGCGAGCTATTGACCACATGCTTGAGTACAGCACCAGTAGTGCACGTTACTGGCATCAGGGGAGAGAAGGAGAGTGGCATGTGGCACAAGAAAAGTAAAGGAGACTATAGATGAGTAGGAAGTAGGTATTACTGCTTGGAAGGAGAATCTCCCTTTACGAGGAATTCTAGTAGAATATTCAGAGTTCACTTGCTATTAAAAAAGTTTCACGTTTACAACTTTTACATTTTCTGGATGTTTGGTCGTCATTCTTTACAATCATATATCGAGTTTTGATAAGAAGCTTATTTAGAAACAACAGTTTTTGCCATTATCTGGGTTAGCATTGCGGGTTTGTCATATGAACATCGTGTGACTGCTAACATCGCATTGTGTGATAGTCTCTGCACTTGACGGCAAAAAATGCTAATATGATGCTAAATTATTTCTCACTGGCTGATACAATACTTGTAATGCTACAAAAATTTATTAAAGATTTCTACTCCTCTTCAAATTTTCTCGTATTTAAAATTGCTTGTAACCCAAGGTTCTACTGTATATTTATGTATATACTTGTAATGTTACAAAAATTTATTAAAGATTTCTACTACTCTTCAAATTTTCTCGTATTTAAAATTGCTTGTAACCCAAGGTTCTACTGTATATTTATGTATATACTTGTAATGTTACAAAAATTTATTAAAGATTTCTACTACTCTTCAAATTTTCTCGTATTTAAAATTGCTTGTAACCCAAGGTTCTACTGTATATTTATGTATATATATATATATAAATATATATATATATATATATATATATATATATATATATATATATATATATATATATATGTATTAGTAGCCTAAATATTAAAGGTTGTTAAGGCAAAACAATGACACCCGAGGGTGATAAGGAAGACAAGGAAGTGACATAGAAAGAGTAGCAGTAGATGGTATTGTGTAGTTCGGCATATTTGCTATTTCTCTTCTGTTCTTATGCTTCCCACGCCCGTTTCCAATCTAACACCCACCTCTGAATTCGTTTATTGATTCAGTCATTTTGAGTTGTATCGAGGAGGAAGAGGCGGTGTTGAAGGAGGATGGTCTTGGAGGAGGCTGATGTCAGAGGAGTTCGAAGGAGATTATCAAATGTTGCCAAGAGAGATGCTGCTACTTGCAATGTGCAATCGATGGGCACTACTTGAAAAGGTATTCGAAAGAAAACCAGCTACGAGGAGAGTGTGGTCTGCAAGGCAAGGCACCAACGGACTCCACAGTCGTCGTTTAGAGATCTTTTGGAGATGTATTTATTATTGTTATGGTCTAAGCTGAAGTATTAGGCGTTGGATCAGTATCAGGTGTAGATCAGGTTGTGATATGAAGTCGTCGTTAGATTCTGAGTGCACTTTTTTTTATATAAAGGTAGACGGACATGCAATTTCCCAAATGGTGTAACTTCTGGGATATTTATACGGAAGTATGAAAATTTTTTGAAGCATAGTATTAATGCTATAGTAAAAACTTACCCTGTCATCAGCACTTGCTTGGATGACCAGTAATGTGAAGAAAGATGCCACATAAGTCAAGCACCACATCGAATCTGCAAACAAAAGGAAAAATGAAATAAAATAAAAAACTGGATATTTTTAAGATGAGACTTAACAACTAAAACAACTTATTTTTTATTCTAGGAAACACTTTTTTTTCCGGCTGTAAAGGAAATTAGTTAGAAATAGTTTAGTTTTATTATTTCTCGCCAGTATTTACAGAAGGTATTGTTGTCAAGCAAGATGCTTGGAAAGTTCGTAATTTTAAAGACTTCAGTATTTTGATCAACATCCTCTACACCACCTGTTATATTTAACACCATATTTTAGAACTGTAGAGGGCCGATCAACTCCTAATTAATCGTTAGTTGTGATGTTAGCTATCTCTTGGCAAAGGGAAGGCGAACATTTATAGTTATTTAGAAACTAGAAGATCTGAAATAAGTACAGCAGGAGGGTAAAGATGGACTGAGACATTTTATATTTCTATATAGTTACTTCGGGAGTTGGTAAAGGACACTGTTATTGCGTATAACCATTTCCATATACTGGACTTTGATTTTGTAATATATTTTGTGTGTGTGTGTGAGAGAGAGAGAGAGAGAGAGAGAGAGAGAGAGAGAGAGAGAGAGAGAGAGAGAGAGAGGTATGTGCATTGATTCTTTATCCAAGTAATAAAATTTTTGTTACTAAAGCAGGAACTATTTTTTAATCATAAAATGGATACAAGTAAGATTAAAACAGTAGTTTTTCATAAGATACAAAACACAAAAGTATTGATAGGGACAGAACTTATTTACATAATTTTCGTATAACAGTAAAATTTAAACAGTGATTTTTCATTGTTCGGTTTAATCTCTTCATTTGAAATTACGCGTCACCATAAATTAGACTCGCCGTTCATTTGAATTATTTTTTTTTTCAATTGCTTTTCTTTTTTAACTATTGCCACTATCTTTTAGGATTTAATCCATCACTATCTTTCATGATATATTTGTCTCGATTTTCCTTATTTTGGGTGTTTAAGAGAAAATTACACCAAAGATAATCTTCAGTCTTGTGAAACTTAGCATAAAATAATTTCGAGTTCGTCGACTTTCTCAGAATGTCTCCTAATATCCACATTTAAATGCAGAAACTTCGATCTCGTTCTCATATTCTCGTACTCGATGATATCGTTCATATTAATGTCAAGATCCTTGTGAAACAGCTCATTAAAAGTATGGATGCTGGGTAGCAACACGTAGACTACTCCTATCAATGATATTGATAGTATTAATATTAATAATGTGAAAGATATTTTTACTATTATTATTATTATTATTATTATTATTATTATTATTATTATTGTTGTTGTTATTATTATTATTTTGCGTAAGGTATATGCAATTTGCTAAATTCATATTTGTGTGCTTGTATTATAAAAACTATTTGTTAATAGATGTCTTAATGTAGCACTTTGTATCTCTTGATGTATACAGTTCTTAACGTGAATATTGGCATATTATGTTGCTGATTCTATCACCAATTGTCGACGACCCAGATGTTTGTGTTTTGAAGAATACATGGATAGGCAAATTGAAAATAGCACCAAGAACACTTATTTTTTTCATGATAGATGTTCTACATTTTTTTTCATTGTGTAAAAAGAGATAGTGGGTCTGAGATCAAACTGCAATTATAGTAATCTGAATCCTATTGAAGAGACTTGGTGTTCCTCATATACATTTTCAAGGTTGTTAATAAGGGACGTGGAAACTTGGGGAGATTTTCTTTCCTGTAATAAGTCAAGATGTTACTTTGTAACAACTGTTGGGCAACACACTTGCTCTTGATTCAGGTCTCACCGATAGTAATTTCTAGGCATATAATGAAACTGCCAGCCTTGTAACAGAGGGTGAAGAACACTTATGAGGTCAATGTTTGTAAGAAATTGTTTCAGAAATTTATAATTTACACGAAAAAGAATGAAACACGGTAGTTTGAGCACCACCCAGTTTCAGTCGTTTCTAATATTTTCTGCAACCTCGACGTCCTTGATAGCTAGGGATGGATTTGTGGGAGCCTATATATCTACCGAGTCGTCAAACCATTGCTTGGCTCTCCCTGATCCTCTCTTGATGGAGACGGGGTTTGTGCGCTGATCACATGCACATTTGGTTAGAAAGAAAAGCACCCTAAGAAACTTGGGTGACATCCAAATGAATATTGATAACAACTCGGTCCCGATATCTAGGAAAGTACGTGACCCAGGTGTATCACTTGACTGTAATTTGTCAACGTGGTCAAATAAAATGATGTAAGAATCACTGGATATCATCTGAGAAACATTGCTTTTGTAAATAACTATCTGGATGAATATTCTGTAAAGAATCTTCTGATAAACTATGTTACTACCAGAATTGACTACTGCAACGACATCTACTACAATCTACCCAAAATGGAACTTAGAAATTACAAAGCACAATGGACAGAGGAGCAAGACTGGTAAAAGGTGCCCCACCCAGAATAAGGATCACTCCTATACTAATTGAATTACACTGGTGGCATATTAAAGGAAGAATTGAGTTTAAAATGTGTACAATAACTCAGGTTATCAAACAGGTCGTCCAAAATATCTGAGAGAATTGCTACACATCGTGCAGCCAACGAATTGTGTAGACATGAAAATAGTTACAGGTGGTTTAAAATTATTGGAGCCAAAATGAATGCCTACTGTAGGTTCTAGAGTTTCAATTATGCGGCCCCAATTTTATGCAACAAGATCCCACTAGACATCCAAAAGAATGAAGATATTAAAGCTTTCAAGAAGAAACTGAAGACTTTTTTGTTTTCTGAGTGCTTCGAAAATGTGGATTTGACAATTGACATGGAATACGCTGTGTAATACTCTAGAAACATATGAATGTATATGACAAACAGATATCGTAGGTCCTGTAGGGCGCAGGCTTCCCATGTGTGATATAATCGGGAAACATCCTTAAAATAAATTAGTGTCCTGTCCTTTGCCCCTGCCATTCCTGAGCAACCTTGAAATCTTGAAACAAATCCATTAAATTAAGTTGAAAGTGTATGGGACAAAGCCCTCCATAGGTAGGCATTGGTTAGGGGTAAGATTTCTTTTTATTTAAGATATTTTATATAATTGATTTTCTAAGACTAGGTATAACACTGAAGTTGCCTGTCCCCTTCAATTGATTTTTAACACTTGGTGGTTGCGATGCATTGGCTTGTCATATAGGCTATATTGTTTTGTAGACAAATTTCGAGTTGAACGTTTATGCATACATTTTTTATTTTTTTCAGGATTTTATTGTTTAGAAAATTTACGTTCTCATGTTTATGTTATTTAGATAATACTTTTTTATTGTTAAGAAAATTGCGTTCTCATGTTTATATTGTTTATAAAATTGTGTTCTCTTATTTCAATTGTATAGAACAGTGCGTTCTCATGTTTATGCTTTTGTTATTTTGTTTAAAACAGAATATATAAAAAATCTATGGGACTGTCATATAAATGGTTCCTAGGAGAATATTATCAGAACGAACCTGCATCCTCGTATAATTGCATTTGTAATTTATTTTGATAAGGAATCGTCTTTCCAATGAAACGCACAACGTCCTTTTATTATACTCGGAACACTACGGGCAGTTGAAATTTTATTTTCCGTCGATTTTTTCGAGTTCTTTTTTTTTTTTTTTTTTTTTTTTTTTTAATAACACGGAAGTATAGAACTATTTTATAGACTTCAATTTGACTTTCATCCTACTAATTAGATGATGAAAAATCAGACAGCAATTCATGAATTAATTGCCTGATTTGAATGAAGATTTGTATACATTTATGTATGACTTGTAAGCTACATTGTTTAGATATGTTAAGCAGCACGTAAGTGTCGCATCCTCAGTCTTTCGCATGTCAATATATATATATATATATATATATATATATATATATATATATATATATATATATATATTTACTGTGTATATATATATACATAAATATATATATATATATATATATACATAAATATATATATATATACATATATATATATATATATATATATATATATATATATATATATATATGTATATATATATATATATATATATATATATATATATATATATATCTATCTATATATATATATATATATATATATATATATATACATACATACATACATATATATATATATATATATATATATATATATATATATATATACATACATATATTGAACCTTCGTTACTCGTCGATACTTCATCTCGTCATGCGTTATTAACTCTGACAGGGGCACCACTTGCATCTTCATCATGAACTGAAAAGACGCTCACCGTATCTACAGAATCAAATTACAGTTGCTGTATTCAGTAAAAAGACTTTTTTTCTCCTTAATTTGCTGTATGTTGAAATCGTTTCTTCTATAGATGTGCGGAACATTTTACAGCATTGAATAAATTATGTTTTATTATTGGCAAACATTTAATTTTGTGTGCGAAACCGTCTCCTCTTCTGCATATGGATGGGAAATTATCAAATTATCTGTTCAGGTTTTCTTCTTTGGTACTTGATAAGATCATCATTGATTTCTCACTTATTATGTCTCTCCAATTTTGTAAAAAATAGAAGAAGGTTTTTCTATTGGGTCTGGGATTGTCATTCGTATTTGTGAACTTCTGCCATTTATCAGATATTGGCCGTTGTGTGTCGACATTAGAGATTCTTATGTATATTATGTTCTTGATGCAAAACTTGCTAACTAGTTGGTCGTCTAACAGTTCTTTTCAACCTCTAACAAAAAATTTAGGAAAAAAGTTTATTATTGCCGTTGTATATGGAAAGGTAAATAAAGTAAGGTCCATTTTATCGCATTTTCCATTACTCGTACTAATGAGCAAGTCTTCTGAGAAAGTCTACCATGGCGTAGTTAATAGAGCGTCCACCAGGAAGAAAATAATTTCGATATTCCTTCCGGATCAGAAAACTCATAACACGGGACTTTCATTTCATGGTTCGTGTGGAATATGCTTAAAAAAACACTAAACTTATCTGGAAACATTACAATCTGTCTATTTAAAACCAGAGCATTGCCCCCGCCTCTCTCTCTCTCTCTCTCTCTCTCTCTCTCTCTCTCTCTCTCTCTCTCTCTCTCTCTCTCTCTCTCTCTCTCTCTTTGTTAGGTATGCTAGATTCATGGTGTAAACTTTCTTTCTGGAATTCATTCTCGATTCCGCAATGAGACCATGAATGGGTCAATGACATGTCTTAATTTTAATATGAAGCCAATTTTAAACTTTACAGGGCACTCGCATAAATGTTTGTTTCATGAAGATCTGTCAAAGCTTGTATCCTGGAGACAGGTAATGAGCGCACAGCTGTCATTTCAAAAGTCACCCTGTCCCTGTGAGAGCGTAATTTTCAATTAAAAATGTCTGAATATTATTTGCTTCGCCGAGTTGTGAAGGGACTTGCACTTTACTTATTTTCAATTTAAATTTTAAAGTTTGTTTGTTCTACTGACTTGAAATCTAAGGAAGTTGATTAAGCTTCCGTGTGAGGGCTGTTTTCTAATATATTTAGTAGTTGCAGTTTTGATTTTTATTTGAGCAAAATGATAATATGTAAGTTGGCCTAAAATAAGAAACTGAAGTAGTACTTTTTTTAGGCGCTGTTTTCCAAGTATTTTTGTTTGCCTGAATGTATTCTTAGTTCACAACGCCATTGCACCAATTCCTGTTCCTTGTCTGTTTTTCGTGTGTTATGAGATCGTGAGATGACAGATGTTTTTATTCAGCCTTGCAGTTTAGAACTCGTGGGTTAGTCCTTCTTCTAAAGCGTTAGCATTTTATATAGGAGAAAAATTTTTGTTGAATTAATTATCTCGGTATGACTGGACGCGTGAGGTGCACTGTGAGCTTTACTTATGGGTGCCTTCAACCCCTAGCGTCACCAACTTTTTAGCCTTCTGCTTGATTGCCCTTCTTGCTTCCTCCCTTCCATCTTTGCCAGAGTTAATTTGACTTTTACTTAACTGTGCAAATTTGGGGGTTTCACTCTTGCATGTTGCCGCTGAATGGCCTTCCCGCCCCAGCACCAACGTCAGGCCATAAGAACATTCGGAAGTCCATAACTTAAATAAACGCAGCCTCTGATGCTATTACTTAGTCTTTCACTAATTTGTTACAACGTTTGTGGTAGGTTGTCTAGTGCAATGGTACTTTCGGAAGCTTGAGTATAACAACTCCTGTTACTGAAATTTCTATTAAATAGTTATTTTGGCTTTTATTAACACTCTTTTGAATAGATATGGCGCTTTACGAGTGATGAGTGAGAACTAGTGTTTGTATATAACCTCACGAATTAATTGCTGTATGCTTAGGAAACGCAAAATAGTACAAGTTAAAACTTAATTGATGTTCAAGAAACAAAAATAAAGCAAATTAAAAAGTGAAAATTAATTGCAGTATGTTAAGGAAGCGCAAAAATAACGCAAATTGAATGTTAAAAATTAATTGAACCTGTCCAGGAAACTCAAATAACAAATCGACGGGTAGAAATTAATGTGAGTATGTTTATGAAACTCAAAATAACACAAAGGGTAACAAATTAATTGGAGTATGTACAGGAAACTCAAAATGACTAAAATTAAATAGTAAAAAAAATCTGTCAATGACCTTAGATGTCAGAATGCCTGAAAACTTTAAATCAATCAATCAATGTTCAGAAATCGCAAAGTAATAAAATGTAAAAAGTAATTGGAGTATGTTCCAGAAACTTGAAATAACTCAAGGGTACAAATAGCGTGTTGAGTGCCAGAACACAGAATTCACTTTGCCGTGAAGAAAATTCTTTGATAATAGAGTTTTTGGGTATATAAATTTCTTCCAACCGCGCAGAACTATGGTAATTACCTTTGCAATGACATACAATTTGATGCTATTCATGCCAGCCATTGCTCTTCAGAACATAGAGAAAATACAAA
>NC_090728.1:93163311-93165811 GCF_036898095.1 Palaemon carinicauda
TCTTCTAGGATTATAATTGGAAGGTATTTCTTTCATGTATTTATCTGTATTATAAGAGAATTTGTGAGATACTGTGTAAGGAACTAATAAAAAAAACTATAATATTTAGCATTTTTGTTTTGTTTTTTGGGGGCGGGTTAGTTACCTGTAGTATGTTGGAAATAAAGTTATAACTAGGACAGTTTTCTCCATGTAATATGATTACTTTTATAGAAATATATTTTTAAATTCGAGAATATATAGGTCAATCGTTAAGTGTGATTTTTTTTTAATGAAAGCGGTTTGCTTGTTTGCTCTCCTCCTAGATGAGCAGCTCTGTGGAAATGCAAGGATTCATTGCTGGATTTTCATTTTAATTTTAAACATAGCAGGGTTTTCTGGTAATTATATTCATATATAGTACACGCACGACCTTGGCTTTACCATAATCGTAATTGAATGATACAGTTATTACGGGGAATCCTGCGCAGCATTCATCTATTTACCTAAATTTTGTATGAAGGCAATTTTTAACGTTTTATTAAAATATCTCGCATGCATGAAACCCCCCCCCCCCCCGCCGAAAGCTAAAAGGACTCTTTAACATAATCTTCTGACGAAACGAGTTCGAAACGGAAGAGTCCAAGACAAAGGGCTTCCTCCGAAAGAGATCTTTTCCTGCAGACTTCCTTCCCTTTCTTTGGAGACCTCGCAATTCTTAGTAGATAACGAGGACATTTAAGCTTGTGCTACACAGTCGTTGACAGAATATGTAGTCATATTTTGAATAATATAAAACATATTTCCCCTATATAATAGAGGGCAAGTGTCTGGCTATATATATATATATATATATATATATATATATATATATATATATATATATATATATACATATATATGTATATATATACACACATATATATTATATAATATACATATTATATATATTATATATACATATATGTTATATATATATATGTATATGTGTGTGTATAAATGAAATAAACCCATAATCTAAGAAAAAAAATTATTTTATAGGTTTTAGGTTTATTTCATTTATTATGTATTCAGAGAATAGCTGTATTTTAATGAATTTACGTATATGTATATATATATATATATATATATATATATATATATATATATATATGTATATATGTATGAATGTATGTATATATATATATATATATATATATATATATATATATATATGTATATATATATATATATATATATATATATATATATATATATATATGTATATATATATATATATATATATATATATATATATATATATATATATGTATATATACTGTATATATATACATATATATAAATTATATATAACTTCAATTAAGATATATCTTGATAATGCTATATTTTCAGTTTTCCTCTCATAGTTTATTTTCCCTACAAAATCAACGATTTTCCATCAACTCTTTTTTTGGTTTGCAGTCTCTTGCATGATTAAACTTGGCCAATTAGCGATCACCACTTAGAATTGCCTCGAAAAGATATTTTTAACTACCTTTTATTCTTTTCACTGTCATTATTGGCATGTTTTTTTTTTCTTTTGACTGATTGTCATATTTTTATGGAACATTGGAATTTTGCGCTATTTCCAACTGTCAGTGCATTATTGCAGATAGGCCATGTTTCATTCGTTAGAAATTGTACTCATTGTGTCTGTATTCCTTCATTGTCTGGCTGCCGCCAGGAAATAATCTTCACTTTGGAACTTAATATTCCTCGTATCTGTAAGCCTTTCACTCATAATGTTAATCGAGTTCATCTTTTTTTTTTTTTTCCTTTTTTGTGTGGAGGTGTGCATTAAAAGCATTTCGTATTTGAAAACTATTCGCGCAGATGGTTCGTATTTATAAAATAATGTCCAAACTCCCGTCCATTTGCCAACCTTCAGTCTTCCCTATATCCACATCGTATTTTCTCTTAATCTCATTGACTTTGTTCGAACTGTTATTTTTATTTGAGATAATTTATATGAATGAAAATTCATTTTTTCGACGTTCGTATTGTTTAAATATGTAGATCAATTATTTCATCCGAAGTCAATACGCATAATAAATAAGACCCAAATTATGTGGTTAGATTTAAAATGTGGCTTTGTATGTTACATTTGGTGCGGAAAATGTAGCATGGCTTAACTTGATGCCGACGAGATCATTGTGTAGATGTGGAAAGACGCTTGAATGACCACGAAGAATTTATGTTGCCGCTTAATTACCCACTAAGAATTTATGTTGCACAGAAATTACATTGTTTATTTATTGTAATCCTAGCCATTTAGTTTATTAAAATATTTTTGTCACAAAAGTTTTACCTTTATTACTCAAAACATTATTCAGTAGACTTTATCTTAGAGACCGAAAGAGTATGTTCCAGAATTTATAACTCGATAGTAAAACTAAGTGTTTTTGACGTTCATTCTAATTTCGTTCTCATGGATTGCGATCTATAATAAAAGGAACGTAATTTTATCGATTCTTTCAAAAAG
>NC_090728.1:93170811-93193311 GCF_036898095.1 Palaemon carinicauda
ACCTCATTTTCTTTTTATTTACAATTTTAAATGTGATCAGCTACGTGCGCCTGGGCGTTAATGCAGTCTTATTTAGGTTTCATTGTTTTATTTTTGCAGGTTGTTAAGTTCTGTTTTATGTTGTAAGAAAGAATTTAAATCTAGATGTATTTTTTTCTATTTTTCAATGATAAATAGGCAATGAGTAACCGCATGAGAAATCCCATAATTAGGTGACCTTATTTGACAGTATATATATTTAATTGCCAATAGTTAATATCTTTATGTATCCTTTGGATATTGGTGATGCCTGTAAAAAATTGGATCATACAATAAATATATACACAGTAATGTCTTATTTTACGAGTAACTCAGAATACGAATAATCAGTAGATGGGCCTGAAAATTCAAATTGTTATACCTGCATTGTATCCGTCTGCGAGCCAAAATTTTGCTCCGTGTGCGCATTTTCTATGGACTACTAACAAGATTATTATTGAAACTAAATTATTACTCGCTAAGCTACAACCCTAGTTGGAAAAGCAAGTTGCTACAAGCCCAGGGCACCAACAGGGAAAATAGCCCAGTGAGGAAAGGAAACAAGGATAAATAAAATATTTTAAGAACAGTAGCAACATGAGAATAAGTATTGCCTATATAAACCATAAACACTTTAACAAAATAAGAGTCAGGCGGTGCCCATAAGCCACTTAAACATTACACAGGATGTTCCTGTGAAATTTTCCTCATTTTCATGCCATTTAAAGGAAAAGAAAGTCGTATCTGCTATAGATAGGTTTATCAAAATTGTTTGTAGGAGTGTAACAGAAAAACAACAAAGTGTCTTGAAGTTTAAATTAAGTGATTCAGTTAGTAATAGTGAACGTTGTTCAAAAGAGAAACTCTTGATGTTCTATTTGCAGTTCTCATGGACGGAGATTCTCCTCTCGTTTCATGCACACCAACATCAACTCTCCTCAAAGGTAAAGTGGGAGTTAATTTGTCACTGTTCCTGTTTTTTATTTTGAATTGTTAATTTGTATCCATTTCTGATGTTAGAGGTTACCTATTCTTTGAAAAACATTAAATTTTTTTAATTAGTGTATGCGTATTTATGAACATGTGAAATGCATCAAATGAATTGCCTTTAATTCTTATGGGAAATTTTTTTGAGGTTGCCAGCTAGGACCTGCAATTGATTAAACTCTGATACTGAGGAACTTCTGTATATATATATATATATATATATATATATATATATATATATATATATATATATATACATATATATATCTATCTATCTATCTATCTATCTATATCTATATATATATATATATATATATATATATATATATATATATATATATATATATTTTACTTATCAGTCACAAAACTGCACGTGACAGATATTAAAGTGTACAATTCACAGGAAACAGAAAAGCAAAAGACTAGGTACCAAGCGCTTTCGTGTATTATGTAAACTTCTTCGGGGTACAAAGTACCCTGAAGAAGTGTACATAATACACGAAAGCGCTTGGTACCTAGTCTTTTCCTTTCCTGTTTCCTGTGGATTTTACACACACACACACACACACACACACATATATATATATATAAATATATATATATATATATATATAAATATATATATATATATATATATATATATATATATATATATATATATATATATATATATATATATATTCAAGGATCTTTTTTACATGGTTTGTTCCTTGGATATTAAAGAGAATTCTTATACCCCTCCAAAAGTTATACTCCTCAGAGTGAGGAGTCTCTGGGTATCACTACTGAAATTACTGTAATATTGGAAATTTCCTGATAATCCCGTGACCATTGAAATCATTATTGTTTTTAATTCTGAAGAAGTATAACCATTATTCATGTTGTTCATTTTTGCTGTTGTCATTTTTTGAATTTTCCTGGTGAATATAAATTATGTTTATCAATTGATAATTATGAACTTCATTGGATTTATTGTCTGTTTTCTCATACAATTTCCAACCTTAGTTGGCTATTAAATCGTCATAACTTATTTTAGAAAACTTATTGGATTTAATAACGGAACGAATAACTTATTTATAATTTATGCTAATTCGGACAAAGGTAAGTCAGATGTAATGAATTTAGAATTGTTTTTTAAATTATTAATATTAATATTGTAATTAAAACTTTTATTATTATCATTGCAATTATTAAAGTTTTTGAATCGAATTCACTGCTGCAATTTAATAATCTATGATTGTTTGGATTGCTATGTTGTCTAAATCAACTTTGTTCTGATTTTTTTTTTGAGTATGACCTAATTTTTATACGAACAGCGAGAAAACCCAGTTGACCTGGCCTTTATTCTTCCCTCTGTTTGACTTTGGGTCAACTATCAATGCAATGGTTGATGCTCGTTGGTATTTTCAAAATGGAAAACCCCTTTACTGGAGTGGGCTGTAATAGCTGGCTGCACTGAGCAAATATTTGGTTTATCTACTAACTCCTATTACCCCAGCATATGTACCTATCTATTTTTATCTATTTCTGTTAAAAATGGAAAAACTGGAAAGGTGAAGGAATAGTTTTGACTTTAAAAAAGACATAAACTTTAGTTATACATTTCGGTTGCATTTGCCTCCGTTTGTTTAGTCACCATATTCCGGGCTTTTTGTACTGAAGTAGTCCTCGAATGGAGTTTAAAAAAGAAAAAAAAAACTCAGAAAAATGTTAAAAAAAAAAAAAAACTGATTGCGTGGGAGTTTTGAGATGAAATTTACACAAGGTCGAAATAGAAGAGTGATTGGCTATTATTGTAGCATAACGGTTAAGCTCAATGCAATGGAATAATGAAAGAAGGAATTATGTTGATATTACGCAACTATGTAAACCTGATGGGGTAATGCAAGGAGACATTAAAGAGGATTTGTCTTAATTCGAACGAAAAAAAGTTTGGGAGTCGGAGTATAATGTATATTGTTGTATAGAAAGGTTACAATAAAATGTGTTATGTGAACAATATATATGTATAATAGGAGGTCTGGTCAAGAGTAATGAGACAATTTCATTCAATGTAAAGCGTGTGTAAGGAGATGAGATTTATTAGGTTTATTCTTAGAACTCAGACAAGGCAATTTTTTATTCATATTGGGTTTATCTTTCACCTCAAAGAAAGACCATTTATTACTGCAGATTTGCATGATGATTGTAGGTTCTATAAATAGACTTTGGAATGATTGTTACAATTCTGTAAGGTGCTAGAAATATAGTATGGAAGGATTGTTCTTTTCTGAAGAAGCTACACACTCTTATGAGGGTAAAGATAGCGTAGAAGCGAGGCCAATGACTGATCTTAATTGTGTTTAGAGGTAGTGAAAAATAAAAACAAATGCTAGCAACAGTAAATTTATGAAGTAAATTACTACTCAAAAATTATTATAAATAATTACAAGGATAGTGATAGATTACAACTCCAAAGGCATTATAAAAGATTACAGGAATGGTGATAAATTATAACCCTAAAGATATTATAATGATTACAAAGATGGTGATAAATTACAACATCAAAGACATTAAAAATGATGACAAGGATGGTGATAAATAACAACCCAAAGCCATTATAAATGATTAAAAAGATGGTGATAAAACCAAAATACATTAAAAATGATTACAAGGATGGTGATAAATTAAAACCCCATTGACATTTTAAATGATTACAAGGATGGTAATAAATTACAACCACAAAGACGTTATAAATGATTACAAGGATAGTGATAAATTACGACCAAAAAACATTATAAATGATTTCAAAGATGGTGATAAATTACAACTCCAAAGACATTATAAGGATTACACGGATGGTGATAAATTACAACCTCAAAGACATTATAAATGATTACAATGATGGTGATAAATTACAACCAAAATACATTATAAATGATTGCAAGGATGGTGATAAATTAAAACCCCGAAGACATTATGCATGATTACAAGGATGGTGACAAATTACAACCCCCAAAGACATTATAAATAATTACAAGAATGGTGATAAATTAAAACCCCAAAGACACTATAAATTATTACAAGAATGGTGATAAATTACAACCCCAAAGACATTATAAATGATTGCAAGGATGGTGATAAATTACAACCCCAAAGATATTATAAATGATTGCAAGGATGGTGATAAATTGCAACCCCAAAGACATTGTAAATTATTACAAGGATGGTGATAAATTGCAACCCCAAAGACATTATGAATGATTCCAAGGATGGTGATAAATTGCAACCCACAAAGACATTGTAAATTATTACAAGGATGGTGATAAATTGCAACCCCAAAGACATTATGAATGATTACAAGGATGGTGATAAATTATAACCCCAAAGATATTATAAATGATTGCAAGGATGGTGATAAATTGCAACCCAAAGACATTATGAATGATTACAAGGATGGAGATAAATTACAACCCCCAAAGACATTGTAAATTATTACAAGGATGGTGATAAATTGCAACCCCAAAGATATTATGAATGATTACAAGGATGGTGATAAATTACAACCCCAAAGATATTATAAATGATTACAAGTATGGTGATAAATTGGAACCCAAAGACATTATGAATGATTGCAAGGATGGTGATAAATTGCAACCCCCAAAGACATTGTAAATTATTACCAGGATGGTGATAAATTACAACCCCAAAGATATTATAAATTATTACAAGTATGGTGATAAATTGCAACCCAAAGACATTATGAATGATTACAAGGATGGTGATAAATTGCAACCCCAAAGACATTATAACTTATTACAAGGATGGTGATAAATTGCAACCCAAAGACATTATGAATGATTACAAGGATGGTGATGAATTGTAACCCCAAAGACATTTCAATGATTACAAGGATGGTGATAAATTACAACCCCAAAGACATTATAAATGATTACAATGATGGTGATAAATTACAACCAAAATACATTATAAATGATTGCAAGGATGGTGATAAATTACAACCCCAAAGATATTATAAATTATTACAAGTATGGTGATAAATTGCAACCCAAAGACATTATGAATGATTACAAGTATGGTGATAAATTGCAACCCAAAGACATTATGAATGATTACAAGGATGGTGATAAATTGCAACCCCAAAGACATTATAACTTATTACAAGGATGGTGATAAATTGCAACCCAAAGACATTATGAATGATTACAAGGATGGTGATGAATTGTAACCCCAAAGACATTTCAATGATTACAAGGATGGTGATAAATTACAACCCCAAAGACATTATAAATGATTACAATGATGGTGATAAATTACAACCAAAATACATTATAAATGATTGCAAGGATGGTGATAAATTAAAACCCCTAAGACATTATAAATGATTACAAGGATGTTGATAAATTAAAACCCTAGATACATTATAAATGATTAGAAGGTAGGTGATAAATTACAATCCTAAAGACATTATAAATGATTACAAGAATGGTGATAAATTACAACCCCAAAGACATTATAAATGATTAGAAGGTAGGTGATAAATTACAATCCTAAAGACATTATAAATGATTACAAGGATGGTGATAAATTACAACCCCAAAGACATTAGAATGATTACAAAGATGGTGATAAATTACAACCCCAAAGACATTATGATTACAAGGGTGGTGATAAATTACAACCCTAAGACATTATAAATGATTACATGGATGGCGATAAATTACAATCCTAAAGATATTATAAATGATTACAAGGATGGTGATAAATTACAACCCCAAAGACATTAGAATGATTACAATGATGGTGATAAATTACAACCCCAAAGACATTAGAATGATTACAAAGATGGTGATAAATTACAACCCCACAGACATTATAAATGATTACAAGGATGTTGATAAATTACAACCCTAGATATATTATAAATGATTACAAGGTTGGTGATAAATTACAATTCTAAAGACATAAATTATTACAATGATGGTGATAAATTACACCCCAAAGACATTAGAATGATTACAAAGATGGTGATAAATTACAACCCCAAAGATATTATAAATGATTACAAGATTGATGGTAAATTACAACCCCAAAGACATTCTAAATGATTACAAGGATGGTGATGAATTACAACCCCTAAGACATAAATTATTACAAGGATCGTGATAAATTACAACCCCAAATACATTATAAATGTTTACAAGGATGGTGATAAACTACAACTCAAAAGACATTTTAAATGATTCCAAGGATGGTGATAAATTACAACCCCAAGACGTAAATGATTACAAGGATTGTAATAAATTACAACCCCAAGACTGTAAAAGATTACAAGGATGGTGATAAATTACAACCCCACAGACATTACAAATGGTGATAAGGATTGTGATAAATTACAACCCGAAAGACATTATAAATGATAACAATAATGGTGATAAATTACAACCCCAAAGACATTATGAATGATTACATGGTTGGTGAAGGAATGAGCGTGTATTGATTTCTTTCAGTTTAATGTAAATAACTGAGGAGGGGGTTCGAAAATGATATAAAAATAGCACCACGCCAGATAACTAATCATACTACATTCAAAATCTAATTAGGAACTTCAGATGTCATCGGTAACGATTGTCTACTGTTAGATAAAGATGTGTGAAGCCCATATGAAGGAATGAATAAATCAGCGCTTCATGGAAGAGAAAGAGAATGAAAGTTATAAAAAGATCTGACTATTGCAATTAATTCTTCAACTTTGTATTTGGAGCAAGGATATTTAAAAGGGGAAAGACGGACCTAGGGTGGTGTTATAAAAATGTTAGCATAGGTTGAAAGAATTATCAGAATTTTAGTTTAATTTAGTTAAATGTACTTATGATTGAAGTTGTTGGAAACAAGGATGAGGAACATGTAATGTTTGGTTTGAGGGAGTCAAAATATATTTATGAAGTGAATTGTATATAGGCAAATTTAGTTTATAAGTTTGAAACATTTTCAAAGTGGCTACTCTTACTTTTGAATTCATAATCAGGATCTCACAAAACTTTATGTCGGGGAGATCATAATGCCTTTTAACTTATTAAGAGTTAATGTTCCACATCGGCTCGGCTCTCTCTCATAACTCGTGACTTATTCCACTGCTGCTACTCATGATAGCTGCCAGGTAGGGAGTAGGTTGGCCAAGGTACCAGCCACCCGTTGAGATATTACGCCAGAGTTATTGGGTTCTTTGACTGGCCAGATAGCACTGCATTAATTCCCTATCTGGTTATGGCTAATTTTCTCTTCGCCTACACATAACCGAATAGTCTGTCTTATTCTTTACACATTCTCCTCTTTCCTCATACACCTGATAATACTAAAGTAACCGAAAAACATTCTTCTTGTATCAAGGTTTAATTACTGCTCTGTAATTATTCAGTGGCTAATTTCATCTTAGTAAAGGTAGAAGAGACTTTGGCTATGGTAAGAAGCTCTTCTAGAAGGACACTCCAAAATCAAACCATTATTCTCTAGTTTTGGGTAGTGACATGGGCTCTACCACGGTCTTCCACTGTTCTGGGTCAAAGTTCTCTCCCTTCCATGTACACTCAGGCACACTATTCTAACTGTATCCTTATTTCCTTTCCTCGCTGGGCTATTTTGCCTGTTTGAGACCTTGCTTTTCTAGCTAGGATTGTAGCTTAGCTAAAAATAATAATAATAATAATGATACTTTGCCATTATGGAAAGGTATTTGATTTTGCAGGAGGTAATCTAGTGTACTGATATTCGTCTCCGAAAAATATACGTGTTCCTAAATCAACAGTTTTCTACAAATTCGTCTGCGCTAGCCTCTTTTATTCCAAGGCTATTCTCTTTGAGTTTCATGTCTTGACCTGTCTTGACCTATTCTTCTCTCAGCAATTTAAATTACCAGGAATCTGTTATGCCCAACTCCATATCTTCACCTGTAAGGCTGATTATATTTTTTATGTATTCTTTAAAAAACTTTTGAGGGATTAATCTCCTACTGTTTGTCATCTTTGTTACGGCACTTTTTCAGCATCTTGGAAATATGCACTGGCTCATCCCATCTCAAAGGAAAATGTCAGGTTGTCCTTAAACATGTCATCTTGTAGATATATACGATAAAAGATTCACTTGCGTCCTAGTTTACTGTAGAGTACCGTTTGAAGAGATCTTATTGGCCCTAATTTTTTTCTTCATCCCAAAAGGAGGGGAAAGTGATGAAGTGCAAAATAAAACTAATGCCTTAATTATCTGCTAATCTTGCACCATTCTCTTTTTTCGTGGCTCCCTGAGTTTTGCCAATGAACTGACTCCAAGGTTTCTTTTATTTTGTAACGTTTAAAGGCCGTGTACACACTGAATACTATGAATCTTTATATACATGTATGTGCCTGCTTGTTCTGTCTCCGCAATAGAAATAGAATGTTTAATATGAATTTAATTCCATATCTCTCTTCTAAGAGCATTTTAGGACTATGTACCAAAGTTGTTGTCTCAGTAGTCTCTTGAGAGAATTTGTCTACCATTTTTATTTTGTGTGGAAAATCTATCCCATATTCTCGGAGAAATGCCACTTTTTCATCCTTATTTTTTTCATTTAGATTGTTAACATAGGATTTGTAACAACAGTGCGATACCTTAAATGTATAAATGTTATGATGTCAAGTATTGTTTGCATGTTTGAAGTCGTTGTGATGCTCTTGTTGTTGGTAATAGAGCTCTCGTCTTTGAAACACAATGTGGCAGTGATTCTTGTCCAGTTTTCTCTGGAACCATTTCGTAGAGGGAACGGATTATTCCGAGAGGTCGAGTGGCTTTATAGTATTATCTGAACCTTTTCCCTTTCAAAAATAATCGTAGGACTAATAATGACATTATTTTAAAGTTTAATATTACAAACATCATTGTATTGATCTGACCTATTCCTCCGTACAAGATCGATCTATTACTGGAGAAAATACTATTTTGGTGTTAAGTATGTTATTGATCAGGCATTGCCATTTTTACGTGTTTAGGGTTATTTATTGCAATTTATTTTTTTCTCTTTTTGCATTGTCGTTGCAAGTCATTACCAGTTTGTGTATGCAATTGATTATTTAAAGTAATTCTTTTGTGTTGCCGGCGTCCCTTTGTTAAGACATTTACGTCGAATCTTCACCATAGACACGTGTGAGAATTTTGCAGATCAAATTTGGGATATAATTGATATAAATTCGACTCAAATATAAAGATTTCATAATTCTTCCGTTGTTTTACCGTAGTTTTGTTCCAAGTACGAAATATATCGTCTAAATGCAAGAGTAAGAAAAGAGACAATTTAAAAGAATACACACTTCCAAAACACTCACAGAAAGCTTATTGAAAAAGGAAATTAAAGCTACCTTGGTAACCAATAAATGACAATGATTCAACCGAGAGTGGCACGCAAAGACATTTGAAAACCTTAATACCAATAGTACAATCTCCCTTTGTTTTCCCACAGTAAAGGGGTAATTCCAAACCTGGAAACCCTTCGAACCGCCTAATTTTGGTGAGTCTTGTGTACTAAGCTCAAAAGCTACTTTCTCCTCCTCCTCCTTAAATCCTCTCCAGTTACTGGAGACCCACTCAACGCCAAGAAACCACCAAGACAGAATTCTTCTCAGTCGATGGATGTTCACCTGTTTGCTCCGGTTTTTATCTCTTTATATGTTCATAGGCGTCGCCTTTTATTTTTTTTTTTTTTTTTTACTATTTCAGGAATATTATTTCGAAATAATTTATGCATCGTTCTTCTGATACCCAAAATATTCAGATAGTTTTTTCTTATGGTTAGAATCCTTGAAGAAGCAACAGCTTGGCTTTCGGTCTTATAGTTGTGTTACTTAGGCCTAAGTTTTAAGAATATGTGTATGCACTGAGGAGAGTGGGGTCTTCTAAACGGCGTATGAATTAGAGCTCCCGATGGAGACGATACATCAAATGAAGGAAAGAAAATTCATTTTTAAATGAAGGGTTTTGGAAGCCTAAAGAACGTTGGAGGCAGTCCTGTTTCTGTTCTTCTCGAGCGGTAAAAATGTCCAAACTCTTATCTTAACATAAAGTTTATTTGTAGTTAACATTTTGTTAAATTGTTAATACATGTGAATAAAAATACAAGATTGAATATTTATAGCAAAATAATACTTTAATAGATTTATTACACAAGACTGGTTAATAACAACAATGTTTTTATTTTATTTAAAAAGAGATAGCCAAAAAAGATTGTCATTAAGGGTCATTTCCCGGTAATGTGATGCAACAATATATCTTAATGTAGATTCTGTATAAGATTGTTTCATAGTTTCCTTCAAGCATTCACTAAAATCTTAGATATATATAGTGTTAGTTTAAGATATCTTTCAATTTAGTTTACTTAAGCATTTGATGCTTTTCAGTCACTTTCTCGTTATTAATGTGTGTGTACATTCATTCACTATTCAAGATGTTATTCATACACTATTCTACAACTTTTAAACTATTCTTTTTATTCATCATTAGTATAAAGAAAATAGTTCAAAGTTTCCATTAAGTAGATTTATCATTCTATACATTATTTGCTTCGCACGCCCATCTTGATACACGGTGCGCGTTTTTGTAACACTTATTTTACAAAAATCCAGGAGTATAGATTCGTATATACTTGCGCAGGACCAAGATGCCAATACTCCATGAAGTCTCTGGGGAGTCTTGGGTATTGTTGTGGAATGGTCCCAAATGGAACAGAGATTTTTCACTTTTTTTCATTTGACTGTCATTTTCTCCCATACGGGTTGCCTCGCTTTGCTAAATATCCCCTTTAAAGGACAGTTGTTTTATTTTAATCATATTCTAAAGTATTATTATTATTATTATTATTATTATTATTATTATTATTATTATTATTATTATTATTATTATTATTATTATTAGCTAAGCTACAACCCTAGTTGAAAAAGCAAGATGCTATAAGCTCAAGGGCTCCAACAGAGAAAAATAGCCCAGTGAGGAAAAGAAATAAGGAGATAAATAAACGATCAGAGAAATAGTTAACAATTAATAGAATATTTTTAAAAACAGTAACCACATCAAAACAGATTTGTAAGGTTTCTTTGGTTTCTTCGATTAATGTAAGAACAAGTTACTGATTTATAACACAGTTCACAAAGACATTTTACCTGGGAACAATTTTTTTCTTTTAAATGACAAACAAGAACCTTGTAGGCTCAGAAAATCGTTGATTTGAGATATAATAACTTTCGGTTATGGAATTTGAATAGATAAGACATGAAATTTACGCGTGCGCGCACGAATGCTCTTCTACGTACACATGCACATATATATCTCTCCCCTATATGATAAAGAACAAGTGTCTGGTTTATATATATATATATATATATATATATATATATATATATATATATATATACACATACACACATATATATTTATATATATATATATATATATATATATATATATATATATATATATATATATATATATATATATATCATCATCATCATCACCATCACCATCATCATCTTCATCTTCATCTCCTCCTACGCCTCGGTTAGTTTTTGCCAGTCATCTCTATCTTGTGGTCTTAAATCAATACCTCTTCATTTATCATTTTCTACATCACGCTGCATAATCCTCAGCCTTGTAGACCTGGCCCTTTCAACTTTTCTAGTGCCTTGTGGAGTCAAGTTGAAAGCTTGGAGTGTGAAGAGCATGTCCAAATCACATGATCTATCCCTCATCATGATCTCATCGTCATATGGACCTTGAGTAATTTTTTATAGCTTCATTTATAATCCCGTCTTGCCATTTAACTCTCACTATTCTTCTGTTGATATTGATCATAAATCTACAAAATCTGCTGGATATTTTTTCATTGGCATACCATGACTCATGTCCATACAGTAACACTGATCTCCCTAAACTGACATATAGCTTGACTTTTAATAAATAATTTCAGGTGATTTGATTTCCAAATTTTACTTAACCTTGCCATTGTCTGATTTGCTTTTTTCAATCTTTCATTAAACTCCAATTCTAAAGACCATGTATTAGGGATCATAATTCATAAATAATGAAATGATTCTACCTCATTAATACTTTGACCTTCCAATTATATTTCGTCTTCCATTGCATATTCCGTTCTCATCAGCTCATTCTCTTCTAATTTATGCATTACAAAATCCATTAGGAGGATAAACAACATAGGTGACAACACATTTCCTTGGAGTACTCCACAGTTACAAAATCCATGAGGAGGATAAATAACATAGGTGACAACACATTCCCTTGGAGTACTTCACTGTTCACTGGAAATGCATTTCACAGGACTCCACTAACATTAAATTTGCACTTGCTATGCTCATGAACAGACCTAATCAAATTTACATATTTAAGAGTAACTCCATAATAACCTAGGACTCAACACAAAATTGGCCGGTGCACGCTATCAATGGCTTTTTTTTCTAGTCCCCAAATGCCATCACAAGTGAATTTTTTTGTTCTACACATGAAAATTTTGTCAGTAAAACTACCTTTCCTAATACCTGCTTGTTCATTACTCAGCTTTTCTCCAATTTATATAGTCTCTTTAGAATAAGCATACTATGTGTTTTCTTAACGTAAGTGTGATGCTTCTGTAATTATTGCAATCAGTCAGATCTCCTTTTATTGCCATTTTCACCAACATTCCTAGCTCTCCTTTATCAGGTTTTCTCTCTTCACGCCACATTCTACAAAATAATCTTGTAAATATTCTGTGAGTCTCTTCATTTCCGGCCAGTATCATCTTGGCAGTTATTTCATCGTATCCAGGGGCTTTCCATCGCATAAGTTTTATAATGATAGCTTTGTTTTCAAACATACTGAAATCATTCATGGGCACATCAAGATCTTCCTCAGCTTCGAGTATATCAAATTATTCTCGTCATATCTTCTATTCATAACCTCACTAAAGTGTTCGATCCAACGTTTTCTTTCTTCATCTTCTGTTGTTAAAACAGACCAGTCTTTCTTTTTGATGAGTATATGCTTCTTCTTTGCCCCTGTGGAGATTTCATTAATGATTCTATAAGCGATTCTTACGCCATAGCCACTCCCTGAATTCATAGCTTAGTCAGCCTCTTGTGCTTTTCTGTCTAGATATTCTCTCATGGCATTCTGGCTTTTCTGTTGCTTTCACTATCAATACTGGAATACTTAGCATTCTCTGCCTTGTAAGTTTCATTACTTTCTCTAAAACTTTCAACAATCAATTTCTGGCTTTTGTCTCCTTTTTATAGTATCGCAAGTATAATTTGGTATCCGTGGCTTTCTCCTTGTAACTGCATGTCCCAAAACTTCACTTCCAACTGACTGATAAATTAAATGAAAATATGTATCCGCATGTATGTGTATGTATGTATGTATGTATGTGTGTATGTATGTATGTATGTGTGTGTGTATGTATGTATATATATGGGATTAATATATGATACATTAAATTCTAGCGAAACTGGATTTTGCCATGAAAAATGGATTGGTGCTGGCTCATTTTTCTCTTTGTGATTAATGGGGGTTGAGGTATAATAACTTACGTATCGATCGATTAAAATGTGAACAATATTTTGGAATCTAAGTCTAATGTTTACTTTTGGGAGACTGATGATGGGTTATTGCACATTCGTTGCTTTCAATCGCTTAGGTGAGCTTTCTCATGACTTTTTTTTTTTTTAACCAATTAAGGGCTTCCAAATATTCATGCACAAGTTCCCTAAGATTGTTAAACAACAGCCATTTTTCCCACCTCCCCTTACGTTTCAGCATGAAACCCGTCACAAGACGACGTCTCTTGAAATTTAGTGTAATTTCATCTATGTCAGTAATTGACTATGTTGAAAACGCTCTACGTTCCGTATATAGCTATTGTTGCTCATCGGGAAGTAAAATAGATCCCCGAAATGTATTCACCTTGCATTGGTAGAAAATAAGTCGTCCTATATCTCTTGGCATCCCCGAGTACAAATACAGTTCGGTACATCTGTACTCAATACGCTTATAAAGAGATTTTTTTCCTTATGGGTTTTTTCTCCACAGATACCATTGCATTAGCGAACGGTACAACAGAAAAATATAATTTTGTAGTATTGTTTAAAATGTGATATCCCAAATTATAAACATCATGAAGTGTATGCTGAAGGCATTTTGTAGATACCATGTTCATTTTCCTGTAACATGATCTTGTGAAGTGTAATCCCAACTGACAAATAAAATTGCTATTGATTTAAATGTTCTTTTTCAGTAATCAAATAATTGAATCAAGAATTTCTATTTCTTAGTTACCACATGCCATTATACAGCTTTAATAAAAAAGGGAATTAACATTGTAGTAATCTTAAAGCGTGATCGAGGGGAATGCAGTAACAGTTTTCATATTCTTATAATTATCAGAAAAAAAAGAGACTTAACGTATGTACCTACCCGTGAGCCATAAAGCCAATTAAGGGTGTATTTGGGTTAAGGGAGAGAAACGTATTTTGACCTAACATGAACGAGCCGTTATCATTTGCTAGGATATAAAACGAGATTTAAGGGAAACTAATGAAAAGGATTAGAGTTGCCGCTCTCATTGGTGGTGGTAATAGAGGCGTACGTGTGCATGTGCGTGTTTGTGTGTGCATGTGTGTGTGTGTTGTAAGTTTCTGAAGAGTTGAGATTTTGAAATGAATGGAACGAATATTTTTGGAATAACTTCGTCGATTTTCCGGGCTGGGTCGAGTAGCAATATCAATATTTTACCATACACCATTTTCCTTGCGAAGGGGGTGGCATCAGAGGAGTTGAGCCCTCAGTTATTTCTGCAAGTCCTTAGGAGTGAGATTGCAAGCACCAAGCCTTTTTCTTAACCCAAATAAATTATTTTACTCATTTGCAAATGAGTGAAGTTATGAGAGGTGGCCTGGGATTGAACGTGGTCCCAGAAATCCACTGATAGAGTAACAAATCGTTTGGCCATTGCATCGAGCATCCCACCACTTGCTTACATTAGTTGTAGGTTATTTTTCGGCGAACTATGACAAATATGAGTCAAGTTTGACCTCAGATGTATGAAGTGGAAGTGTCCTTCGTAAATGACTGCGTGATCGTACATATATATATATATATATATATATATAAAAATTTATATATATATATATATATATATATATATATATATATATATATATATATATATATATACTGTATATATACATACACATATACCAAGGTTCTTCCCCCAATTTTGGGGGTGTTGCGGACATCAAACAAATGTGTAGATATATATATATATATATATATATATATATATATATATATATATATATATTATATATATATATATTTATATATATATTTATATATATATATTTATATATATATATACATATATATATATATATATATATATATATATATATATACATGCACACGAGAGAGAGAGAGAGAGAGAGAGAGAGAGAGAGAGAGAGAGAGAGAGAGAGAGAGAGAGAGAGAGAGAGAGATTAGTTCACCATACACCTTACATTCAGTATATACATACACACATATACATATATATATATATATATATATATATATATATATATATATATATATATATATACTGTATATATGCGTGTGTTTGTGTATCTAGGGATATGTATGTATATAATTATATACAAGGTATACTGTATATGCATATATATGTAGATATACTGTATATACTATATAATGTAATATAATTATATACTATTTTATTTATATATGTGTATGTATATATACATATATATGTATATATATATATATATATATATATATATATATATATATATATATATATATATATAATTATTGATAACATGTACAGAATATATTATTTCGGAAACCTGTCCTTTAGTATTGTCAATGGAGCCTTATGTAAATAACTATTTTTTTCAATTGATATATTTTATAGATAATAGTTCGGCTTCAAAGATAGATAGTATATGGGAACTATCTGAAATGAATACTATATTGTAATAGAAGCAGTGATTTGTCTGCCATGGTTTTTTTTTCTTTTGTTTTCAATCACAAGTCTTTGACCCGTTTTTGTAATTATCTTTATTGTATTCTTGATCAATATACATGTATTTTCCCCTTTAGATTCAAAGATATGCAATATTCATAACACCGTGGTTTAAATTTTTTTTTTACTCTACTGATGAAGCAAGAATGAAAATAATCGTAGGTAAAAATATTAGTTTTCTTCATATCCACTGAATTTGAAAGAAATTATATTTCATGTTAGGCAGTTGTTCAATTGATGATGCTCCAACTGGAGATGAAAAAATCTTTCAGAATTAATACATGTTTATTTCACGTTTCCCCATGGTACTTTGTGACACACATACACACACACCAATTAGGTTGTTAAATCGTCGTGAAATTATAGCATTGTTAAGAAGTTAAGCATTTTTATATTTGGAAATAATCCTGGGAATTTGATAAATCCAGGATTGGCGTGTATATACACTGTGACGGGCCGAGAGAAGGTTGTGAACTCAAAGGCAGTGTGAAAGCAACTGAGTTAATTAATTATAGAACACACTCCTTTATATACAAAACCTCAAGGCAACAGGAAATTACATGTTCGAGAAACAGACAATGTTACATAGTAGAAACGCAGACATGTTTATTCTGGTTCTTTTTAGTGCGAGGGAAGAGCGCAGATACAAGCATAATATATACAAAATGACTTATGTACGATCGTGTGACACACGGTTGGTACAACACCAACCATTGCTAATAAATATAATCATCAATGTTGAACTAAAACCTTACGAATCATTACATCCAATCTCTCTCTCTTTTACCAGAGTTTTAGTAATGCGTAAGCAACCGCCCTTGACCGCAAAAGGCCATTGATCGATAAACATTGGAAGGGCTTCCGATCTTCTGCGGTTTCAGGAAAGATATATTGCACCTTTTATTGTAAGGGTGGCATTCTACGCTATAACGATTATGTCTATTATGGTATGTTCCGTTGGTAGTAGTAGTACGAGACCTGAAGTTTAAGAATATTGTTGGCCAAACTATCACTGAATGACATTAATTCTTTCAGAATTATTATTTTATTTTATAGAAATATCAATGAGGGATTTTATGTTTTAGAATGATTCGGCAAAAATTCAGAAGTTAAGATTTCTTTTTGCTCACAGTAGCTGCAAAGGTTCAGGACTATTTATATCGACTGCACATTGAACCTTCTCAAAATTATGGATAATTTCTCTCTCTCTCTCTCTCTCTCTCTCTCTCTCTCTCTCTCTCTCTCTCTCTCTCTCTCTCTCTCTCTCTCTCTCTCTCTCTCTATATATATATATATATATATATATATATATATCTATATATATATATATATATATATATATATATATATATATATATATATATATATATATATATATATATATATATTCTGGTTGAATGCCGATGCACAGGTAGTCTGTTATATCCTTTTTATCATCAAAACGAAAATTGCAAGGAAAGATAAAAAGTTCATAATGTACTCTCGGTGAAGGTAACATTACCATGTGATAATTGAGAAGATTTTCCACCCTTATAATAAAGGCATTTACGGGGACAATTGAGACGTATTATACCTGTTATACTAGGGAAGGTGCTTGGTAGGGTTTTTTTGAGAAATTAATTATAAATACAGATGTAGAGTTATGAAAAGAATAGTTTGCAATTTGACAATTAAGATGGTTTCTAAATCAACTGTATTAGAAACGTTAAGACAGGAGTTTGAAAATAAAGGAAAATCGCTTTGTGTGACATATTTAATAGAAAAAAACTTGTGAAACAAGGAGGAATACATGCCACTCAAACCAATTGAATATTTTATGTGAAACAGGCAGACATAGAAATCTCTATATAATTTGTATATGAAAAATCTATTTTAATGCAGTTACTATTCCTAAAATATTTTATATCAATTGCTCAATACTTATCTTGTAGTTTGTTTATTTCTTTATTTACCTTCCTCACTGTGTTATTTTTCCCTGTTGGAGCTCTTAGGCTTATAGCATCTTTCGTTTCCAACTGGATCAGAGTGAAAGTAGAGCTGAGACATTGACGCGTTACGTCACCTTGGCTATTCAGTATCTTTAATAGTCCTAACTGGGGATGGTGGAAAGAAATTGAAGAAGATAGCAGAATTTTTTTTAAATTTTTACTACGGGAGAAAGTTGATAGTAATGGTTAGAATGACTATGGCTATGTAGGTAAATAAATGAGGAAGATAGGATATTAAATTGATTTATCAATGTTCCCATTTTTTCATTTTTTAATGTAGTAACCACATGGCCCATACGATTGTTTTATTGAAAAAATGTATGAATGTATAACATATTTTTTTTGTAGATGAATAAAGTACTAGACAAGCAAATCTGTAACGTAGATTTTGATTGTTATAAGGCAACGTCGTTATATTTTCATATTTCCATTTGTGTGATACGCTATAACGTTTACTAGCATATTTGATGCTATTGGAGAAGACCCTGCCTGGCGATCTACTGGACTGGGGTTCGAGACTCGCTCAACTTCGGTAGTTTCTTGTAGTTTCTGCAACGTCACCATCCTTGTGAGCGAAGGATTAGGGGTTGGGGGAGCCCATAGGTCTACCTGCCGAGTTATCAGCAGCCATTGACTGGCCCTTCCTGGGCTTAGCTTTAATGGAGAGGGTTCTTGGGCACTGGTCATATGTACTCGTATATGTGGTGAGTTTCTTGAGTATCTAGGGCATTACCGTACTATAGCATTGTCACTGTCCCTTGCCTCTGCCATTCATGAGTGACATTTAACCTGTAAAGGATTTAATTTTGTTTCAGATATACTGAATATTCGTTACTTGATCACTTAGAACTTAATATTTTTTTTAAAGAATTTTATATATAGCTTCAAAGGCATAAGACTTCTTGAGTCTCATTTCTCTCTTTTTACGATCATTATTCAAGGAAAAACACCGAGATGGGTTTGAAATTTAGGATTGAGCTCTTGAAGAAAAGGAAGATTTTGCGTATTACCATTTTGTAGTCATGCTAAACGTGATCTTGATTCCTGAAGAGATATAGTAAGCACAGTGTATCGTATTTTATTTGGATAATTTTTCCAAGATTATTGGGCATCTTTAGAAATATGATCTTAAAATATCTATTGTATATTATTCAATGTGAAGTATTCATTCCTTGTCCAAGATTGGCTTCAAACTTATGATTTAAGTTAAACATTTATCTTTTTTGGCGGTCTCAAGAACAGACAATTAAACTTCCGGTATCTTATCTAGATCTGACCCAAAGAAAATTGGGAAGTATGAACTTCGAACTTTTTGATGAGGCTATTGAATGGCCTCGCTATATAGCCCGAAATCACAAATTAAATCCACTCCTTGTGTTACTGAGAGGTCGTAAAAATACTCGAATGATATTTGTCATGGGGATCTGTGACACGTGTGTATGTGTGTGTGAGTGTGTGTGTGTGGGTGAAGGGGGGGGGGGGGTTGTTTTAAAAGTAGATATGTTTCTCTATTTATCGTGGATTTTTTTTTCTTTAAAGAGGAGAAATTTGTCGTTATTTCTCGTGAAGATCACTTTTCTATGTTATCTCTCAGCACAACTTTTCATCATTGTGAATCATTGTAGAATCCCATCAGGGACTAATATGAGTATAAGGAATGTAATTCAGAGAGAAAATACTAGACAGTCAAAGAGAATAACGGAAATGGTTATATACAGTAAATGTTTGCCCATCAGAAATCTAGGATGCTTTTGGCAGGTTTGTTTTGAAACCTTTTGAAAAAAAATTCTATTTTATTTTTGTAGAATATGGATATTACAATATTTGAGTATCCATTGCAAATGTGGGGAATCCATTTACTCTGTGTACTTTGATCCATATCATTAAAATTCCTTTTCTTTTCTATGTGACATACTTGGAAATAAATCTAGGGCAAAATCTCAGCTTAGAAAAATCACATTACCTACTCACTCCCACGCGAGTATGCCCGCGAGAGTGAGTAGGTAATGTGATCTTGTGTTCATGGAGGATATATTTCCGTTGCTAGATGGGCATTATAAAACTTTTTCTAATTTTGTTCTATTTATTTATATCTCATAAAACACACCCATAAACACAAACGCTCGCACACACTTTTATACCTTTATATGTTATATCTATACACACAAACTGTATATGTAGTGCACACACACACACACATATATATATATATATATATATATATATATATATATATATATATATATATATATATACATATATATGTGTATATATATGTATATATATATATATATTTACAGATATATATATATATATATATATATATATATGTGTGTGTGTATGTATATTTATGAATTGTGTGTGTATTATGTTGGGTTCTTATGTAATTACAAACATACTGTATGTGTACAAATATATGTAATATCCAAAGCCATTGTTTATACCATTTCAAAAGTGAATTAATTATATTTTTCTCCATTCTAAAGTTCCATTGAATGTAGAGTAAATCCTCACCACGCTGTGTTAGTCTCTTCTACAAGATAACTACCGCTGCTTATAAACCCTTGGTGAGGCTTCATTTGTTGCATATTATTTCTTATAATTCTGGCGTTACAGTTTTCGCCTTCTCAATAAGTCAATAAATTTCTAATGGCCTGGAGCGTCAATTGCTCGATGTGTAGATGACCATTGCGTAAACGAAATTGATGTGGAGATGGAAGTGATTTATTTATATAGTTACGTGTGAAATCCTAGAAAATCATGTATTTTATCATGTGATCCAGTAGTAACCAGGATTTGTGTAACATACCTATAGTAAGCGTTGCAGATGCTGTTTTATATTGATCTGATACGTTGAAAATTGTATGCGTTATGATTATGTATTTCTGCCATGCTTGTGAATTTTCAAAGTCATTTTTTTAAGGTGGGAAAAGGCTCGACTGTAGTAGTTTAAGGTTGTGGTAGCTTAAAATAGTCCCTGCCTGGCAATCTGCTGGACTTTGGTTGGAGACCCATTCAAGCTCGGTAGTTTTTAGTAGTGTCTGTAACCTCACCGTCTTAGTGGCCTAGGAATAGGAGGGATTGTTAATGGGGGGGGGGGGGGGGCTGCTTTAGGTCTACCTGTTGAGTGACCAACAACCAGCAAACCGAATTGAAATAGTTGACTTCAGCTAAATTATTTCAGGTTTTGGATTTAGAACAATCTATTTCTGGTACGAATCGATATATATATATATATATATATATATATATATATATATATATATATATATATACATATACATATACATATACATATACATAATTACCTCCCTTCCTTGTCCAAGCATGATATAGAGGGAGCTTAGGCTCTGATCACCGTCATTTTCCAGGACCCTGTCCTGTCCCTTGCCTCTGCCATTCATAAGCGACCTTTAAACCTTTGAATAGTGAATGTTAATAGGTACGCTTAATTGGCAGTTTCATATTTTAGGGGCCCTTATTAGAGACAGTTCTCATGTCTGAATTTGTGTACCGCCTTTGAAATGTCTGTGAGTGTCGGTTCAGAGATATCTGCAGTTTTCATCATGAATTAACAGTACAGTAGTTTTAAATTAAGGAGAAAACTGTCAAGTCCTTACTTTGAAAGATCTACGAAACTTCATGACGTTTGGGAAGACAAATTTTAATCCTAAATCCAACATCAAAATGTTTAAGCAGGAGTTAACCAAGATATTACTTGAAAAACCTTTTCGTTTACATTTTTCTGACTCCTTATGAGCTGCTCTTTACAAATTATACAATATCTACTGTTAACAGAATACATGTAAACAAATTTATTAATGCAAAAATAAAAAATATTTATCTGTTTGGATGGGAGTTTTACGCTTTTTATCAAATATATAGTCAACTATAAAATTATATTAAATCCACTTCACCTATTTTTTCTAGAATAGCCTGTAGCTCCTTAAAGATTTACTCAGCTTTTCATATTTTACAGAAATCTTAAACTCGCCTTTCAATTTCTCTCCCTTTAATAGCACAGAAGGGATACATGATGTTACTTTTATTTGGTTGTGAACGTGATATTTTTTTCATAAAATGAAGATTTCTAAATTCAGGCCATCTCTCGGGAAAACCATCTTTCCGTTTTATCATATGAAATCCCTGAAACATTTTTAAGAAGTTTTCCTAGTATCACTTTGCTGTAATTCGATCTGAATCACTTGGAAGTACTTCGTAGTTCTTTCTTTTGTTCTTTAAAGCTCCTTGAATAACATTTTTTGGCTTGCATTTGTAGTGGAAACAATATAGGTAACAAATGTTATTCTACTAGTAATTGAGTAAATAATTGGAAGTAGAAATTGCGGTAATGTGCAGCAAACAAGTCTTTAGACGTTTAACCTTTATTTTGAGGTTTATCAACGTTGTAACTCGACC
>NC_090728.1:93198311-93203311 GCF_036898095.1 Palaemon carinicauda
AAGTATTCCAGTATTGATAGTGAGGTCAAGAGAAAAGCCAGGAATAACCGGAGATAATATTTAGACAGTAAAGCAAATAAGGCTGACAAAGCTATGAATTCAGGAAGTGGGTATGGTGTAAGAATTACTCATAGAATTATTAATGAAATCTATATGGTGGCAAAGAAGAAGCAGCATATACCCATCAAAAAGAGAGATGGCTCTGTTATAACAACAGAAGATGAAGAAACACAACGTTGGATGGAACACTTTAGTGAGGTCATGAGTAAGAGATATGAAGGGAATAATTTGATTGATATACCTGAAGTTGAGGAATACCTTGATGTGCCCATGAATGAATTCAGTGTGTTTGAAGTCGAAGCAATTCTCGAAACACTAAAGAGATGGAAACCCCGAGATATGATGAAATAACTGCCGAGATGATACTGGCCGAAAATGAAGGGTCTCCTAAACTACTTAAAAGATTATTTTGTCGAATGTGGCATGAAGAGGCAAAACCTGATGAATGGGAGTTAAGGAGTGTTGGTGAAAATAGCAAAAAAAGGAGACCTAACTGATTGCAATAATTATAGAGGCATCACACTTACGTCAGTTATGAAAATATATATATAGTATGCTTCTTCTAAAGAGACAGAGAGAAAGATTGGTGAAAAGCTGAAAGATGAACAAGCAGGATTTAGAAAAGGTAGAAGTTGCACTGACCAAATTTTCATTTTGAGACATGGTTTACAGCAATGCGTAGTATATAGAAATCCCCTTTTGATGGCCTTTGCGGACTATGAAAAAGCCTTTGATAGCTTGTACCGACTTGTTTTGTGGAGAGTCCTGGGTTATTATGAATTTCCTCTTAGATATGTAAATTTTATTAAGTCTGTTCATGAGCATAGAAAGTGTAAAGTTAATGTTAATGGAGTCTTATCAAATGAATTTCCTGTGAATAGCTGAGTATTGTCACCTATGCTGTTTATCTTCATAGGTTTTTAATGAGATGGTGAAGAAGAACTGGATTGGTGATAGGAATTTAGCAGACCTAGAGTATGCTGATAATGCTGTCCTTGTTAGCAGAACATCGCAGGATTTGCAATGCTTGCTTACCAGAATGCATGAAATATCACACGAGGGTGGGCTGAAGATAAATAAAAGTATGTAATGGAAGATGAAATATCATAGGAAGGAGAAAGGATTAATGAGGTAGAATCATTTAAGTATTTAGGAACTCTGATCTGCAATAGTGTCTTTAGAATTAGAATTTAGTAAAAGATTGAAAAAAGTAAATCAGACAATGGCTTGGTTAAGTAAAATTTGGAGGTAAAATCGCTTAGAATTACATAAAATCAGACTATATACGGTATCAGTTTAGTGAGATCGGTGTTACTCTATGGACATGAGTCATGGTATGACAATGAAACAATCTCCAGTAGATTTAGTAGATTTGAGAACAAAGCCCTCAGAAGAATATTGCGAGTTAAATGGCAGGACAGGATGAGAAATGAAATTATGAGAGAGATTACTCCAGTGCCATATGAGGATGAGATCATGATGAGGGGCAGATGGAGATGGTTTGGGCATGCTGTTTGCACTCACCAAGAGAGATTAGTTCACCAATCGTTCAGCTTGGCTCCACAAGGGACTAGAAGAGTTGGAAGACCCAGGCCTACATGGCTGAGGACTATGAAGCGTGATGTAGGATATGATGAGTGGAGAAGTATTGAATTAAAAGCTCTAGATAGAGACGACTGGTGAGATCTAACCGAGGCCCTTTGCGTCAGTGGGCGTTGGAGGAGATGATGATTTTATATATATATATATATATATATATATATATATATATATATATATATATATGTATATATATATACTACATATATATGTATATATACTGTATATATAAGTATATATATATGTATATATATAAATATATATGAGAGAGAGAGAGAGAGAGAGAGAGAGAGAGAGAGAGAGAGAGAGAGAGAGAGAGAGAGAGAGAGAGAGAGCTCAAAGGAAGTGGTGATTATTATATGGAGATTTTTGAATGAATTAAAATGGGAACTGATATAGCTTAAAATATCTTTCATAACCGTATATCATATTTGCTTTGCCAGTTTTCAACGAAAATTGTATGAAATGTAATGCTGTGTGGTGGCAAAATGCAACTTGACCTTTTACCTCTAGATACTAATGTAAGCGTGCCATACCCTGATTAAAATTGCATGCTGATTATAATTCGCCTTTAACGAGAGGGTCAGGATTGTAGGCTAACTGGTGAAATTCCGAGGTCATGGAGTAAGTCTGGTAATGAACGTTTAGTAAGCAGTTATGGCTTTGCATTTGTCATGTTAATGACTTTATTGGTAAACGAAGCCTTGTTCCGTTTGAAATAACTTTTTGAACTGGATTTGAATGCATGAAAAGTTTAATTGGATTTCACTGTGTGAGAAGTTTAAGTACGTTTGTTTGTGTAAACTGATGTTCTAATCTATTTAATGGTACATTTTTCATACTTCATTTTAAAAGAAGTTACACCCACATTAAAATCTATAACTTTGATTAGTAGGCTGGTAATTTTTCTGCTATTAAAATCATTTACATGTAATTTATATATATATATATATATATATATATATATATATATATGTATATATATATAAATATATTTATTCTTTATAGGGGATTATGTTCAGTTTATTCTTTATTGGGGATAATGTTCACTGGTTTTACCAAAATGAGATGGAATCTATAATTATAGATAAAATGTTACCAAGTTTACTGACTGGCATGTTTTCCAATGATTTTTCACGGAATTACATAACGAATTTAGTAGTCAATATCTGTTTTGAACAGAATTACAGAGGTTAATGACGTTTAGTTGATAAGCCTTTAACAGGTGAAACGATTGGTTCTGTCAATTTTAATTAGTTGCAAAGTGATTGAAATGTGTCTCGTGCTGTTTTAGGATGCTGATTTTGGCTTTTCATTCCGTTATAAACATGCGTTTACATAATAAAACACACATTACCGCACGCACGCACACATTCGCTAACTTCATTTCTGGTCACTTTGATCTATTTTGTCCTGGAAATATGTCCATGTCAAACAATATCCTTCGTTACATTAAGATGGTCATTGAATGCTTATACTACAGGAATAACCAAAGATTAAAAACTTATTTTATAGGTATTTGGGAGGGTTTTGTAAATCCAAAGGAATGTTTGATAGTAAAAATTTAAATCGTTCAAGGGAGTTATATGGAGATGGAATGTGTGGTTAGGTAGTAATGAGAAAAAAAAAATTAAAGCTTTATGATATTAAAATGATTGTGACGCTTTTCTGTGGGGTTAGTTTATATGGGGAAGAAGGATTAAAATATTAACTTGTGGCGATGTAGAAAAGTGGTAAATGGTTGCTCTATGTAAATAGGTAGATCATGTATGGAATGTCATTGGTCAGGGAGAAATGAAAAGAAAATAATACGCAGGTAGAAACTGTAAAGTTTTGAAGGGAGTGTATGATGGATAAAGCTTGCATGTATAGGGTTTAACATGTACACTTAGATTTAAAAGTCCCCCGACATTATTTTTATTGTTTTTTTTTTTTTTTCTTGAGAGAAGCCCATTAGACACTTTCAATGAAAGGGTTGGAGGTGCCCCCTCCCTGGACAGCCGGCACAGAGGAAACAACAAGGAATTCATTTGTATTTTAGGTGTTGTAGAGAGAGGTTGAATGAAGATTCTTCATTAATTTTGTAAAATATTGTATCATTCCTTAAATCTAATTTGGTAACCGTTAATGTTCTGGCTAATATTGCTGAACTAATTCATTATTAGTTGATTTGCAGTAGCAGTACAATAAAGTAGCTGTTGTTGTTAGAAGGGTGATTAGAAAGGAAAGTTAAGTGTTAACTTTGCTTAATAAATAATCAATGATGGATACTGTAAAAATTGATGACTGCATAGAACTTTGCACAAAATAATTCCGATACCCTGCCTGTTATCAATAAGTATATAATTTCTAGTAGCTTTGATCCTAAGAAAATTAGCCTACAAAGCTTGGAGATCAAACTGACTTCTTACCAGTTTCATGCACAACGTTCTTATAATCTGATTGTAATAGGCTCAAGTATCCCTGATAAAGTCCCTATTTGTGTCCCTTTTATTCATTATTTATTCATTTATTTATCAAACATCTTCGATAATTTTTAAATTAATGACCTGCGCCGTTGTGTCTTAGATCGTTAATTTCATTTCCTATCTTCTCACTATCTTGCCAAAAAAGAACTTTCTCCCGAGTGGCAGCGTGAAACACCTTCACAAGATTATTCCAACCTGGAATCAACCGAAATTTGTGTGAAGCCAAGACCAGATATTCATTAAGGCATTTTGAACATTGTATTTCACTCTGCTTTTTTTATTTTATACAATTTCTATCACATTCCTTTATAATTGTTCACGTTAACGAAAATATCTAGGTTGATTTTAAAGCAAACAGGCAAATTATCCTACAGAGCACTTTCGTAATGAGCACATTAACTGGAAAACTCGTGGTATGTGGAGGACTACAGAGCATAAAGATCTACTGTAACTTAGTAGTATAACTTGGAGCTGGTCAAATGCTGGTATAAGGATCCTTACTAACAAATCCTACAAACACTCGAAAGACAACGACTTATTAATTACAGTGTTTTTGGATCAGCATTTATATTCAACAAAATAGTCCCGTTATCTGTACACTGTGATAACGCTCTCCAATTTCGCCATACGGCCTCGGTAATTATCAGGCGAATTAAAGCTCTTGCGATAAAGATTGAATTAGCAACGTAGCGAAGATTTTACTGTATATATTTAGAATTTTAGTTTAAATGTCATTGCTAACCGTTCTTGGCCACGAATACAACCGATGAGACGGCAATACTTAACCAAAAAGGGAATGTAAAAAAAGTTTGACGAATAAAGGGCAAGTGGCTTACGATTTAAAGACTTGAGATGACACATCCACTTGAATCT
>NC_090728.1:93205811-93213311 GCF_036898095.1 Palaemon carinicauda
TATATATATATATATATATATATAGATATAGATATAATTTCATATATATGATTTAAATATATATATACAAACATATATATATATATATATATATATATATATATATATATATATATATATATATATATATCAGTAGCACTACTGAACATTTATTTAGAGATGCCCAAGTAAAATTACCTGCAATCTAAATAAGACAATTTCCAAATAGAGATCTAAATTATAAATACAGATACTGTAGATGTATCAATTCATTCCAACATATTAATATGAAATTTCTGTGATTTTGAAGAGCTATTTTTGTGCAAAGTTAAGACCACGTGAACTCTAAATTATTAAGTCCTTTTTTTTTGTGGGGGGGGGGGTAAAAAGTGGAATTTCGTTCTCTTGAGAGTGTATTCATTCATGAAAAATTATAAATTAGTAAACTTGCTTAATATTCATATATTATTGTTAATTTTGTCATGTCAATTTTCATGAAGTTATTCTTTTTTATTTTTCTTCTTGAGTTCTGTTTTTTCATCACATTACTCTCTCTCTCTCTCTCTCTCTCTCTCTCTCTCTCTCTCTCTCTCTCTCTCTCTCTCTCTCTCTCTCTCTCTCTCTCTCTCACAATATATATATTATGGTCTTTACGTCCCATTGCCTTGTCTTCCCACATTGTGAATAGTTAGTTTTCAAAGTTCCTCGAAAAATAATCAACTTTTTGCAAAGACATAACTAAAAGTGTGAACGAAAAATATATGATGGATTACTCACCGAATATACCCTGTCGTACTTCTTGAAATACTGCACTCTTTGACTGGCCAGTAAAAGGTATGGAAGTTGGTAGTCCTTGCGCGTTTCACCGAGAGCGGGATCGGAATGGCCGCAAACTAAGGGCACGACTCTTTTTATCCCGAGCGACGACGCGTGCGCCGTCTTTTCTGCTAAGTGATGTGTGGGAGGGAGGAAAATCTCCCTCGGTATAGTTTGGTATCCCCTTGATTGCACCTGAGAAAGTTTCGTTTTCTCTTGAGATGGAATTTATTCTGGAGAATGGATTAATACCTCTTTGCTTTACTTTACTTACTTTAAGGGCTGCTTATCAGGTCCTGTACAGTAGGGGAACCCCGCTCTCTACTGGACCTCCACGGTCTTTTATGGTGTTCATTCGAGAGCATTTAATATTTCACAATGCGTATTGATCGCTTACTATTTGATCATGACTGTCAAAACACTCGCAGAATAAGAAAGTCTTTAGTTTCCTCTTGAAAGCCTTAATATCTTCAATTATTCGGATGTCTCGTGGGAGCCTATTGTATAGTCTTGGTACCGCACATTTAAAGGCTCTAGACCAGGGGTCCTCAACCTTTTTAATCATGTGTACCCCTTGAAGTCTCTCAGTATTAGTCACGTACCCCTACCCACAATGCAACATCAGTAAGGATGAAAATAAATGCATGGTTCATTGGCTTAGTTTGTTAAGCTTAAATTGTGACAAACACGTGTTACTGCATTAAAATGCAAGTTTAGACAATTCAGTGAGATGGTTTGACCTGTTTATTTGATACCAACAGGTCAATCCTTGGCAATCTTTGAAAGAATCACTCTTATGTCATCTTTGACTGCAAGACATGAATGTAACTTGTTTTTAATCAAGCATAATGCTGAGAATCCCTGCTCACAGCGGTATGTAGATGGAAACATCAGGAGGTTCCAAACACACACACACACACACACACACACACACACACACATATATATATATATATATATATATATATATATATATATATATATATATAAACACATGTATATACATATATATACAGTATATATATATATATATATATATATATATATATATATATATATATATATATATATACACACACATGCATATACATTAATTTATACATTCATACATACATACATACAAAAATTGTATACACTATAGATATACAGTATATTATATATGTATTATACATAGCCTATATGTATATTTGTAAAGTGTATGTTTAGGTATATATAAACACTATACATATACACTATATAGACACACAAACATATATATTAAACATAAATGTATGTACAGTATGTAGATATGTAAAGTGTATGTTAAAGTATATAGAAACACCATACGCATACACTATATAGACACGCACACCTATATATCATCATCATTTCCTCCTACGGCTATTGTCACAAAGGGCCTCGGTTAGATTTCGCCAGTCGTCTCTATCTTGAGTTTTTGAATCAATACTTCTCCATTCATGATCTCCTACTTCATGCTTCATAGTTCGTAGCCTCGTAGGCTTGGGTCTTCCCACTCTTCTAGTGCCTTTTATAGCCCATTTGAAAGTTTGGTGATTTTTGTTAATTGCCATATGGTGAAGTCCATGCATATTGGTGGATGTCCTTGTGCTGGAAAAGAGTACCTCTAATAACAAGATTGTTTGTGGTCCATTTTCATTTGCAACTTCACCAAGACCCTCAACACCCATCATATTCTCTACACCTTGATTATTCCTTCCAACTTTAACTTTGAAGTCGCCAATCACAATTTTCATATCTTATTTAAGATTTTAGGTTATTCAGGATAGCAAATTTAATTGGTAAAAACCACACTTGGTTAGCTTCCTCGTCAATTGCGCAAAAAATTGACTTATTGAGAAAGTCTTCTTAAGATTTTCGGTGATCAATCTATTTTTACTTTTAACTGGTTTAATCTTTTCATTCCGGCCTGTTTCGAGTATTGTTCTCGTCTGGTCTTCTGCTGCTGAATCACCTCTTAATTTGTTTGGAAAGAACTTGTGGTCTATTAAATGTCTTATTCCCGATCTTGTTATTAATCTCTAGCACCGTCGTTCAGTTAGTTCTTTATGCATTTTGCCTAAGATATTTCATAATTCTGATAATCCTTTTTATTCGGATGTTCCAAGACAGTTCCATTCTGCACATAATACATAATACTAGTTATGCAATTGATTCAATCAATCATGTCTTCTCCATCATAAGGCTCGATACTACACAGTATTCTAGAAGTTTTATTCCAGCTATGACTAGGTTGTGGAATGGTCTTCCTAATCAGGCAATTGAGTCGGTGGAACTTCAGACGCTCAAACTTGCAGCGAATGTTTTTTATGTTGAACAGGCTGACATAAGTATCTCCCTATATTTTATATATGGCAGATCTATTCCAACTAGGGTTGTAGCTTATCTAGTGATGATACTACTGCTAATAATAATAATAATAATAATAATAATAATAATAATAATAATAATAATGATTGAATATATACAGTATATAGGCATATATATATATATATATATATATATATATATATATATATATATATATATGTATATATATAGACATATATATATATATATATATATATATATGTCTATATATATACATATATATATATATATATATATATATATATATATATATATATATATATATGTGTGTGTGTATATGTGTATTTGTTTATGTAAAGGTTTATTCTCCATTTAGAGGTACACATTTTTGTAAACTCTCAGTATATTTTTTTTTTATCTTTTCCATTAGCTGAAGTAGTTAGGATACAGTTGCTAATACCAACTAAAACTGTCACTTTTTTTTTTTCCTTTTTGTTTAGTGGGGTGTTTTACGCTCTAGAGCAGGGGTGGCCAACCTATGGCGCATGCGCCAACAGTGGTGCACTATACCCCAGAGATAATTAAAAAACCAAGCCCGCTCATAAAAAAATAATACGAAAAATACTACTGATTATTAGAAAAAAATACAAAAATAATTTAAGGGGACCTTCAGCTATGTCCTGCATTTTTTTCTTTAATTATTCAAAATACACCATTTCTATATGTGTTAGATTTTAGACATATATAATACCTTAATCATATACCAACGTTACAGAATACATTGAAAAAATCATATTACTACGAGAGGCCTTTGATAGTCGTTTTAGTGATTTTGCTGAAGAAGATTGCATGGTTGCATTTATAAATCCATTTTCACTTACTGAACATAACATTCTGAAGATGCCTAGTAATATACAGATGGAGCTTATTGGTCTAAAAGCAAATTCAGTGCTGAAGAGTAAATTTAATGAATTTTCCTCACTCCCAAGTGCATCTGAAATGCTCATTTTTGGCGATTATAAACAAGTGAACATTTTCCAGAATTTAGAAAATTTACCCAAAGTTATGCCTGTAGCTTTGTAACAACATACAGATGCGAGCAAATATTTTCATCCATGAAAATGTTCAAGAAGTGAGGTCGCGACTATCCGATTCAAATCTGAACTGTCTGTTGCTCTCAGTTAGTGAAAGCAAGGCAAAGTCAAAAGTCTCATTAAACATAGTTATGTTTATTTTTCCTGCATGTGAAATTACTTTTCTTTAAAACTGCTAATTATGTTCATATATTTTTATTAGTACTTTCAGGAATAACTAATGAATATTATCAATGCAAATTCAGTGGCAATAAAGTAGGTACACTTTACTTTGAATCCATGTTAAATCATTTCCTTTACAGCTGCTACATCTGTCCGTGCACACACACATTTATATATATATATATATATATATATATATATATATATATATAAATATGAATATCTATATATGCTGTGTATATATATATATATATATATATATATATATATATATATAAAGACATATATATATATATATATATATATATATATATATACATATGTTATATATATATGTATAAAGACATACATATATATATATATATATATATATATATATATATATAGATATCATATTATTATATGTATTAAAGCCAAATATGTCCAAATCACCATAGTTGAGGGATTGAAAGGGGGTTAAAGTTTGTGCGGCGCATCTGAATTAGAAGTGAAAAAAATTAGTGCATGGTAAACAAAAGGTTGGCCACCCCTGCTCTAGAGGATGTGCGCACACAACTAGAATTTCAGCCTCCTTATTTTTATAACTTTTATGTCCGAACGATAATCTTTCCTCTCGCTACGCAACTCAATATGTTGGCCGAGTGTTCCTAAAATATCCTTTGACACTACCATTACGCTGCTCTGTTAAAAATTTGCGTTAAAAAGTATAAAAATTCTTGGAATAAATGTTGCCTGGCATTTAACTGATATATTGACGTTAAGGAGTGATATTACGGTCACCAACCCGTAAAAAATAACAACAAGGTACGGTGAAAATTACGGTTGCCAGCATTTTACTGAAATGTGGCTGAGAACAGTATAATTTTTACGAATTTCCGATTTTTTTTTTTTTTTTGTATGCTGGTTGGAGTCCTGACATGCAAAATGTATCTTTTATCTCATTCATTTTATCTGATTTATGAGCTTGTGATCAGGAAATCCTAAAAATTATTGAGGTTACACAAATGATGAAGGGGATCGGCAGATTCGCCTCTTATTCCCTCTACCTTCACAGAGTTGAACAATTACTCCTTGACCTTTCTTTGGAACTTCCCTCCAGTTCAGACACACCTTACATAACTTTGCCAGCCCCTCATTCACGCTAAGTCATAATATTACCACACTATCACTTGAAATGCTTTTAACTTCTGTCATAATTCATTTCGTTTTTAATTCTCTTAATTGTCTTTGGTTTGGTCAATATTTGCCTCTAGCAGCATTCTCAAAATAATTTTACCAATTCTATTTTCGCGTTATTTAATCTGTGTCTGTTAAGTCAAAGGAAATTCGCTTAACGTAGTTTGTAATTACATGAAAAGCGTATATTAGTTTCACAAGCTGCCATGTATTAGGTATGGCACTTAATTCCCTTTACCTCCATGGCTTGGTGTCTAGTGTTACTTTGGATCTGTAGACGTAGAACAATTGCCAATAATCTGATAATAAAGAAGAAATTTATATCTGTACATGATCATAGCCATAATGATTCATAGAGCTATAATATATCCTCCGAAGAGCAACCATCAGATCGTAATTTTTTATTTAGATATTTGTATAGAATAATAATTACTCGGGTTCCAATTTGAAAAGATAATTGCAGTGGGTAAGATGTTAAGTGTCCATTGCACATATTGTAGAATTTTTAACCTGCAGGTACGTAAATTAAAGCATGTAAAATGATAAGTAGCCTATACAGTATTTATGCAAGCTTAAGGTATATGTTGTATAATAATGGTAAATAATAATGGGAATATAAAATGCAGTCTAATGAATAATTGCCGCTTATTTCCAGAAATAATCAATGATAATTGCATTTCTAAAATTATATGAAAATGTGAACCACGTGGATAATACTTTTAAGGCAATTTTTATTGCACTTCAACTAACTCAGTCCAGTAGCATTATTTTATTCTATTGACACAATGTTGCAGATAATGTAAGTAGTTCAATCTACTAGTAAATAGAATTTGTGGTAAACATCAATTTTATAGAATAGATTTTCAAAATCACGATAATGAAAGTAAAAGGAAGAATATTATAGTTCTATACGTGTAATCTAGAGTTTTTATAGTACGTAGGAAATCTATATTAATGCGTGTTGGATTTTCAAAATAAGGTGTTGCCTTAATAAATAATTTGTTCCGCATAGGTTCACTAACTGGGAATCTTCATCTTCACGCTCAGTGTTTATTCAGGGAAGACCATTAGCTCTTGATGAGATGACATGCCAGGCGAACAATGTTTCCCTCTCTAAATAACTTAAGAGTTTCTATTAATACATATCCATTGTGGCAGAGGTGTGTGCTTTTCTGATTTTAACAAACTCGCCTCCACAATGTCGTTAACTGCCGTTTCAGAAATAATCATTGTATATTTTTGCTCTCTTTTTTCTCTGGTCTATCTCAAACCTTTTCGCCCCACTTTTTCGCCCATAGACCTAAAAAATGTAGCTTGATCGTTTTTCATTTTTCCCCCACATTTCATCTACCCACAAATCTTTTGAATAGGAATTATTATTTCCAAATGTCTATCAAAATCTAAACAATTTAAAAATTCTTTAGAATTTTGTTTCAGACACACCTCTTGCATCTTTCATTTTTTTTTTTTTTTTTACCTATCCAAGTGTATTTTATTCATATTACTGTATTATTGCAGTTAAATCGGCTATGGAGCACTGTGATGTATACAGTTGGTGAAATATGTTTATTCCGCCGATATAAACTGTTGAACATGTAAACCTATTATGATACATGATGTTACAACTTCCACGTATGTTATTGAGTCTGGAAATCATTAGAACACTATTAAAACTATTCAAAATGGAAACTTGCAGTCAGGAGATAGAATATAAGAGTATCTTTGTTTTCAACTTCAGTTTAGTTTGTCCGAAGCGGGAAACTTTGGATGACTTTTTACAACTAGATATATATATATATATATATATATATATATATATATATATATATATATATATATATATATATATGTGTGTGTGTATATATATATATATATATATATATATATATATATATATATATTTATATATTCATACATGTATATATATTTTATATATATATATATA
>NC_090728.1:93218311-93243311 GCF_036898095.1 Palaemon carinicauda
ACTTTGAAGTAATAGAAGCTCTGCCTGACAACCAATCTGCTTACAGAAAACTATACTTTACGTAGACAGCCATCTGCTCTGTTGTAAATGATATGCTAGAAATGATGGATGAAAATAAATGTGGTATCTTAATTCTGCTTGATTTCAGTGCTGCTTTTGATACAGTTGTGCATGAACTACTACTAAATGATCTACGGTCCATCGGCATTGAGGATCAAGCCTTCGAATACCTAAAAGACTAATTATTTGGTAGAAATTACTGTGTACAAATTGGAAACTCTTATTCATCCTATGAACCCTTAAACAGAGGGGTACCCCAGGGAAGTGTACTTGGCCCAACCTTATTCTGCATCTATACCATAGGTCTATCGAAAATACTACAAAGGCATGGCGTGAAGTTCAAACTATTTGCAGATGACACAATTTTACATCTCCATAAATGATATAGATGACACTACTGAAACCGAATCCTTGATAGTGTTAGAGAATGGATGACATTTAAACAACTAAAATTAAATGAGAACAAAACTGAATTCATGGTGGTGGGCAAGAGAAACAGCGTGAGAAACTTGGGTGATATTCAAATAAACATAAATAATGACTCGTTGCCGATATCTAGTAAAGTTCGAGATTTAGGTGTATTTCTTGACTGTAACCTGTCTCTAAATGCCCAAATAAATAATGTAATAAAAACTGCTGGTTATCATCTAAGAAATATTGCGTTTATAAAAAATATTTGGACGAAAATTCTGTGAAGAAACTTGTGATAAACTGTGTTATTTACCAGGATTGATTACCGCAACTCTATCTATTACAATTTACCAAAAGTGCAACTTAAGAAATTACAAAACATAATATAAACAGAGGAACAAGACTGATAAAAGGTGTCCCACCTAGAGAAAGGATCACCCCTGTTCTAATCGATTTACACTGGCTGCCGATTAAAGCAAGAATTGAATTTAAAATACTGTATGTACAATAACCCACCAAGTTATCAGAACTGGTCGTCCAAAATACTTAAGAGAATTGCTACTTATTGCGCAGCCAACAAATTCTGTCGACACGATAATAGTTACAGATGGCTTCAAACTGTTGGAACCTAGATATATGTCTACTTTAGGCTCTAGAGCCTTTAAATATGCGGCCCTCAGACTATTTAATAAGTTCCCACGAAACATTCGAATGATTGAAGACATTAAGGCTTTCAAGAGGAAACTGAAGACTTTCTTATTTCAAAAATCATATAACAGTGACGATTTAACAGTATATGAACAATACGTGATCTGGAACGATAAATACTCTGAACGAATAAGGTAAAACGACAGCGGAGGTCCTGTAGACTAGAGAGTAGGATTCTCCTGCCGTATGGGACTGGAAAAGCAGCCATCAAAGTAAAGTAAGTAAGTAAGAATTCCAACAGAAGAGAATTTGATGAAGTTGAAGATGTTGGCAGAACAGAGAGAGAGAGAGAGAGAGAGAGAGAGAGAGAGAGAGAGAGAGAGAGAGAGAGAGAGAGAGTAATTGAAATACGGGAAGAAAGAGAGAGGGAAATGGAAGCAAGAGAAATTGCAAGACGGGAAGAAAGAGAGATAGAAGCAAGACATGAAGACAGGGATAGAGAAGAAAGAAGAGAAATTGCAAGACATGCGAGGGAAATGGAAGAAAAAGAGAGTGAAGAAGCAGGAGAATTTGCAAAACATGCTAGGGAATGGGAACTGTTGAATGCTTGTGTGAGGTTGTCGTCAACTCAGACAGGTGTGACCCCTGCTATGCACGATCCCGTGTTTGATGTTTTAAGGCACAGAGGTTGATCCCGAAATTCACAGAAGCTCCCTACGGGTTATTTGATAATTTTAAAATGGTTGCGTCGACGATATAAAAGGCCAGAAGATAAATGCTCTTGTGTTATTGCAGAGTTTCCTTATCAGAAAAAAATGCAGTGCATATCTTGCCTTGTCTCAGGACCAGAGGAAGGAGTATCAAAAAGTTAAGAGGATTGTGCTGCAAGTATATCAGATGATCCCTGAATACTATGATGAAAGATTCCGAAATTTCCAGAAGGACGAGAAAATGAAGTTCCTGGATTACGCTTATAAGGTACGATGATGTTTTAAGAGATGGATAGAGGCTGCCAAAGTGAGAGAAATGGCTGATTTAAATGAACTGAGTGTGCTGGACCAATATTTACGAGGAGTTCCTGAACATATTCGAACGTACTTGAGAGAGAGAGAGGTGAAGAAACTTGATATAGCCGCTTTGCTGAGTGACGATCATAATATTATCAGTCGTAAACCCTCCTCGGGTACGAAGTTTCAACCGTCGTTCTGACCAAGTGTCAAGTATTCACCGAACCATGAAAACCAGTTCAGTAATAACCATGGGAACAAGTTCAATAGTTACGACAGAAGTACCACTGGTACTATTCCGAAGCAGAATATGTAGAATGTGACAGTGCCACAACAACAATCATCAAATCGTCCTTTTCGAGGTGTTGTGAAAGACGTGCAGAAGATTAATATTGTCTGTTATAAGGATAGAAAAAAAGGTCATATCAGTAAGGAATGTTGGTCGAACCAACCGAAAGCAGTCGGCCAAGTGGTTAAGGGTAATTCAACTCCACGGAATATGAAGACAAAAAATCAAACGGGAAAAGTCGAAGAGGAAAATAAACCAGCTAAAGTTTACATGACGAGCAGGACAAGTCCAAACAGCGTGGATGATTTTGAACCATATATTTATGAAGGTATGTTAGCCACTCTGGATGGGAGCGAGCAGATCCCCGTCAAGATATTGTGCAACAGGAGTTGTAACCATAATGTAGTGACACAAGGTGTACACCTGTTGGTGGAACAGTCTCTGACAGGAGATTCTGTCATTTTGAAGGGAATAGGAGGTAAGGAAGTTACTCCTATTTGCCGTGTGAAACTGTCATGCGAGTTGGTGAGAGGTTATTTTGATTTTCCGGGAAAGGATTCATTGGCTGTCGAAGGAGAAGTCCTACTGGAAAATGAGGTTGGTGGAGTGCCGTTGTAACGTAGAAACCACTGAAGTATAGTCCCACGACTAAACTCGAGAAGGACTACCTGTTTCTGTATCCTAGTTGTGTGACGACTAGTAGTATGATGACGAAAGTGGCTGCAGAAGAAGACAGAGAAACTGAAAGAATAATGAACTTGGAAGATTTGTTTATGGAAGAAAAGTTTTCCCATGATTGTATGTAAGAGGAGAGCTCCCGAGACAGCCCTAGAGTAGAGGGACGACAGACAAATGAAGAGGGAGATGTACCAACTGTGTGTCACACGATCGTACATAGTAACGATATTTCATTTTTTGTATGTATTATGCTTGTATCTTCGCTCACCCCTCGCACTGATAAGAACCTGAAATAACAAGTCTGTTTTTCTCACCGTTGTCTGTTAACCAGTGAGCTTTTGGTTGAACATGAAATTGCCTGTTAGGTTTTGTATGCCCTTTTTGCCTGGAGTTTATCTATATATAAATGAGTGTTCTGTAATAAAGTTTACTCAGTTGCTTTCATTCCGCCTTTGAGTCACAACCTTCTCTCGGCCCGTCACATTGGTGACACCGGAATTCGACTCACTCCTCCCGCCTTCCAACACCCCCCCCCTCGCCCCTCCGTCATTGATACTCCTCGGAAATTGGTGCTGCCCCATTGAAACTTTCATCGTTCGCCAGCTAGGAGATGTTTGCTTGGTTTCAGCGCGCAGAAGTCCAGTTTCGCATCAAGGGCGTGACTCGCTCAACCACCAAAGCAGATTATGTTCTTGCTGCGATACCCGAGGACACCTTCCCGGAAATATCCAACTGGTTTTGTGAACAAGGAGACCCACCAATAGCGTATGACGCCCTCAAAACATCACCTTCTGCAGCAGTACTCACCATCGCCAGCCACCCGTATGGCAAAGCTTTTTCAGCTCTCTCAGCAACCGTTGGGGGACCAAAGGGCTTCGCTCGCCCTCAGGGAAATGACCAGTATTGCTCGCCTGCAACCTGCCGTAGACGGCTCTTCCCGTGAGGTGAACCTACTTCGTGCCCTTTGGATACGTCGTTTACCTGAACCTGTACGCGCTACCATACCCGATGTCGATAGTTTACCCATAAAGGACTTGATGACCAAAGCCTACGCCCTTATGGACAGCCACTTCACGACCTTCAAGACCTCCATCAACACCTCCACTCCTGACAAAGAGGACGCCTATTCAACATCAACCGAGGCTGACGTGAATGCGGTAGGACCTACACGCCTACCCCGTGACGTGCCTAAGAGGCGACAAAGCCACCCACCACCCACTACTTGCTCGTGCCCCAACCAACGACTTCTACAGCCACTTACTGCCTCCCATCGGCCACAGTTTTGCTACTACCACAACAGATTCGGGGCAGCCGCGAAGAAATGTGCCAAGGATTGTCAGTGGCCAAAAAACGTGTAAGTAGGCCATCGCTCGTGGCGGTGGCCTCCCGTGTTTCTAATCTTTTCTTTTTACATGATGCAGGAACGGGCGGGCAAGTTTTGGTAGACACGGCTGCCTGTCGTTCTCTTTTGCCAAGAGAACTCTTCAGGACACGACATAGTCTGTCTAAGTCTGCCGACTTCTGCCTGGTAGCTGCCAACGGATCTGCGATACCCACCTACGGTTACGAGAACCTCACATTATAGTTTGGAAACGGTAAATTTAATTGGAAGTTTCTCGTTGCTGACGTCACATTGCCAATCCTCGGTGCGGATTTCCTCTCTCTTTTCCACCTTCTGGTCGATGTCGCCCACCGACGATTGGTCAACGCAGACTCGTACTTGTCGACACCTCTTCAACCCGCCATCTCCAACCTCGCTCTCCACATCAGCGCACCCACGGATGCCTACGCCCACCTCCTCACGTCATACCCAGAAGTTTTCCGTCCAGAACTTCGCCAAACGCCCATGGCTCCTGCCAAGTACGGTATTTATCACCATATCAAGACAACGGAACCCCCAGTCTTCGCAAATTTCAGACGTCTGGCACCGGAACGATTGGCAGCCGCCAAACATACGTCCGCCGAAATGGAATAAATGGGCCTTTGCCAAAAGGCCTCCAGCCCATGGTCGTCACCCTTACACATTGTTCTGAAGAAAGACGGCTCCCTCCGTCCGTGCGGGGATTACAGGCTCCTGAACATGCAAACAGAACTCGATCACTACCCCCTCCCAAACATTGCCAACATGACCTCCTACCTACACAAAGCGAAGGTTTCTCCATGCTCGACCTCCTGAAGGGGTATTATCAGGTGCCTATGAACCCAGAAGACATCCCCAAGACCGCCATCACCACTCCGTTTGGTACATACACCTTCAATTACTCCTGTTTTGGCCTTCGTAATGCTGAGGTCACTTTTTAACGTCTCATGGATTGCATCTTAGGGGACCTCCCCTTCTGTGTATGTTATGTGGACGACATACTTGTGTTCTCTTCTTCAAAAGAGGAACACCTCCGTCACCTGCGCATCGTGCTTGACCGCCTGCAACAAAACGGCCTTGTAATCCGGTACGACAAGTGTACCTTTGGCGCCAAGGAAGTGTTGTTCTTAGGGCACCGCATCACTCCTGAAGGAGTCCATCCCCTCCCTGAGAAGGTAGCAGCCGTTATACAGAAAACGAAATCGATAACACAACATATATATTTTAAGGTGGTGAAACATGGAGGTAAAAATAAAATACAAGACTCAATTCAGTATTTTAATAAAAAAGTATAAAGTACGAACAATCCTATTGAATTAACAATATCCTCTTTAGTTTCAATGACCTTTCTGTTATCGGCTATCGACTCTGCATCATAACCTGTAAGTTTAGACAGTTACATTATAAACAAAAATTACCACTGAAGGCACAAACGTTAATATGAAACTATATCGCTTAATCTACGGGCAATACATAAAAATTCTTAATTACCAATCGAGGATAAATTGGTCAGGTTACAATTACCGGTCGTTACTGTACCCAGGTAAGCCTACCTCACCTACAATGAACAAGAAGGAAAGGGAACTAATTACAGGTAGACCAACAATGTCAAATATTCTCAAATAAATAATATCGACATATAATATCAGTAACTAATTAATAACCTACCAGCGGAAAACAACACCATCCGTATAATGGGCTAAGACTGATCGATACAATCCAACTTAACACTAGCACTCGCAGAACTGTACGAGAAAAAATAAAGTAACAAAACTATTACGGATGCATAATGCATGAAAAGTTTTACGTAACTTGTCCTTACAGAGTTATTTTATTGTTATTTTAGGTCACGTCAGGACTTCTGAAACCTCAACTAAAAGACACTAATGGCCTTACCTTAGCTAAAGGGCGAAGCATGTATGGCTTAAGTGAAGGATTTTATATCGATCAAGCGCTCCGTGCAAGATGCAAAGTCCAGAGATGGGGAGAGAGAGAGTGAGCCTGTATTTAGCGAAGAGGCATTTTCGAAATCAAAGCACAAACGTCGACAGGATCCATTTATAATAAATGTCTTCAACTCAGCACGTCTGTTTAGCGCTCTTCATAGCAGCCCAGTACCCACGGTGTCCAAAAGTGAAAAGCGAGAGTGAACCCCTTAAGCTACACTCTCCGTTGAAGTAGCAGAATTCACTGACGATCATTTCTCCGTCGTGTCACACGTTAGCTCGGAAACCAAAACAAAGATTAGTTCCCGAGAATTATTGCTTGTCTTGGTCCTTAAGACCACCCAACAACAGATAAGGCCATTATGCAAATTAATTTAAAATTACATTCCAAAAAGCCTGTAAAGACATTTTACAAAAAACAGTCATGCACACAGAACATATAACAAAAAATTACCCTACTCAAGTCCACAAAAAATGCGTGAGAAATTAGAAAAAAAAATTTATACAGAAAAATAAATTGTATTTATTTTTGTACACTGGAGGGCACAGGATGCAAATTTCTCACCACTAGAAATTTGCATCATACCTTATAACTATAACATAAGTCTAGTCAAATTTCTGCTCCTAATGGCAGCTTTCCTGAGAGTCCTTTGGGGTGAACTCTCATTAATAGACAACTTACGGGAGCTCTGTTTGTCGTCATTATCTGAATTGTAGGATGCATCTGGAACTACCTTAAGATAAGGGATTAAAGTAGTGACATGTCTTTTAATCAACTCACGAGTCTTCCCTTTAAGTATAATAGCCCCAGTAGTTTCCCCCAAATCATTCTCCTCTATACCCTTCACAATTCCCAATGGAAAATTAATGGTTTTAGTGTTTGGTTCTTTGATGAGGACTATATCACCAATGCCCAACTTCTGGTGACAAACTGGTCTATATCTGTCCTTGCGGTCCACAGCCTGAGCTACCAGGGTACTTAAAAACTCATTCTGGTAAGCTTCTAGAAGATTATACCTAACCTTACGAAGTTTTTCATACTCATCCTTTATTACTTCTGTAGGGCTGCTACTCATCTTCCACTCAGGATCATCAGGTACCTCTTGTAAATCTGGAATTAAATTCAACGACACCAGCTCATACCCCTTGACTAACATTTCTGGAGTTATGGGCTCTGGGCAAGAATCTGCCTCAGTCTCCCTTAAAGATTCCTTAAAGGCTATTGGCCTCTTATTAGCTAAATGAACAACATTACACACTAAATATTCAAAATCAGGCAAAGAAAGTACCCAAGTTTTAATAGCTGAAAAAATAAGTTTCTTCACTAATTTTACGCAAGACTCTACAAGTGATCCTAGCTCACTATGGCCTTTAAAGAATTGCTGAAACTTTACATGCTTAATGCCATTAGACTCCAAATACAATTTAGTGTCAGGATCATTGATGAAGCTAGTGATTATGTTACCTCCTGCCACCAACTGCGAGCCTGGATCACTAACACAAAGCTGCGGGAATCCATATTCCAAAACATGTAATGAAAAGGCTCTCAAATACTCATTCACACTTAAATCTCGACAGATCTTCAAATTAATAGCCCTTGACCAAGTGCAGGTGAAACACAAAATCCATACCTTCATCTTTTCAGCTCCCTGTTTAACATTAAATGGTCCAATGCAATCAACAAAAATATTAGAAAATGGAACAGCAGGGGGACTAGAACGAAATTCTCGATAAGTGTTCTGGTTCAATCTCACACTTCTTGTGTTAAACCTGTGGCATGAAACACATTGTTTAATGGCATTCTTAATGATAGAAAAATGTTTAGGAATGAAAAAGCACTTACGAAGCTCAGATAGGACAGAATAGCAACCACCATGCAATAATTTGGCATGTGTATCCATTATAATTAGTTTAGTCAAATAACTCTTGGGATAAAGCAATATAGGAAACTGTTTGTTATGTCCATACCATTTCTTGAATTTTGATTTTACTCTTAAAATGCCATCTGAATCTATGAACACATTAAGTTGGCTCACAAGTGGAGGTATATCTTCAAAGGTTTACTTGAGAGTCTGAAGTAAGAAAATATTTCCATAAAGTGTTTCTGTTGATCTTCTAGAATTAATTTTCTTAAAGCTAAAGCAGAATAGTTTACATTATTCAAATTCTCTACTTCAACTCCCGCTTTCCTCTTCCAGTGGTCAACACAAAGCATTACCCTCCTGTAAATCAATTTAAGCTTTTCTAAAGTAGAATATTTCTCATGTTCAAGAAGAGGTTCACCTGGAAACGCACTCTGCTCAGCAACAGAAATACTAAGAGTATTAGTGTTTGAGCTAGGAACTGTGAAATAAAGAAACTCATTGCCAGGCACCACCTCAGGACCTGAAATAAAGAATGATTTAGAGACAAGTCTAGGAGAAAGGCATCGGGTGACACAGTCTGCTGGATTGTCTTTTCCAGCTATAAAGATAAAACTGACAGGTTTAATTTCACATAATTTCCTGATATTGCTTATCCTATTCTGTACAAATACTGAATGCTTCTGCATTTTGGAGTATGTATATTCTGATGCTTGCAGCCACTGCAAAGCACAACTGGAATCACAGTACAAATCTAAGCCATCAATGTCAATGGACTTCACACACGAAGGATCAGCCAGATCTCTATAAATCTCCATCAGGGTTTCTACCCCTAATGATATAGCATTCAACTCCAGTGCTGGAACGGACTTTCCTTTCAACAACTTATTTATCAAGCGGTTCTTTGCCTGCAAAAAGCTAATCTCACCCGAGTCAATATCTTGAATGTATACCACAGTACCATAAAAATCACGACTTGCATCTGTGAATGCTTTCAGTCTAAATTTTCCATTTCTTTGCCCAATGAACCTCTGGACTTTCACCGGCTGGGAACCATTCACCTGCCTGCAAATGTTCCTCCATTCCCTTTGGAGACTGGGGGATAGTACTTGATCCCAAGCCAGCTCCTTTGAGCACTGAAGTCTATGCATATAAAGTCTACTTCTATTAAAGACAGGAATATTAAAACCAAAAACATCAAAGTTACTGGCAATAGTCTGCAAAACCTTACGTTTTGTATCAGCATCTGGGTTTAGCGAGATTTCCTTAGTATAAATTACATCATCAGCCCTATTCCATACAATACCAAAAAGGCTATTCTCAACCGGAGTATTGGTTTCAAACTTTGCATCAATTTCAGCCTGAAGGGTAACACCATTTGTTACTAACTGTTGTATCTCAAACTTATATGGGTTGAAAATATACGGCAACTGTGAACAAGCCCACTTCAAATACTGGGAATCAGCAGAACCAACAGCTCCATTGTCCATATAAAATAGAGAGTACAACAATAACCTAAGGTTCCTCAGCTGTGGGTCTGGTTCATATTGGTGCACTAGTATATAATACAGAGCTAGCATGAGTAAAAATGGACTACAACGAAGACCAAAACTAAGTCTAACATTTTTGTAGGCTACAAGAGAGTAATCGTTCTTCTGTACATTTTTGAACCAAAAAAACAGCAACCTAGCTTGATCATTATTGTTCAAGGACAACATGTTAAAAGCTTTCTTAAGATCATACGTTAATAACAACTTATCAAACCTCAAGTGTAAGAAGGCTGAAGACAGCTTCTGGTTAAGGTTAGGTCCTGAATCTATACACTGATTATGAGAGAAACCACACTTAACTTTGACAGTTTCTTTGAGATTAGACAAAAACACAATACGGCACTTTGTGGTTTCTTTCTCAGGCCTAAAAACAGCCATGTGTGGGAGAAATGAATAATTTGGATGCTCTGCCTTAAATGAATCTAAGTCTGAAATCTTCTCAATTATTCCATCTTTTAAGTGATCCCTAATTACCTGATCAACTAACTGCAAATGCCCATCCTTTTTCCGTAATTTCTTAAGATTTGCCTTTAGTATCAACCTTGAGAGATTTTCGTTAGTTGATAACCTATGTGCAATTTTGCTATTCCACAAGAGGGGAACTATAAGTCTTCCATCCTTTTCCCTTGAAAAATTACTCAACGCAAAATTCACCCACTTCTGATTAGTCTCTGACATAATACTTTCAGCATTATTGGTGTCCAGATTCAAAAAGCGGCGGCATTCGTGTTCAAGCACTTCATCAGTAGCCTTGAGCAATTTAGATTCTACAATCTGACCTTTATCATCTAACACTGCTATGTTACTGCCTACCTCAAGTTCCTTGTAATGTAGGTCACACACTTCATCATCCAAAAGAGGGTCAATTTGTATTTTACATAAGAAAGAACAGGTAGTAATTTGGGAGCAAGAGGAAAAATCAGTCCGGCTTGAATGTAGTGGATTAATTACTTCTAACCTCTCATTACAAATATTAGGCAGACCCAAAAATTTAATATTTTTGCTCAAATTTTCAAGGTTTCCCATTAGCAAAATACCATGCTGTGATTCAGTGTATACTGAAGGGGGGTTACAACCAAAGGCTACATCTTTACCCATTAAAGCGTAATGTGCATCAGATCCCAATAAAACCTGAACATTATCAATACCGTCACTGTCTTTACAAAGTTTCTTATCTGCCAATATGAATCCCTTATTCTCGACCGATTCCACTATCTTGCCTAACCCTGGAAGATTTAACTTTATATTAATGCTAGTGCAGGAACATTTGAAATACAATTGCCGAACTTCATAGGAAGTTGAATAAGTCTGCTTATATATTCTTTAGAACCATTAAACCCATTAACAGTTAATTTTACACTAGGTTCAAGAACAGGCAAACTACACTTATTAAGCAAGCGCTCTGTAACAAAGGAACTCTGAGAACAGCTATCCTTAAGACCTCTAAAAATACCATCCACTCCAGGGACAGTAAATGAAAAGGAAGGGAGTACTGTCTTATTGACAATACTGGGAAGAACTGCAATACTACTATTCACTTCATTAATGGAAGCTTCCCTCTTAACATCAGCTTTACCCGAATGTATTGGAGTACCTTCTTTATGCTTTCCTTCAGGGGGCGAAAGCTTAACTTCAGAAGACTTTGAGCACAGACAGTGAAAATGAAGCCCCGAACATTTCACGGACTTTTGACGAAATTCAAATCTACATTGCCTACTCATATGGTTAAGATTCCCACATTGAAAACATCCTTTCAGTATTTTCAAACGCTGAAGCTTTGCTTCTGGAGTGTCATAACGTTTGCATTTAAATATAGAATGATTATTTTCACCTTCTACACAAAGTGTACAATAAAACCTCCTAACCTCAGGCAATGTCTTAATAGCTAAACTAGTAGTTTTCTGTCTAACACTAGATTGAAGAGTACGTAAAGAAACTTCACTTTTCAAGCAATTCTCATACCTCTCACAGGCAATAAAGAAATTGTCCATTATCTCCTGAACAGAAGGATAAGTCTTTGTAGTAATCTGAACCAATTCCCTCTTAAACTTGTCATTAAGTCCATTCCACATGAAATATTGAATAAAATCATCAGGAGTCATTTTAAGAGTCTTCACAGACTCAACAACTGTTCTTAAAATGGAAATAAACTTAAAAGGGTCATCAGATTCCCCCAATCTTAAACTCGTCAATGTTTTTATAGTAGAAGTTTTACGAACTACTTCCGAGGCAAAGGCTAACTTAAGCAAGTCTTTGGCGTCCTTGTAAGTCTGTTTGTCAGCTTCCAACGAATTCAACAAAACTTTAGCCCTTCCCTCTACCTGCTGTCTCAAAAGAAGTAACAAATCTCTGTCTGGGTAACTAAATGATTGGGTAGTGCTTTCAAACTCTGATATAAACCTAATGAAATCCTCCCCATCCGTACTATTGAACTTTGGTAATGGAGCTGTGGGCTGTTTAAGAAGACTTTTAGCAACCTCAACAGTTCCAGGTGCAGATGCCACCTCTAGGTGAGGAATACAATATTCTATCCTATCAAAATATTCAACACAGGTTGCAATCTCTGACTCCCTAGCATCCTCACTGAACTCCACATCCGAAATTCTAAGGGAAAATATTTCATCATTCAGATCAATAAGTAGTCTTTTATGACTTAGCAGTACACTTCTTTGAGAAATTTTTTGCCCAGCACTGAGAGTCGAAATGGACTCTATACGATTATAAATATATGTAACCTTCTTCCTGATTACCTTGCATTTTGAGATTAATGTTTTAAGATCAGACATCGTGAAGGAATAAATGTAAAAAATATTAAATTCTTAGTCTTTTAAATGCGATAGCAACTTAACACTTACCACCACCCTCCAAATAAAAGAGCTTAATAGACAATAACAACTTCCAAAATGACAAAAAAGTTAAATAAGCAAATATATAAAATAGTTAACCTAGACACCGCGGATAATGCTTCAACGAGGGAAAAATCTCAATTCTAAAATAAACCGTACCGAAAAAATTGGAAAATAAAACGAAACACGTCTCTCCCCCTCCCCCCATTCCGACTTTACCGAGCACTAAGTGAGCTAACGACCAACCTCCACATACACCACCTGACGTGCCCCACGTTGGGTGCCATATACAGAAAACGAAATCGATAACACAACATATATATTTTAAGGTGGTGAAACATGGAGGTAAAAATAAAATACAAGACTCAATTCAGTATTTTAATAAAAAAGTATAAAGTACGAACAATCCTATTGAATTAACAATATCCTCTTTAGTTTCAATGACCTTTCTGTTATCGGCTATCGACTCTGCATCATAACCTGTAAGTTTAGACATTTACATTATAAACAAAAATTACCACTGAAGGCACAAACGTTAATATGAAACTATATCGCTTAATCTACGGGCAATACATAAAAATTCTTAATTACCAATCGAGGATAAATTGGTCAGGTTACAATTACCGGTCGTTGCTGTACCCAGGTAAGCCTACCACACCTACAATGAACAAGAAGGAAAGGGAACTAATTACAGGTAGACCAACAATGTCAAATATTCTCAAATAAATAATATCGACATATAATATCAGTAACTAATTAATAACCTACCAGCGGAAAACAACACCATCCGTATAATGAGCTAAGACTGATCGATACAATCCAACTTTAACACTAGCACTCGCAGAACTGTACGAGAAAAAATAAAGTAACAAAACTATTACGGATGCATAATGCATGAAAAGTTTTACGTAACTTGTCCTTACAGAGTTATTTTATTGTTATTTTAGGTCACGTCAGGACTTCTGAAACCTCAACTAAAAGACACTAATGGCCTTACCTTAGCTAAAGGGCGAAGCATGTATGGCTTAAGTGAAGGATTTTATATCGATCAAGCGCTCCGTGCAAGATGCAAAGTCCAGAGATGGGTAGAGAGAGAGTGAGCCTGTATTTAGCGAAGAGGCATTTTCGAAATCAAAGCACAAACGTCGACAGGATCCATTTATAATAAATGTCTTCAACTCAGCACGTCTGTTTAGCGCTCTTCATAGCAGCCCAGTACCCACGGTGTCCAAAAGTGAAAAGCGAGAGTGAACCCCTTAAGCTACACTCTCCGTTGAAGTAGCAGAATTCACCGACGATCATTTCTCCGTCGTGTCACACGTTAGCTCGGAAACCAAAACAAAGATTAGTTCCCGAGAATTATTGCTTTTCTTGGTCCTTAAGACCACCCAACAACAGATAAGGCCATTATGCAAATTAATTTAAAATTACATTCCAAAAAGCCTGTAAAGACATTTTACAAAAAACAGTCATGCACACAGAACATATAACAAAAAATTACCCTACTCAAGTCCACAAAAAACTGCGTGAGAAATTAGAAAAAAAAATTTATACCGAAAAATAAATTGTATTTATTTTTGTACAGCCGTTCAGAACTTCCCCACGCCCTCGACCGTCAAAGCTCTGCAGGAATTCTTGGGCATGATCAACTATTATTACTGTTTTCTGCCAGCCATTGCTGCCACTCTTGCTCCCCTCTATGCCTCCCTCAAGGGCAAGCCAAAGGACCTGAAGTGGGGTCCCCTTCAAGAAGCGGCCTTCTGCAATGCAAAGAAGGCCCTATCAACCGCTGCAGCTCTCACTTTTCCTATCCCACATGCCCCTCTCCTTCTCTCCACCGATGCCAGCGACGTCGCTATTGGTGTAGTACTCGAGCGGGTGGTCAACGGCTTGCCCCGCCCATTGGCCTTCTTCAGCAGAAATCTGTCCAAGGCAGAGTCGGGTTATTCTACCTTCGATCGCAAATTGCTGGCGGTGCATTTGGCTGTCCGTCACTTTCACCATTTCTTAGAAGGTACGCCCTTCGTCATTGGCACAGACCACATGCCTCTGGTGTACGGATTCACTCGACAGTCTGACGCCTGGTCCGCCTGTCAACGCCGACATCTCTCTGCCGTGGCTGAATACAATTGCATCCTTCAATACGTCCCTGGGAAAATGAATCCCGTTGCCGATGCCCTGTCAAGAAACACGTTGACTGCCGTTCAACTGGTATTGGATTACAACGCCTTGGCTGAAACCCAACCACAGGATCCAGAGTATCAAGCTTGTAGGACATCCTGCACATCCCTCCGTTGGGAAAACATCCCCCTCGACGACTGCAACACCACCCTCCTCTGTGACGTCAGTACTGGTAGACCGCGACCTTGGATTCCTGCTCCCATGCGCCGACAGGCGTTTGATTTCATTCATGGCCATTCACGTCCCTCGTGCCGTTCTACTGCTCAGCTGCTGAAGACGAAGTTCATTTGGCACGGCATTTCTAAGGATGCTAAGGATTGGGTCCGCGCCTGTACTTCTTGCCAAACTTCCAAAGTACATCGACAAACGGATTCAGGAGTGGGCACCTTTCCTCAACCTCAGCGTCGTTTCGTCCACATTCACGTCGACGTTGTAGGCCCCCTACCCACATCACAAGGACATTGTCACCGGTTTACCGTCATCGACCGCTCCACTCGTTGGCCTGAAGCCATTCCTATGGAAACTGCAACGTCCGCCTCATGTACATCTGCCTTACTCTCAGGATGAGTTGCAAGATTTGGTATCCCTGAGCATATTACTTCTGACAGGGGTACCACTTTCACCTCTCAATTGTGGACATCACTAGCGAATCTCCTGGAGATCACCCTACATCAGACAACTGCCTACAACCCCGCGGCCAATGGAATGGTTGAACGTTTTCATCGCACCCTCAAAGTAGCTTTGATGTCCTGCTGCAAGGATTCCAACTGGTTTACTCAGCCTCCCTGTGTCCTCCTAGGACTAAGGACCACTCCTAAAGACGCCCTTGATGGGTCGGCAGCTGAAATGGTGTATGGCGACCCGTTGGTCGTCCCTGCCAATTTTTTTCCTTCTACAACCTCCTCCGACGATCTCCAGCGCATACGTCACGTCGTGGGAAAATTTACTCCATGCCGCCAGACTTACAAGCCCCCAGCGAAGCATCACAAACCGTCAGACTTGCGCTCTGCAATGCACGTCATCCTACGCAACGACACTAGCAAGCCACCGCTAACGCCCCCTTACACGGGCCCTTTCCTTGTGATCCAACGCAGTCCGAGACCATTCCTACTAAACATTCGTGGCAAAGAAGACTGGGTCTTTATTGATCGTCTAAAACCTGATTATCTCCTGCCAGATGACCCGCCTACAGTTCACCTCTCTAGATCAGGGAGCCCTATTTAACTTGTATAGTACAGTATGTCATTTTTACGGGGGGAGCCATGTACCAACCGTGTGTCACACGATTGTACATAGTAACGACATTTCATTTTTTGTAATGTATTGTGCTTGTATCTTCGCTCTCCCGATAAGAACCTGAAATAACATGTCTGTTTTTCTCACCGTTGACTGTTAACGGGTAAACTTTTCGGTTGAACATGTAATTGCCTGTTATATTTTGTATGACCTTTTTGCCTGGAGTTTATCTATATATAAAAGAGTGTTCTGTCATAAAGTTTACTCAGTTGCTTTCAATCCACCTTTGAGTCACAACCTTCTCTCGGCTCGTCACAAAGACAAGGAAGCGAATGACTCTGAAGAAATAGAAAACTCAGCGTTGGAAGTATGACAAGTGAGTCGGAAAAGGCTGATAGGATTGCAACGGAAGGATGCAACGTTAACAGAATTATTGAAGCATGTGGTGAATGAGACGGAGGTGCAGCAGTCTCCAACCTGTTATTTCCTCGAGGATGGGTTGCTTATGAGGAAGCATAGACCCGCCGATATCCCTGGGAATGCCGATTGGGCATATACCATCAGATATTGATTCCTGTACCGCCGAGAAGACAGATGATCGCCGTAGCGCATGAGACAGGACACATGGGAATAAGAAAGATGACGGAGAGGATTATGAGACACTTTTTCTTTCTTGGCATGCATATGGATATGAGCCAGTTTTGCCGTGCATGTCACGTTTGTCAGATGGCTGGAAAGCATAACGAGTACATCAAGAAGGCTCCCTAACACCCGATAGAAGTACGAGGAGAACCCTTCAGCAAGGTAATGATTAACATTGCGGGACCATTACAGGGATCGAAGAAAGGCCACGAGTATGTTAACTTTGATGTGTCCAATGACAGGATACCCAGAAACCATACCCATCAGGAACATCATTGCCAAAATAATCGCCAACTTGTTAGACTTTTTTTACTAAATTTGGTATTCTGGAAATTGTTCAGAGCATCCGAGGAATAAATTTCACGTCAAAATTGTTTCAGGATGTGATGAAACTGTTGCATGTGAAACAACAACTGTCTACTGCTTATCACTTGGAGACCCAAGGTGCATTAGAGAGATTTCATCAACTACTAAAGAGTATGTTAACCAAGAACTGCAACGAAACACGAAATGAATGGGACATCGGACTACAGTTAATGTTATTTGAGGTACGCAATGCTTATCAAGAAAGCATAGGATGTAGCCCGAATGAAATGGTGTTCGGACGAGAAGTAAGAGGATCGATCTAAATGCTGGCAGAAAAATGGAAAGATCGAGAGGAAACGGATGGAAAACATGTCTAGAATTTGAGGAAAAGGATCGGAGAGATAGGAAATTTTCCCTCGAAATCATGAAAACAATCCAAGGAAAATGAAGAAAAGGTTTGATATAAAAAGTATGGACAGACAGTTTGTTGTAGGACAGCAGGTGTTAGTTTTCTTACTGATAAGGAGATTCCCTCTCACCAACAAGTTCCAAGGACCATTCCGGATTTTATAGATCAGTGACCAGATCTACGTTAACGAAACCCTAGGAAGAAGCAAAAGCCAAAGAAAGGTACACGTTAACTTATTGCAGCCATACTTAAACGAAAACGAGACCGAAGCTTCACAGGCGTGTATGGCACAGACCATTCCATCCACGGAAGATGATGACGGATATGAGGTAAGGGCTGTAAGCAAAGTGAATAATTCGTCCTTCATTTCAACAAGAAGCAGCATGAGGAATTTAGCCGATTGATTAAAGTTTCCCTGAAATTGTCTCAGACGTCCCGAAATGAACCAACTTGACGAGACATGAGATACACCTCAAGACCACGGAAAGACCATTCAAACAATGGGCTTATGAACTGTTGCCATATCACCAAGAAGTCATGAGAAAAGAAGTGGACTATTTGTTACAAAACGAATTAGCTGAACAAAGCTTTAGCTCTTACAGTTCTCCATGCTTGCTCTTAAAAAAAATAAAAAAGACGATGGACCTCTCAAGATGTTTACGGACTATCGAAAGAATTCAATCAGTGTGGCCGACAATTATCTATTGCCACTTGTAGACCAACTACTCGACAACATTGGACAAGCGAGGTTCGGATCTGAGATCGATTTGTTAAAAGGCTATTATCAAATCCTTTGGACGACAACGTAAAATTATTATCAGCTTTTATAACCCCGTATGGGTTGTATCAACACACAGTCATGCCAGTTGGTCTAATGAATGCACTTACTATGTTTCAATGAGTGATGGATAACCTTCTAGGATCAATTGAAGTAGGCGTATACCTCAATGATATTGTAATATATTCATTGACCTGGGAAGAACATCTCCGAATCCTGGAGAATTTGTTTCAAAAGCTGTGAGGAGAACATCTGATGATTAACCTGGAGAAGAGCAAAATTTGGAAAGGCAACAGTTCGGTACTTAGTATTTGAAGTCGGAAGAGGGCAAATCGCCCCAGTAGCTGCTAACGATGAAGGAATAAGGAAAACTTCACCCCCTCAACGAGGAAGCAATTGCAATGATTTTTAGGGAGGGCAGGATTCTACAGACGGATATGCCCAAATTTTTCAGCTGTAGTCGCTCGCTTGACAGATTTAACTAACCCCAAGAAAAAGTTTGTATGGACCAGCAAGTGCCAGAAATCCTTCAACAGGATAAAGGCCATATTAACTTCGAAACCGATACTGCAAGCACCAGATTTCAACAAGAAATTCCTTATCCAAGTGGATGCGTCGAACAATGGGATTGGAGCTGTCCTATTGCAAGAAGGCAAGGAAAGAATTCTTCACCCCGTATGTTTTATGTCATTGAAGATGAAGAAGCATTATCAAGCCTACTCGATAGTTGAAAAGGAACTGCTATCGCTAATCACAGTGATAAGGAAGTTTGAATTTTATGTGAATAAGCCACAGAATGAATAAATTAGGGTTTTTTCAGATCACAATATTTTTATTAAAAGGTGGTCGTTATGTTTATAACCATATTGTACCATATTGTAATAATGTAAAGCATATATTGGGTAAAGATAACGATTAATCATCTCGCGCTGAATCGGTGGTTTCAGGCCCCTGATTCAGGCCCGGGATAAATAATCTTTTTGAGGGGAGCTATCTTACGAAGCTGGTCTTCATGACTGTAGAATATTTTATTCACATATTTAATTTGTAAGGTGAGCTCCACTCACGTTGGATTAAGCACGTAGGGTTAAATAAAGCATGTAAATTACATAACTTTCGTCATTCCTTTAGTTGTATTTTCATTCAGTTCCGTATATGTAAATTTTCATTATTTTAAAGAATTAAATTTTCATTATACGTAGCTATGTTGTGAAGTCTTATGTAATCTTGTTAAAAGGTATGCTCTATGACACACACGCTAGGGATTGCATCATGTTTCCACGTGGTTGAAAGAGGCCTGAAAATTCTAGACTAAAGTGTATTCTTTTTTTTTTAATGTTGTGAGAGGATGTGGGTGGAGTTAGCTGAGAGAGAGAGTTGCCTCGCAAGAAACGTTAGTACCCCTTTTTAAAATTACTAAGTTGGCAACCTTACTCCGCTAGAGCCATGCCCCCATGCTACGAGAATGATTTACTTGAAATTTTTAGAGTGAATTAAGATATGTAAGGACTTAGTAATGCTTAGGAGACAGAGAGATCCAGCCTAACCCTCAGAAGAGCCATCGTGCGACAGTCCTCTTCAGCATTTATCCAGCCACTACATAATTCCTCTCAAACGTGAATAGTGATTTCTCTCCAACATATACCGTTTGTAGTATTGTTCAAACATTGGTGATGATATTGTGTGCCTAAGGTAAAAGTGTAGTGTGTTAATGTAAGTACATTTTAAGTATAAATTTTGTAACTGGCCTGTGAGATTAGTTGAAATAGTGAAGACTTTAATTTTTCTTAACCGTTTGGTAACCTTGTGTGAGCCAAAGGACATAAGAGTAACAGTCAAGTATATGTAAGTGTAAATTTGATTTATTTTCTAGTGTTAAAGTGTCAACTTTTTTTCATTAATTGTCAAAATTACATATGTCATAAATCAATTTCTAGTGAAGTGAAACAAGTGATTGTGTAATTTTTTATTGAGTGTCATTTTGTCTCAGTCTAAGGTTTAGTTCAGATTTAATATTTAGAGTGATATATTTTTGGTGGTAATTTTTTTTCTAATTTGTTAATTTTTATAGAATACATTTATTTTTGTAAAGTATGTATTGATTTCCATCACCAATATTTTTCTCAGTGCTATGCTCGTATCCCCTAAGAACTGAAGAAAGAGGTTGATTTAAAAATAGTTCCCGTTAAAAGTAGAGTAATCATCCAGTTTTGTTTGGAGTGTAAAGTAAAGAGACCTTTTAGATATTCAGTGTTCATATATAATATTGTGTGGGATTTGTGTGTTATTCTCAGATCTTGGAGGTATATTTTTATTGTGTATCAAATTATGTGATATAAAGTAGGTGAGATTGGGAGCTCGGGAATTTACGTTATTCGCTAGTCATAATAGTATAAAGATATATATATATATATATATATATATATATATATATATATACATATATATATATATATATATATATATATATATATATATATATACATATATATATATATATATATATATAATGTTCAGATCAATTTCCTTACTTATTGGTGTCCAAACTCTTAACTTTTATTCCACATTGCAACTGCAGGGTTTCCTCAGGATACAACTTGGCTGTGAATTACGGTGTTCCACCATAGTATGTTGACATATGGCACAAATTAAAAATTACACATAGATATAAAGTATATACATTATATATATATATATATATATATATATATATATATATATATATATATATATATATATTTACATATATATATATATATATATATATATATATATATATATATATATATATATTATACATATGTATATATCCTTTATGAGTTAGGATACCTTAACGTGGTTAATGTGTTTGCATATCTCCGTGATTAGCAAAGCTATATATGTCATAACCAGCCATGCTAGGCTGGTTTGCTGAAATAATCAGACGAATCCCCCGCCCCGTCACAAATCTGCATTGGTAAGTGATTCTGAAAGCTGGTAGAACTATCTGATTAAATACTTCCAAAAAAGATGAAAGTATTTGATCAGATGGTCCTACTATTAATAACTTATTCATCAGAAACTTGGAGCCTTACTAAAACCTTAGAACATAATCTAGTTACAACTCAAGGAGCTATGGAAGATATAATAATGGGAATAACACTAAGAGACAGAAAAAGAGCAACATGGATACGGGAGCAAACTAAAGTAGATAAAATTCTAAGAACAAGTAGGAAATATAAATGTTCATGGGCAAGACATATAAAAGAATGACAGGTAATAGAATCAAATAGATGAACATTTAGAATAATAGAATGGGTCCTTAGAGATTGCAAACGAAGCAAGGGAACGAAGAGAAGACAATGAATTGACCCCTAGTGAAATAAGGTCAACTGCTCATGAGGTTGACATTGCTTTTGTTCCTTGTTGGAGTTCGGGCCAATTAAAAAACCCAGTAAAATTGGTAATTGAATTATACACATTTTGACATTTTCATGCAAGTTAGATCAAAATTTATCATGATATAGCAAAGATATGTTCTTTACCTTAACCTGAGACCTACATCTTGGTAATACTCGGTAGTACCTAGGAATCTGGCTGTTCTTGGATGTCTCGAAATACCAGTAATCGCTAACCTTCTGCTACTAATCCTGGCGAGAAAACAGGCTTCTGGCTTGTGCTGCTCAGTTGGGAGCTGCGGCACGTTAGGGACAGCCCAATGTTAAGGAGACTTAACTGTTGGTTTGGGAGCACTTATGGCAGGTTAGGAACAGAAAAGATGAAAAGTAACCCAGGATTAAGCGGATGCAGCACCAGGTGGGTAATTATCAGCAAACCCCCCCCCCCTGTTTTTTTTTTTTACACTAGATGTCATAGAGCTAATAATTGTAGAAGTTATTAGCCGAGATTTTCACATTTACTCATTAGACAATATCACAGAGAAATAAAAAAGGAGAAGAAGGGTGCGCTGCAAGCCTTCACTGTAATAGTGTGTGCCTGTTCTATCTGCAGGAACAGGAAATAGAAAAATTGAAAAATGAAAACCAACAACTAAGAAAACAATTGACAGAGATCATGTCCAAGTTCCAACAGTTAGAAATAAGAAACAAGGACGTCTTAGATGATGATGTAGAAAATGGGATTAGTATCCCAAAAATACAAAATAAGGTAAAATAAAGGACAGAACCCAGAGAGGAAATAACCAACAAAAGCAGAGAGTTCAGGAGACCCACTAGAGGAAGAGTAGCTAGAGCTAAGAAGACTAAACAACAGCCTAGAAATGTAACTACCACCAAAATTAGATTCACCCCCTAGCAGAAGAAGATGAAGACAAGACGTTGTTAATTGGAGACTCTATGGTAAAGGAACAAGGGAAGCACTTTGACCTCAAAAAGAGGAGAAAGGTCGGGTCCTATCCAGGTGCCAACACACAGAAGATAGAAGTTGTAGTTAGTGAAACTACAACAGAGAACAAGAAGACCACTACTATTGTTCAGCCAACTCGAAATTACCTTTTCCTAATGAAGGATACTGCTGGCCAAACATCCTTTGGTTAAACACCTAGAAAAAACTGTTGAAACGGCTAGAAAGAAGAACAATAATACTATAGTTATAGGTATTCTCCCAAGAATCGATGTCAACCATTTCATCTCAGTAAAGCCATAGGTATAAGCGAAAGGCATATGTCCACATGCCAGAAAAAAAGAATGTTAAATTTATAGGGCTTTGGGACACTTTCTACGACAAGAGAAAATTATACAAGAGAGACGGAATACACTTTAGTGAAGAAGCAAGGGAGTATACAGAAGCCATCTTAATCTCAGACTGTACAATTACTTAAACACAGTAGACCAAGAACAATCTAGACCAGAAAATCCTCCAACAACAAACAGAAAATTTTGGCCGAAAACTTGGATAATGCATATAAAAGTAGAACTAAAATTCTAATAAATCCGGGAAATTAGGAAAGTCACTGTGGAAGAGAAAAAAGATAGAATATTTTCTCAGAGTGGCACAATTCAATGCTCAGTCAGAAGCAAAATGGAAAACTTCTGGCCAATAATAGCTAGTGAGGAACTGATGTCGTAGGCATTACCAAGACCTGGATTCAAGAAAAAACAAAGGATTTTATTGGAGAATACGAAATTCCAGGTTTCAAGCTTTTCAAGAAGGATCGCCTTATCAAAAAAAGTGGAGGGGTAATGCTCTGTGTCAAAGATCACTTAAACCCAATAGAAATTAAATTAGAAACCGAATGTGAAGTGACAGGTGCAAATATTAACACCCTAGAAAAAAACATGTCCATACTAGTAATATACAGATCACCACATCAAACACAAGAACAGGACGAATAGCTGTATAGACTACTTGGAAAAGAAGTAGGCTACTAGATTTTGTCAGCAATGAATTCCTCCATAAGTGGGTCGATAAACCAACAAAGGAAACAGCATGCTAGGTATTGTGCTATCAATAGAAGAAATATGGTATCCAGTGTTTCAGTAGGCTAAAATATTGGCAAATATGACCCCAAAATAGATGGATTTCAGGCAAATACTCCTCATTTAAAAGGAAGGAAAATTATAATAAAATCCTGACTACAGACGGAGTAACTGGATAAAACTGAAGGAACACTACAAGAATTAAAATACGACGAAACAGGGATTATAGATACACAATAGGACTCCTTTGTAAAAATATATAAAGAAAATAAAGGCTAAATGTATACCGCATAGGAAAATTTTACCAAGTGGAACTCCATAACCTAAGTGGTTCAACAGAGAAATAGCCAATGCAATAGAAAGAAGAGACAGGAAACATAAATCAATGGATCCAAAGCCTCCAATTTCATGAAATTTCCGAACACAAGAAATTAAGCCGATAAGTAGATAAACTTGTTAGAAAGGATAAGATCAATGAAGAAGATTATAGAACTAGAAGAAGAGATAACCCCACACCTTTACAAAATGTTCCGAAAGACAGCCAACGAAAGAAAGGCACCACAAGGATGGAGACTAGGCAAGGTTCCTCCAATCTACAAGAAGGGACCAAGAGAAGAATCTGGCAACTACAGACCTGTGGGTCTAACTTCAGTGCCTTGCAAAATTTTTGAATATTATAGTAGATTCAATAGTAGAACTTGTAGAGAAAAACAATGTTCTGATAGACAGCCAACCTTCTTTTAGACAAAAGAGCTCATGTGTGACAAATCTTTTGGAATTTTTCCATATGTTTAGCATTTAGGACAAAAGCAGGGAAATATACATCATATACCTAGACTTTCAAAAGGCTTGAGACAAAGTTCCTCATAAAAAAATTAATGGTCAAAATTAGAGCACTAGGCATCATATCGAGCCAGCTGAATGGATCGAAGATTGGATGACAAACCGAAAACAGAGTTGTAATCAATGGAGAAGCTTCAGAGTGGGCAGCTGTTACAAGCGGGGTACTTCGAGGATCCGTCTTTGGACCATTGTTATTTCTCATCTACATTAACAACATAGATTTAGGATTCACTAGTAGAATAGCCAAATTTGCCGACGACACTAATTTAGGCATAAATGCTGCGAACTCAAAAGACATAGAAGCCTTAAGATAGGATCTAATCAAACTAGGAGAATGGTCCAGAAAATGGTAAATGCCCCTCAACTGTGGGAAATGTAAAGTCACTCACATAGGTTTAGTATCCAAATCAGATTACTTACTGCTGGGTAATAAAATAGAAAGTGTGGACCAGGAGGAAGATCTCTGTATTATCAGTAAGGATTTGAAGTTAACCAAACAGAGTATAAAAGCTGAGAAGAAAGCACAAAAAC
>NC_090728.1:93248311-93263311 GCF_036898095.1 Palaemon carinicauda
TTTGAATGAATCTACAGTCTGAGTAATTCACACTTACGAGTTGTTAATATAAACATTATTAGATATGTAAGAAATTCGTACTATAAAAATGATCTCTACGTAACCTATGCTTGCAAGCGTAGCTATTCAGATATGTAGAAAATTCTCGCTAGAAGAACTTTTATCTGCACACAACCTACAGCCTACTTAAAATCGAAACTTAACTAGTACGTATGAAATACGTACTATAAAAACCTTATATCTGCGTGCGCCATACACTCACCATGAAAAGACTGGTACGTCAGAAATACGTACTAGGAAATCTCTCTCTCCCCCCCCCCTCCTATGCAACTGTTACTTATAAGCATGATTGAAAAGGAAAGCTGATCTTGGGAAGTATTTGATTATACTGAGCATAATATATGTAGTTAAGGCAATCCTTCCATACAAACAAAACGGTTAATGTCTAGGAGAGGGCCGCATGAAGATATCAGCGATATTTAATGTATTTTCACTAGAATGTGTAGGAATGTATGTAAATAGTGGTATACGAGAAAGATAACTTAGTGAAATTCAATAACAGTTGAAATATCGACTATCAAACTCACGCTACTCTTGTCTTCCTCCCAGAATTTTTCTGTCTCTTGATATAGTTGACTGTGTTTTGTTTTTAGCTCAAATGAGCCCTGTAATTACTATAATCCGCAGACAAACTAGTCCACTATGACGTCTTACACGTTTTACCCCGAAACTCACTGTGGCCCTAAGGGGTGGTCGCAGGGGGGCAGAGCGCCCCCCCCTCCCGGTAGGCCTAGGTAGGGGTATAGGGCCCTAGGTTAGGTTAGGTGGTTTTATTAGGTTCGGTAGTTCCCCTAAAAAGATTTTTCTCCTCCTCCCCCCACCCAAAAACCCCTCTTTCCACTGGGGTCCCCCATAATTGTAGTACAGTGGTAGGTTTATGCTTACATTTTGTGCGTAAGAGTAAGTCTTAGTTTCTTTTTTATTTATTTTTTCATTTTTCTATGCAATGTGCAACACCAATCTGATCATTTTTTGCCGTTTTTCGTCGTTAATGCTTGAAAAACGAGTGCGGCCTTCTGGACATTTACCGCCAGAGCAGTGTTCCAAGTCGCGGAGTGGTGTCTCGTACTTAACCATCCGAGTAATTCAAATGAAAACATTTCCAGTTATAGAAAAAATAGATATTCATTCAAAAACAATTTGACAGAATATTGAAATTAATATTTTAGGTACTTATTGTCTTTTTAGCTTCATATAACTTTATATTACTTTCAGATTTAAAGTCTGCAGTTCATTGTAATAATAAGTAAGAATTTTTATGAGAATTTAGTCCATACTTTGAAAAAAGTTGTATCTTTGTAAAGTAAAGAGTATTTATTACTCTTCCTAATAGTATTGATTGTGAGAGAAATACAGTAAATTGCGTTTATTCATTCCTGTACACCTAGGCTGACAATGCTGAAATTCCTAAACAAATCTTCTTTGCTCAAGGAGTTAAATACTGTACACTACTGTAATTCTTCAGTGTCTACTTTCCTCTCAAGGGTAAGGGTAGAAGAGACTTTTAAGCTATGGTAAAAGCAGCTCTTCTAAAATCACTTTCTTTTGAAAACTATAAATACCTTTTTTTACCAAAACTTTACACAAAAGACTTTACTGGTTTACTAAGCCAGTTCCAAAAGCATTTCGGGATTTAACGCCTCTTAATATATTTGGCGAATTCATGAGATCGACCCAATCATTAACCGTTGAGATGTTTATTTCATTATTCTTCCAAAATACTCAACAGACTTTGCACAGAATACCTTAACCTTTATTTTGACGCTGATTTTTTTTTTTTCATTCAAACACCCTTACAGTTTATTGGATGTATCCCAAAGTGCTTCCATAATGTTGAATAGGTTGTCCTTGATCACGCACAACTCCAATCACAGGATATACCCATCATCTGTACTTCCAAAATTATTCCCAATAATGTTTCATGTACGTAAGATTCATCAAAATCATAAAAGATGGTTTAATTATCTCCATTTACCAATTAAACCCCTAATTATTATTACCTGTCTGTTTCCTCATCATAACTACACTTTTTTTTATGCTCATTTCATCAAAGGACATTAACTAAAGCCTTTACAGTTAAAGTTTCTGCTTTAGAAAGTCCATACTAAGGGAAGGTATTTTGAAGGGAATTGTACTGTTAGTTAAACTGGTTATATAGCCTGTGCCCCCCACCCCCAGGTCAAATAAAACAATTCAGAGTACAAAGACCAGGTGTTAGTATTAACAAGTGATCTAAAACTTTGGTTGCAGCTTAACCGTGTCTACTGCTTCATCGACAAGCGAAAACATTCTGCCTGATTCGTACTCTGTATGTCCGTCTTACCCTCAAGCTCCCACGTGTGACTTTGTAGTGATAGCCAGGAAGAGTAAAACTTACTCTTCACCTTTTCAATCTACAGGCAGCCAACGCAAGAGCCTGTGTCCAGCGCAAGGCTCGACCATCTAACAAGCTAGCAAGCAATCACCTTTTAAAGAATAATCTGTGTTCCCTCATTTTAAGACTCGCTCATAGATACACTTATTATTGTGGGTGAAGACAGATGTGAATACGAAGGATTCTCGTTTTCTATATGAGTAGTAGGCCAGGTGACCCAACGATCTACAAACATACTAAAATATATTCCAACACTTTACCCAGATATGTAGAAACACACCTGGCTTGTGATCGTGTATCTTTCTGGGTCGGTCCATTCTCAATCTTACACGTAACACCGGTTTTTTGCGCTGGAAGCCTGTAAAGCTTTTTCGATTTAAAGGAATGGTTTTGTGTCAGATTTCTGCATAAATAAACTTTTATGAACTGCAGAATTACAAGAGCGTTCGTTTCTGGCTGGATTGCCAGGCAATTTAGTCATCGCCTTAGGTTAGCACGCCAAATAGCCAACCAATAAAGCGTCCTTTCGTCGACACTAATTAAGTCAGAGTTGTCCAAATTATGAGATAGTGGGCATGGTCAGAAATTATGATCAATGGTCTGGGTATTTTCACCACATTTGCAAGGATTGGTCAGTTTTAAGGCCTCATTTGACCAGGTTTTCACCTGTTCTGCACTCCAGCTCTAACTCTGTTGAGGCCACACTAATAACATTTGGGAAAAAAATGCCACATCAGCAATTTCTTCATTGGGATCCTGCACTAAGCTGTTGTGGGGGGTGGGGAGCTGTTAGTCTCCTATCACAGTCCATCCATTGGTCCAATCAATCATTCTTCACTGGTATTTGGACTTGCAGTCCCTCCATAGTGGTAAGGCTCTTCCTTGACTCAAGTCCAGGGCTACTTTGAACTAGGATGTGACGACATAGTGTGTAGTCCAAGATTCATTTGCTCTTTTCAATTTTTGTTGTATGCCTCCTGATTACTGTACACAGGGCAGGGGGGACAATGCCAGTTAATTTGAAGAGAATGTTGGTGGGAGTGGGACGTAGTGCCTCGTTGAACACAGGATCCATTTTCTTGGTTTGCGATGATCTGCTCCACACTAGCGCACAGTATTCGGCCGGTGCATAGCACAGGCCTAAGGCGCCTGTTCTAGTGTGTCAGCATTGGCTTCCCATTTGGTTCCTCTTAGTTTTTTAGTAGGGAATTGCGAGAGCCAAACTTCCCTCGGAGCTTATGCTTATGGGTGGAAAATGACGGAGTACTATCCAGTGTTGCACCTAGGAACACTGGAAACTGGTTCATGTAAGTGGCGTGAAACGAAAGCATTATAATGTCAGCCAAAAACTTGTTGGTATAGAGTGACATGGAAAGACCATCAACAGACAGGAGTGGAAGGAGATGTCTGAGGCCTTTGTCCTGCAGTGGACTAGTTATGGCTCATGATCTTGATGATGGGAAATCCCAGTGGGGACTGGGAGTTTGGATGGGGATTCGCAGCAATGGAGAATTGGAAACGGTTAGAAATGCATAATCGGCACAATATGAACGGTATGCGAAGTGATTCTCTCACAATTAGAGTTATAAGGAAGAGTATGTACTCTTCACCTTTCAAAGATATCCACATTTCTACATTCAAGCAGGAAAATACGTTTTACTTAACTATAATCCCAAAGGACTGCTGATTTTAAAACCAAAACTAATATATTTATGTAATATAAAGTTTATAAAACAATATTTGATATTAATTTCATTATTTTCTCGAAACAGTTTTTAAATCAATCATCATCTTTTTTATATCAGAAAATGTTTATATTTGAATTTTCCAGTTGGTTTATGGGTTGTAGTTTAGCCAAGGCACCAACCACCTGTTGAGATACTACCGCTAGAGTGATATTGGGTCCTTTGACTGGCCAGACAGTACTACATTGGATCTCTCACTGGTTACGGCTCATTCTTCCTTTGCCTAGCATACACCAAATAGTCTGGCCTTTTCTTTATGCATTCTCCTCTTTCCTCATACACATGACAATGCTGAGATTACCAAACAATACTTCTCTGCTCAAGGGGTTAACTACTGAAATTTAATTGTTCAGTGGCTACTTTCCTCTTGGTAAGGGTAGAGGAGACTTTAGCAATGGTAAGCAGCTTTTCTAGGAGGACACTCCAAAATCATACAATTGTTCTTTGGTAGTGCCATAGCCTCTGTACCATGGTCTTCCACTGTCTTAGGGTACAGCTCTCTTGCTTGAGGGTACACTCGTGTAAAACTAGTCTCTGTATCCTTATTTCCTTTCTTCACTGGGATATCTTCCTTGTTGGAGCCCTTGGGCTAATAGCATCCTGCTTTTTTAAATAGGGCTGTAGATTAGGTAATGATAATAATAATAATAATGATGATAATAATGGGTTTCTGGCTGACATAACAACTTCTATCTGTGTTCGGTCTACCAAAATCCAGACATGGACAATTCTATCTTCGATTGTCTTCTTACCGTTATGGCGAAGATACAAGATGATAGAAAGGCCTATTTTGTTTTTGATGGTGATGGCAATTCTCAGGATAGAGAGTAGTTAAATTCTGTTTATCAGACCCATTCTTGTGCGCATCTATGCATATTTGAGTTAAGTGACGGCGGCTGCAGACTCCACAGACCAGAAGATCTTCTGTAGTCCTCCATGTGATGGCCGAATCACTGATAGCTGAAGAAACGGAATGGGTTACCGTCAAAGTTCTTTATGGGGAAGGTTCCCCATAATCCAAGGTCCAGTGATTATGGTATTTGTCCAATGAAGGTGACGTTGACTCTCCTGTTGGGCTACTTGTGGGTGCCCGGGGCGGCATTCAGCAGTGGCAACATTGTTGCAGTCCGGGATAAAGAACAGTGGCATGTTGGCTTAAGAGCTTTGGACCTTGCGTACAATGACCAGCGTTGCCAGATAGGTCACCAAGAAACTAGGCATGTCGTGAATAATTTAGGAGAGATGGGGTCTCCCTGTTTGACTCCTTTCCCAATCGGAATTTTCTCACCATCTTTATGTAGATTTAGGGTTGATGTACTTCCTGTATACTGTAGATATCTTCAAATAGTCTGACATAAAATTCAAAATTTTTCTTGGCTTTGGAGTGCTTTCTTTACTGCTGAAGTTTTAACAGAATCAAAAGCTGTCTCGTAGTGTACGAAGGCCATACATAGGGGTTTATCATTCTTTGTTGATTTTTCCATTGGTATGGATGTGATCAGTTGTTGAATACATACTTCTAAATCTACTCTTAGTTGATTAAGTCTAGCTGTCTTTCTGTGTCCTATTGTTAATTTTGTAAATATTTTAAATGTTAACGATAGTCAACTTTTTGGGCGATAATCTTTTAGGTCTTTTGTGTCTATTTTTGTGAAATAGTATAATGAAGTTTTTACAAGCCGTAGGTATGGAGCATTCTTGCTGACATTTTGTGTAAATTACTGCCAGTTCTACTATTATGAAATCTCCATATATTATCAATACAAATTTTAGACCATCTTTTCCTGCTGCTTTGCCTCTCTTGATACGTACAGGCCGACCAAGGGAAAGGCCCGTGCCAACAAGAAGTGTTGTCTTTAATACAAACCGTCTTCATACGTTTTAAAGCCTTCTTTGCTTCTCTTACTGTACCATACATTTGGGATGGATCCAATATACCTTAAGGATGTTTAGCTAAAAGAACCCTCGTCAAAATTACAAAGCACTGAATTCGGCGAATAATAGTTGGGTGGGACTGCCGAAATATTAACGTATGCCGCGCTAAGTCAGTTGAGTAGATTGGAAGGATAATGCAAAATTCATCTCAATGCTTAATGATTAGTTTGATCTCATGAATTCGCCTAATATACTAAGAGGCGTTGGGGTGTATGTACGATACCGGCCAGGCGGCCACCTGTATGTACTATTATGTCTAACTTAGAATAAGGCAGTGTAAGGGGGGTCGCAGGGTAGTTTTAGTACCCCCGTTAGGTAAGTAGTTAAGGACATGCCTTGTATGTTAGGTTAGGGTGGGAAAGTTTAGGTTAGTTGATGTCCATTTTTAATCAATGCGCGAGGCTGCTGATATAATTAAATCCCGAAATGCTTTTGGAACTGACTTAGAAAACCAGAAAAGTCCCTTGCGTAAAGTCTGGGTAAAAATAGGTTTTTATAGTTTTCAGAAGGGTGTAATTTTAGAAGAGCTGCTTTTACCATAGCTTAAAAGTCTCTTCTACCCTTACCCTTGAGAGGAGAGTAGCCACTGAACAATTACAGTGCAGTATTCAACCCCTTGAGCAAAGACGAATTGTTTTGGGAATTTCAGCATTATCAGGTGTATGAGGACAGAGGAGAATGTGTAAAGAATAGGCCAGACTATTCGGTGCATGTGTAGGCAAAGACAAAATGAGCCGTAACCAGAGAAAAGGATCCAATGTAGTACTGTCTGGGCAAAACACCCAATAACTATCTAGAGGTAGTATCTCAACGGGTGGCTGCTGCCTTGGCCAACCTACTACCTATAAACCAACTGAAAAATTCGAATATAAACATTTTCAGATATAAGAAAAATAAGGATTAATTTAAAAACTGTTTGAAAGAATAATAAAATTAATAATTGCATAAATTATAGTTTTATTAGCTTTATATAACATAGAAATGTTACTTTCAGACTCAAATCCACTGTTATATGTATGAATAAGTAATTAAACCCATTTTCGTACATTATACTGTTACAGTCCATAAGAGTTTATTATCTTTGAAAGGTAAAGAGTACTAATACTCTTCCTGGTAATACTAATTTAGAGATATATAATACAGTCGCTATCAATTGTCCCTGTACATTTTGGCTGTAATTTTGATACCTTAATTACACGCCACTGGTCCTGCACGAAATGATGTGATAGGTGTATTTCATAAGTTTCTGCCTAGCAAACAATCTTGTCTTTGGAGGTACTCTTTTTTCAATACAAGAACATCCACGATTTTTATTATTAATTGCCAAACTATAACCCTAATTGGAAAAGCAGGATGCTATAAGCCCAAGGGCCCCAACAGGGAAAATAGCCCAGTGAAGAAAGGAAACAAGGAAAAATAAAATATTTTAAGAACAGCAACAACATCAAAACAAATATTTCCTATATACTGTAAACTATAAAAATGCTAGTACTAAAAGTCTGTACCCTTGCCAAGACTCCCTCCAATACAGTTCAATCCCTCCTCTCTGCCCTAGCAACTCTCCCCATTGAGCAGGGATAAGCAACTATGCTTTAAATTGCTCCTTTTCTCTACTACTAAAGCTTCTTCCCTCCTCTCCCAGTCTCTTCTACTCACTGGGACTTGCTACTTTTACCTATTACTAAAAACTTTCACTTCGGTTCCAGTATGGACCTGGTTTCCTTGTCCCCCTGGCGGTTATGCTCTTGGTGCTGAGCGGCCGCACCTCCCCACTTGCCGTTATGCTCAAGGAGCTGAGCGACTGTAAGTCTGGGCATGTGAGCTTGTTGTGTTGGAGTCTGCTGTTTTAGTGAACTGATGCCTATTATTGAGTGGAACAGCCCTGCAAAGAGCTACTGATTCAATTAGAAAGAATAAGTCTCTCGAGAACCGAGAACTTGAAATTGCGGAACTGACTGCAAAGTCGGGACTGCACCTCTTTTGGGCTATGACTTCAAGTCTAACAGCCCCAGTTCGGGCTTAATGCCCGGGCTATCTAGACAGACAGACAGACTGATTGGGAAAAGCAATTGCTGAAAACATAGAGAAACACAGACTACCTCCGCCAAGGTAATGACCTCAGAATACTCATCTAACCATTTCATCCCCTCACCGTAAGGCCCTATTCGCATCATCCTCTGTATTTTCTTAACTCGCTCTACAACTAAAATACTTCCCTACGGAGTAAAGGGTTGGACAGCCCCACCTGCAACCTTTTCCTAGTATTCATAGGTATTACACCCTACTTTTCTAACTACCACTATCCGTGACATGATGGCCCTCTCTTACTACCGCCATCATCCTTACCCTGTTCACAGCTATCTCTACTACTGAAAACTTTTCAAATAAATGATCAACAACCTTACAATTTGCAGGTTACCTACGGGCTGACCAAGGGAAAGGCCCGTGCCAACAAGAAGTGTTGGCTTTAATACACTACGAACGAACGAACGATTGGATTATTATGTAGTCTATATCTTTGTAAGGAAAAGAGTATATAATGCTCTTCCTGAAAATACATTTTTGCTGTAATTATGGTACCTTTATTTCACGCCGCTTGCAAGTAATTGAGAATGTGATGGGTGGCGAGGGTCTTGGTGAAGATGCAAATGAAAATGGAGCACATTTCATAAGTTTCTGTCCACCAAACACTCTTGTCATTGGAGGTACTCTTTTTCAACACAAGAACATCCACATCTATAGATGGACTTCACCATGTGGCAGTTACAACAATCAGACAGATCAAATTGCCATTAATAAAGAGAGAAGGAGGGACTCTGAGAAATGTAAGAAGCTATAGAGGTGCAGATATTGGTAGTGACCACCAGCTCCTCATTGCCACACTGAAATTAAAACTGGAAGCACCCAACAGAAAGGTAGATCGAATACCTAGGTTTGATACAACTAAGCTTCTAGAAGAAGAGCTCAGAGAAACAATTGCAATTAAATGTAGGAATCGATTACATTGGATCCTTTTCTCAGGTTATGGTTCATTCTTCCTTTACCGACACATACAACCGAATAGTCTGGCCTATTCTTTACACATTCTCCTCTGTCATACACCAGACAATGCTGAAATTCCCAAACAATTCTTTGCTTAAGGTGTTAAATACTGCACTGTAATTGTTGAGTGGCTACTTTCCTCTTAAGGGTAAGGGTAGAAGAGACTCTTTAGCTATGGTAAAAGCAGCTCTTCTAAAATCACTCCCTTTTAGTTGCTCTTTTATGGGAATACAGTATAACATTCACCTGTACTGCAGTATATTTTACTGTAATTGTTTGGAAAGTTATGTTTATCCTTAGTTTTTCCTTCTTAAGAATTGAAGAGATTTTCATTATTTTGCATAATATTATTAGTTAAGTCTTGTATTCTTCATGTAGTTTGCTTTTATTGCTTCCTTATGCTCTAAAATAAGCATTAATTATTAAAGTTATATCTTACTGTTTGGGTGTCTTTGTTCTATTGTAATTGCTTGGTAAATATATGCATTTCCTTCATCATTTAAATAAATGTTTGGTAAATTGATTTTCTTTTAACTTAACTATACCAAGCACCAAGCAAACAGCAACGAAGGTAGTTAATTACGTTAACCCTGTAACTAGTTACTGCCTAGTTTGGTTATCATCCAGCATCGACCCCGTTCCCAAAATACTTTGGAGCAGCAGTAGCTTGGAAGGAGAGGGACAGTGAAGACGTGACCACTACCTAGCACAGCGCCACTTTGAGATTGTTACTACGATCATACTAATCTTTCGTGCAGTGCATTATAAAGGAACTATGAAGAGCTAAAATGTATCTGTGACCTGGCCCATGTACCGAGGGAGGGGAGGCGAATAATGCTGCCTATTATCCACCGTAGGCCACCACCATTTTTCCACGAAGAACAACTTGCCGACCGATATCATCTAGTTGCTAAGACGACTATTCGGCTTAATTTGGACCTAGAAAGGATAGCTGAAAATTGGAAGGTTCGTTGCAAATTTCGTTTTGTGCTTGTCATTTGCGATTTCAATTTCAGTAATTATTGTTGAACAATAAGGTCCTAACAGAATTTCCCCATGGAATTTATCAGAGAATCATATTTGATTGGTACCCATGTATGTAATTATATTTACCAAGTAAAACTATTATATAACTTTTGGACCTTCATTTAACAGATAGTAATTTATATTTTTCAAGCCATAATATTATATTTATGGTTGGCCGGGTTAACCCAGTAACTACTTGTTCATCCCAGATAGTTTTGCTCAGCCTCTCAATCTCGTGCTTCGTTGCCTCATTGTTTTTACCTATGTTTGAATGGACATGCCCATATATTTGCATTGCTCTTGAGCATTTGGAGGTTTGCTTTATATATATATATATATATATATATATATATATATATATATATATATATATATATACATATACATATACATATACATATACATATACATATACATATACATATATATATATATATATATATATATATATATATATATATATATATATAATATTTTACTTGAGTATTTTTCTTAATAGTTTTACATTAACTTTTATGAAGTTAATTTGATTAGGAGTCCCTTCTTACATTAGGATTTCCCTCATTTCAAATTCTCTTGATTTATTCTGAAACTGTGAGTTGGCAGCAGGGCCAGCACCATCCCTCTACCTCGTATGGTTTGGGATTCCCTGTTGCAAACCAGGAAGAAGCAAGGATATTCCCAACAGTTTGATAGAATATGGCTCCCAACGTGGGGCACTCCGTGGGTCCTTGCTTCGTGGAACTCCTCACCTAAGGTCATGGTTAGGGTCATATATACTCTTCATGTTTCATATTTGTGTTGCTGGATAGGCAAATTTTCTTGTGTTTTCTATTAAATTTCTAGGGTATATTAAGTTGCTCTTGTTAGGTTACTATTTTGAGAAAATTTGTGATTTGAATATCTAGTAATATTTGATATTGCACATAGTTGTAAACCCATTACTTTGTTTATCCGAAATTGCGGTCATTTTAGTAGTACTTCATATTTTTATACATGATGGGTGACTTGGATTATTTAAAATCTGTCGGAGCTCACCACAGGACGCAAGTAACCAAAAAGTGTAAGAATGTTCAGGATAACTGTAGGTCTTTCACCTCATGTGAGGTCAAAGAAAATATTCTCTCTTTGGAAAGTTTACGACAGAAACTTGATGACTGTAACACACAGATTTCTGAGCTTATTTGGAAGTCGGATAAGGGTGGTCTTGCTGCTGAACTTAAGAGCTGTGATGAATATGATGAAAAAATTACTAGTGCCATTTCATTGCTCAAAAGTGTTCCAAATATATCTGATGGTAATGATGTGAGTAATAAGCTCAAGCTTCCAGAGTTGCCACTTCCAGCGTATAGTCATGCTAGGGGAGAGACTCGGAAGGAACCCCATACACTTATTCAGTCTTTGAGTTCAGGGAGTCGAACATATGAGGATGCCAAAAAACTGCTTATGGATGCATTTGGGTCAGTAATTGTTCAGAAGTATGATAGTATTGAATTGTTGTCAGAGCTAAGACTTTCTTACCAGGATGACCCAAATAAGCTTATTGGAGAGATGAAAATGATCAGAGATACCTTCAATAATCTTTCAGTTTCTGTGGATGACATTCTTTAGTTCTTTTATTGGAGCTCTCTAAGTGAAAGCTTTAGGTTTCAATTAATTCAGATCACAGGAAACTCTAAACCTTCCTTAAAGGAAATTGGTGATCATATATTTGAAGCTACAGACCGGTATGTCGAAGCCCAAGAGAAATTTAAAAGGAAAAGAAAGTCCAATGAATCTGATGCTGCTATTTGTAGTTTTGCAGCAAATGTTAAGCCCTTGGATGAATCTGCTCCTAGTAGAATTCGTGCATGCATTCTTTGTAGTAAGAGTGGGGAGTCTTCTGATCATCCAATATATAAATGCCCAAATTTTGCCCCTCCTAAATTGAAGACAGAGAAGCTTAAAAGTTTGCATGCATGCTGTAAATGGGCAAATTTTCACAGAACCAAAGATTGTAAATTTAGGTTTAATACCAAATGCAAGCATTGTAGTAAATGGAACTTTTCATTTTTGTGCCCAAGTACAGATTCTCAGTAATCAGATATTTCAACTGGTACCCCAAATACAGTGTCGCATAATGGTATAGCATGCGTTGATCTTAATACTTTGCACGTGACTGCTGTATCTAGTTCTATCTTGCCCACATTCAGCTCGCCCCTTCCTGATGGTTCACTGATAAGATGCTTAAAGGATAGTGGATCGCAGGTGACATTTGTTAATAGTGATCTAGCAGATAGGCAAGGGTTTGAGGTGATTCATCCAAATTTCAGTTTAGTTGTGAAAGAGTTTAATGAGTCTAGAACCTTCAATACCAAAATAGTTAGACTTCAGTTGATGTCTGAGCATGAATGTCACATGGTTGAGGCAGTTTGTATTCCTGAGATTAAAACTAGACTCCACCTTCCAGGTCTTGGGAAGATTGTTCATGAGTTTTCTAAAAGGGGCTATTCTCTTGCCGTCAAATCCTTGAAAGCTACAGATTTTTATTGCTGGGAACTGACTGTGAATATGCAATTCCTGTAAGTACGAAGATTTTTGGTGGCACTGTTCCTTCAGTATATCTTGAAAGTTTATATGGAATTATGCTTTGTGGCCAAGTTGACACAATCTCGGATAATTTTAAGTATTTACCTTGCATAAGGCCTCAGTTTTTTTCATGTAATGTTGTAAGCAAGCTTAGAGATTCTGATATTGCCACAGTGTTGGAAAATTCTGCTGAGAGTCCTATTTCCCTAGACAGTAATCCTGAAATATCGGTTGTGGATGAAAAGGGAAAGGTTAATGAGACAGAACTGCAGAAAGCTGTGGATAATATTCTTTTCCAAGAAAGGCACAGAATATTAAACTATGATGACAATAATTACAATGATACTTCAATTGAGTCCCATGATAAGCTAATTGATTTTGTATTGGAGTCAACTACCCGGAATGAGGAGGGAAGGTTAGTCATGCCTCTCCTCTGGAACAGTGAAGTGTCACATCTCCTGGGAAATAACCAATGTCTATCGAAATTGATTTTGAATTCTAATTTAAGAAAGTATAGAAATAGACAACATCTATCTATGATGGATGAAGTCTTCAGGGAACAAGAAAACCTGTGGATAATAAAAAGGGTTGACAACCTACCAGAGTTTCTTAAAGAGAATCCTAACTTTAATTTCCTCCATTTTGAGGTGTCATCCTTCTAGCATTAGATGCTCTTTGACCTCTATTTTGAGGTGCCATCCTTCTAGCATTAGAGGCTCTTTGACCTCTAGTTTGAGGTGCCATCCTTCTAGCATTAGAGGCTCTTTGACCTCTAGTTTGAGGTGCCATCCTTCTAGCATTAGAGGTTCTTTGACCTCTAGTTTGAGGTGCCACCCTTCTAGCATTAGAGGCTCTTTGACCTCTAGTTTGAGGTGCCACCCTTCCAGCATTAGAGGCTCTTTGACCTCTAGTTTGAGGTGCCACCCTTCCAGCATTAGAGGCTCTTTGACCTCTAGTTTGAGGTGCCACCCTTTCAGCATTAGAGGCTCTTTGACCTCTAGTTTGAGGTGCCACCCTTCCAGCATTAGAGGCTCTTTGACCTCTAGTTTGAGGTGCCATCCTTCCAGCATTAGAGGCTCTTTGACCTCTAGTTTGAGGTGCCATCCTTCCAGCATTAGAGGTTCTTTGACACCTATTTTGAGGTGCCATCCTTCTAGCATTAGAGGCTCTTTGACACCTATTTTGAGGTGCCATCCTTCTAGCATTAGATGTTCTTTGACACCTATTTTGAGGTGTCATCCTTCTAGCATTAGATGCTTTTTTACCTCTATGTTGAGGTATCATCCTTCTAGCATTAGATGTTCTTTGACCTCTATTTTGAGGTGTCATCCTTCTAGCATTAGATGCTCTTTGACCTCTATTTTGAGGTGTCATCCTTCTAGCATTAGAGGCTCTTTGACCTCTATTTTGATGTATCATCCTTCTAGCATTAGATGCTCTTTGACCTCTATTTTGAGGTGCCATCCTTCTAGCATTAGATGCTCTTTGACCTCTAGTTTGAGGTGCCATCCTTCTAGCATTAGATGCTCTTTGACCTCTGTTTTGAGGTGCCATCCTTCTCGTATTAGATGTTCTTTGACCTCTATTTTGAGGTGCCATCCTTCTTGTATTAGATGTTCTTTGACCTCTATTTTGAGGTGCCATCCTTCTAGTATTAGATGTTCTTTTACCTCTATTTTGAGGTGCCATCCTTCTCGTATTAGATGTTCTTTGACCTCTATTTTGAGGTGCCACCCTTCTCGTATTATATGTTCTTTGACCTCTATTTTGAGGTGCCATCCTTCTCGTATTAGATGTTCTTTGACCTCTAGTTTGAGGTGCCACCCTTCTCGTATTGGATGTTCTTTGACCTCTATTTCGAGGTGCCACCCTTCTCGTATTAGATGTTCTTTGACCTCTATTTTGAGGTGCCACCCTTCTCGTATTATATGTTCTTTGACCTCTATTTTGAGGTGCCATCCTTCTAGTATTAGATGTCCTTTGACCTCTATTTTGAGGTGCCATCCTTCTAGTACTAGATGCTCTTTGACCTCCAGGATGTCCTCAGAACCAAATCTCTCCTCTTCCTCTGAGAGCTCTTCCTTGTTGCTCCGCTCCTTTGAGAGATTTCTATTTCTTCTTTCTGCCTTTGAGAGTTCTCTTTTCCTCCTCTCTCTCTCTTTGAGAGCTTTTTATTATTCTTCTCTTTCTTTGATACCTATCTGTTATTCATCTCTTCCTTAGTGACTTCAGCATTACTGGTCTCTTCCT
>NC_090728.1:93273311-93278311 GCF_036898095.1 Palaemon carinicauda
GAAAAATAAGACGGCTTGGCGTGGCTAGAGCATGCTCTCTACTCAGCCTCTTTAGTGTAGTAAGGGCACCGATGTATTAGATTAAGCCGACCCGTTGGCGTGGTGTCTTGCGTCGACAGCATCCTGTATAGTTGGTGTGTTTGTCTTCATAAATAACTTTCACCTGTGTAAGTGTGTGCACGTTTAAAAAAGCAAAACTTAGTAATTTGCAATAATTGTCTTCCCTTACTCTTATTTTTCACTATGGGATTTTCACTGTTTGAGCTAATTAGTTTATACAGAGGTTTAAGGAATATAAAGCCAGTTATGTGTTTTTTATTTGATAAATTTAGATTTGACTTTCTCATTTCCTCAGCTTATTTTAAAAAAAGTTTATGAATCATAAATTTACACAAAAACCACTATGAAGTTGAAGTGAGAATCGTCGCAACAATTTAGATATTAATGTTCCATTTTTCGATTTCTTATTGTGGCAATGGGCGATGTTCATATAATTAATTTACGTATCTATTTATAATCAAGAAAAAATAAGATGGTTTTATAGTTTGAATCGTGGAAGGCATGACGTTATGGAGTTAACACTGACCTGATTGATCAAAGGTTAAAATTAAGTTAAAATGTGATAAGTTTCCGTGGTAAATATTTAGCTTTAGAGTTTTGCATGATAGCACATGTAATTGAAAAGAGAGTTTGTCAATTCGTTACTGTTATTTCTCTGCTGGGTTCCTGGTTTTGTAGGATAAAAACGGCTTTCAAAGAAATGTTTGCTTCGTTGAAAAATTGGTATCCGAAACCATAGCATAAGTTTTTCATAACTTTGTAGTTTATTCAGAAATATACTTTTATAGTCGTGGTGCATCGGACCAGATAGAGTTTATTAGTTAAGATGTCATGTAACTGTTTGAGCTCTTGCTAAAGTTTCCGCCTTCATGCTTTTTTTGCTTTTTTTTTTCTTAAATATTAATTTGATACAGCAGTTTTATCGGGAAGAGTTAAACTAGGAGGCTGCTTGTTTCTCCTGTGGGTGTAGTATTTTTTATCAAAGTTCATATGTTTTTATAGCATTCAGTCGACATTTACTCTAGAGTCAAGAATACAAACGGGAGTGTGGGAGTGGGTGTAATTCTAAAGTCTATATACGTATGATACATTTGCACATCAGCCCATTCGTCAGGAACGTACCAAAGACTCACCTGGAATTCCCTTCTTATCCTTGGAAGATTCCATCGCCTTCCTTTCAGGTTGACACTCATACACATGACGACTTTTAATGAATCAGTCTTCAGTAATGACCCGAATTAACATAACTTTTGTTATTGACTTTCCTAATGAGAATCGTTAGATCTGTTCCTGAATAAATAATCTCAGGTGCGGTTAAAAAGATGTATTGGATCACACTACAACAACAAGCTTACAAATTTCGACTCGCCTGATTTTCTGTTTTAATCCACTATGTAGATGTCAAAAGAAACACACTGTTTTGATGTGTATTATGGAAAAGAATGATTGCAAGTAGAAAAAACTAGGTATGTGATCACATAAATGAAAAGTTAATGTGTGCGGGTTACAAAAGGTATGATTATGCATTATTTAAAAAAAGAAAATATAAACGTATACTGACACTGCTCAAAACCTTTTGTACAGTTGGCGTCAAAACCGATGCAACAAATTTCAGAGGATTTCGTTCAAAATTCACTAACTGGGCACTACAACGCGTATCTCAAAAACTTGTTTTTTCCTACATTGAAAGCTCTATTAAACAAAATAGAGCTAACATATGATGAACAAATATCATATCTATGATATTTATAAGAATCATAAGAAAAGATATTGTAATAGTAATTATTTCAGAGAATCGTAATTACTTCAGACTATAGAAACGAAACAATTTTGAAATATTTGTTCAACACCGAATTACCAACATTACCCTTGCACCAGGTGGGTAATTATCAGCAACCTTCCCCCCCCCCTTTTTTTTTTACACTAGATGACATAGAGGTAATAATTGTAGAAGTTATTAGGCGAGATTTCCAAATTTACGCATTACACATTATCACAGAGAAATTAAAAATGAGAAGAAGGGTGCACTGCAAGCCTTCACTGTAATAGTGTATGCCTGTTCTATCTGCAGGAACAGGAAATAGAAAAATTGAAAAATGAAAACCAACAACTAAGAAAACAATTGACAGAGATCATGTCCAAGTTCCAACTGTTAGAAATAAGAAACGAGGAAGTCTTAGATGATGATGTAGAATATGGGATTAGTATCCCAGGAATACAAAATAAGATAAAATCAAGGACAGAACCCCAAGAGGAAATAATCAACAAAAGCTGAGAGTTCAGGAGACCCACTAGAGGAAGACTAAACAACAGCCTAGAAATGTAACTACCACCAAAATCAGATTCACCCCCCTAGCGGAGGAAGATGAAGACGAGACGTTGTTAATTGGAGACTCTATGGTAAAGGAACAAGGGAAGCACTTTGGCCTCAAAAAGAGGAGAAAGGTCGGGTCCTATCCAGGTGCCAACACACAGAAGATAGAAGTTGTAGTTAGTGAAACTACAACTGAGAACAAGAAGACCACTACTATTGTTCAGCCAACTCGAAATGACCCTTTCCTAAGGAAGGATAATGCTGGCCAAACAGAACCTTTGGTTAAACAACTAGAAAAAAACTGTTGAAACGGCTAGAAAGAAGAACAATAATACTATAGTAATAGGTATTCTCCCAAGACTCGATGTCAACCACTTCATCTCAGTAAGGCCATAGGGATAAACGAAAGGCATATGTCCACATGCCAGAAAAAAGAATGTTAAATTTATAGGGCTTTGGGACACTTTCTACGGCTAGAGAAAATTATACAAGAGAGACGGAATACACTTTAGTGAAGAAGTAAGGGAGTATACAGAAGCCATCTTAATCTCAGACTGTACAATTATTTAAACACAGTAGACCAAGAACAATCTAGACCAGAAAATCCTCCAACAAGAAACAGAAAATTTTGGCCGAAAACTTGGATAATGCATATAAAAGTAGAACTAAAATTCTAATAAATCCGGGAAATTAGGAAAGTCACTGTGGAAGAGAAAAAAGATAGAATACTTTCTCAGAGTGGCACAATTCAATGCTCAGTCAGAAACAAAATGGAAAACTTCTGGCCAATAATAGCTAGTGAGGAACTGATGTCGTAGGCATTACCAAGACCTGGATTCAAGAAAAAACAAAGGATTTTATCAGAGAATACGGAATTCCAGGTTTCAAGCTTTTCAAGAAGGATCGCCTGATCAAAAAAAGTGGAGGGGTAATGCTCTGTGTCAAAGATCACTTAAACCCCATAGAAATTAAATTAGAAACTGAATGTGAAGTGACAGGTATAAATATTAACACTCTAGAAAAAAAATATGTCCATACTAGAAATATACAGATCACCACATCAAACACAAGAACAGGACGAAGAGCTGTATAGACTACTTGGAAAAGAAGTAGGCTACTAGATTTTGTCAACAATGAATTCCTCCATAAGTGGGTCGATAAACCAACAAAGGAAACAACATGCTAGGTATTGTGCTATCAATAGAAGAAATTTGGTATCCAGTGTTTCAGTAGGCTAAAATATAGGCAAATATAACCCCAAAATAGTTAGATTTCAGGCAAATATTCCTCATTTAAAAGAAGGAAAATTTTAATAAAATCCTGACTACAGACGGACTAACTCGATAAAACTGAAGGAACACACCAAGAATTAAAATACGACGAAACAGGGATTATAGATACACAATGGGACTCCTTTGTAGAAATATATAAAGAAAATAAAGGCTAAATGTATACCGCATAGGAAAATTTTACCAAGTGAAACTCCACAACCTAAGTGGTTCAACAGAGAAATAGCCAATGCAATAGAAAGAAGAGACAGGAAACATAAATCAATGGATGCAAAGCCTCCAATTTGATGAAATTTCCGAGCACAAGAAATTAAGCCGAAAAGTAGATAAACTTGTTAGAAAGGGTAAGATCAATGAAGAAGATTTTAGAACTAGAAGAAGAGAAAACCCCACACCTTTACAAAACGTTCCGAAAGACAGCCAACGAAAGAAAGGCACCACAAGAATGGAAAGTAGGCAAGGTTCCTCCAATCTACAAGAGGGGACCAAGAGAAGAATCTGGCAACTACAGACCTGTGGGTCTAACTTTAGTGCCTTGCAATTTATTTTTGAATCCATTATAAATTAGTAGATTCAATAGTAGAACTTACAGAGAAAAACAATGTTCTGATAGACAGCCAACCTTGTTTTAGACAAAAGAGCTCGCGTGACAAATCTTTTGGATTTTTTCCATATGTTTATTATTTAGGACAAAAGCAGGGAAATATACATCATATACTTAGACTTTCAAAAGGGTTGAGACAAAGTTCCTCATAAAAAGAATAATGGTCAAAATTAGAGCACTAGGCATCATATCGAGCCAGCTGAATGGATCGAAGATTGGATGACAAACCGAAAACAGAGTTGTAATCAATGGAGAAGCTTCAGAGTGGGCAGCTGTTACAAGCGGGGTACTTCGAGGATCCGTCTTTGGACCATTGTTATTTCTCATCTACATTAACAACATAGATTTAGGATTCACTAGTAGAATAGCCAAATTTGCCGACGACACTAATTTAGGCATAAATGCTGCAAGCTCAAAAGACATAGAAGCCTTAAGATAGGATCTAATCAAACTAAGAGAATGGTCCAGAAAATGGCAAATGCCCCTCAACTGTGGGAAATGTAAAGTCACTCACATAGGTTATAGTATCCAAATCAGATTACTTACTGCTGGGTAATAAAATAGAAAGTGTGGACCAGGAGGAAGATCTCTGTATTATCAGTAAGGATTTGAAGTTAACCAAACAGAGTATAAAAGCTGAGAAGAAAGCACAAAAACTAATAGATTACATAAAGAAACAATTCAAATACAGAAACAAATTCGCTGTATTACAGCTTTACACATAACTAGTTTG
>NC_090728.1:93283311-93305811 GCF_036898095.1 Palaemon carinicauda
AAGAACAGTTCGTCTTGTAAGGCGTCTTCGGGAGGCAGCAGGTCTGCCACATTCTCCACATGTTCCTGAAGTCTGCAGCCAACTCTTTCCAGGTCATCAAGTTGCCGTTTGAATAGATCAGCATCACTATAGTTCTTCCAATTGTCATTTTCTTGAGTGGTGGGGATGACGTCGCCAGGAACTGAGTGCCCCTGACTCTCTAGATCACATGTGACGTTGTGGGACTTCTCACAAAAGGATTTGATGTTATATCCAATCAAGCCCCCAACAATGGAGGAAATCGCAACAGCAATGATGATAAAAGTAATCAGTTTTTTTGAGGACACATTTTTCAGATTCAGCACAGAAATATTCTCTTCAAACCTTTCTCTCCCAAGAGAAAGTATCCGGGAGGCTGTGAAGCGTGTCATCTTGTCACGAGTGGCAGGTAGGAATTGTGATCCAACCTGACTCCCGACTCCTTTATATACATAAAGGTACGTACTCACACGAATGAAGCTTGGTACGTACATTATGATACTACCTTCGTGGAGTGTACGTACTGTTAGTGGAAGTTGCCAGGTGCATGATGTTATCCTTTTTTCGAGCGTGTATTTTATAACAGTTACTCACTTTCTTGGCTTGGGAACATCATTATGGAATAATCATTCATCTGATTTAAAAACTTAATCTAAATCGAATTATCTTTCCTAGCTTTGTTATTTATTACCATTATCTGCTCTCATGACAAGCCTCTTATGATTTGATCATAAAATATATTTAAAAAAAAAAAAAAAAAAAAAAAAACACCTTGCTCACGTCTAGGCTATGTGATTGCTTGCAAGCGTAACTATTCAGATATATAGAAAATACTCGCTAGAAGAACTTATACTTAAAATCGAAACTTAACTGGTACGTATGAAATACGTACTATACTCACCATGAAAACATGTGGTACGTCAGAAATACGTACTAGGAAATCTCTCCCCCCCCCTCCCCTCCTATGCAATTGTTACTTATAAGCATGATTGAAAAGGAAAGCTGATCTTGGAAAGTAAGAATACTACGTACGAATACGAAACTATAATTTTATCTTATGGTTAATAATTAATGTTTGAAATAAGGCCGTGGGATAATCGGACCTTGCATGGGTACAGACTCCGATCAAAAGATGAAAAGGTTTTCTTGAAACGAAATAGGAAATTTCAGACTGCCATATTTTCTCAATTTTATTCCGACTCGAATTCATCTCGACATCCTTTCATTCAGTGGCCTTTATTACGATCGTAGAATTTCCTTTCCAATCCAATGTTGTTACATATCATTCCAGTCAGGCAAAATGTTCGATTTTAATATCTGCCATATCTAATTTTACAAAGGGTATGTATTCACCCCTGTCTGTTTCGTCTGTTTGCTAGTGTGTATGTGTTTGTTTGTTTGTTTGTGTGCAACTTTACCCAAAAACTACAGTACCAATTTTGACCAAATTTGGTAGTCATGTTGTGTATGACCCGAAGATGAATCTGTAAAATTGTGGATAAATTACATAAAAGTATAAGTACGTAGTATTAGTTAGAAATTGATCGCAGTGTTGATTAAATAACAAATATTTATTTTGTTTATTTTTTGTTTTTGAACATTACGCAAAAAATACTGGACCAATTTCAACGGAACATGGTGAACATGTGAACAAGGACAAATCCATTAGATTTCGAAGAAAATACGTCGAAGTAGAAGCTACGCAGTGGAGTTGAGAGAAAAATAAGACGGCTTGGCGTGGCTAGAGCATGCTCTCTACTCAGCCTCTTTAGTGTAGTAAGGGCACCGATGTATTAGATTAAGCCGACCCGTTGGCGTGGTGTCTTGCGTCGACAGCATCCTGTATAGTTGGTGTGTTTGTCTTCATAAATAACTTTCACCTGTGTAAGTGTGTGCACGTTTAAAAAAGCAAAACTTAGTAATTTGCAATAATTGTCTTCCCTTACTCTTATTTTTCACTATGGGATTTTCACTGTTTGAGCTAATTAGTTTATACAGAGGTTTAAGGAATATAAAGCCAGTTATGTGTTTTTTATTTGATAAATTTAGATTTGACTTTCTCATTTCCTCAGCTTATTTTAAAAAAAGTTTATGAATCATAAATTTACACAAAAACCACTATGAAGTTGAAGTGAGAATCGTCGCAACTATTTAAAGATATTAATTTTCCATTTTTCGATTTCTTATTGTGGCAATGGGCGATCTTCATATAATTAATTTACGTATTTATTTATGAATAAGAAAAAATAAGATGGTTTTATAGTTTGAATCGTGGAAGGCATGACGCATTGATCATACTTACGTTATGGGGTTAACACTGACCTGATTGATCAAAGGTTAAAATTAAGTTGATATGTGATAAGTTTCCGTGGTAAATATTTAGCTTTAGGTTTTTGCATGATAGCACATGTGATTGAAAAGAGAGTTTGTCAATACGTTACTGTTATTTCTCTGCTGGGTTCCTGGTTTTGTAGGATAAAAACGGCTTTCAAAGAAATGTTTGCTTCGTTGAAAAATTGGTATCCGAAACCATCGCATAAGTTTTTCATAACTTTGTAGTTTATTCAGAAATATACTTCTTTAGTCGTGGTGCATCGGACCAGATAGAGTTTATTAGTTAAGATGTCATGTAACTGTTTGAGCTCTTGCTAAAGTTTCCGCCTTCATGATTTATTTTTTTTTTGCTTTTTTTCTTAAATATTAATTTGATACAGCAGTTTTATCGGGAAGAGTTAAACTAGGATGGTGCTTGTTTTTCCTGTGGGTGTAGTATTTTTTTTTTATCAAAGTTCATATGTTTTTATAGCATTCAGTCGACATTTACTTTAGAGTCAAGAATACAAACGGGAGTGTGGGAGTGGGTGTATTTCTAAAGTCTATATACGTATGATACATTTGCACATCAGCCCATTCGTCAGGAACGTACCAAAGACTCACCTGGAATTCCCTTCTTATCCTTGGAAGATTCCATCGCCTTCCTTTCAGGTTGACACTCATACGCATGACAACTTTTAATGAATCAGTCTTCAGTAATGACCCGAATTAACATAACTTTTGTTATTGACTTTCTCAATGAGAATTATTGGATCTGTTCCTGAATAAATAATCTCATGTGCGGTTAAAAAGATGTATTTGATCACACTACAACAACAAGCTTACAAATTTCGACTCGCCTGATTTCCTGTTTTAATCTACTCTGTAGATGTCAAAAGAAACACGCTGTTTTGATGTGTATTATGGAAAAGAATGATTGCAAGTAGAAAAACTAGGTATGTGATCACATGAATGAAAAGCTAATGTGTGCGGGTAACAAAAGGTATGATTATGCATTATTTAAAAAAAGAAAATATAAACGTATACTGACACTGCTCAAAACCTTTTGTACAGTTGGCGTCAAAACCAATGCAACAAATTTCAGAGGATTTCGTTCGAAATTCACTAACTGGCCACTGCAACGCGTATCTCAAAAACTTACTTTTTCCTACATTTTTGTAGGAAACATTTTGTGTTTGTTCAACACCGAAATACCAACATTACCCTTGCACCAGGTGGGTAATTATCAGCAACCTCCCCCCCCCCTTTTTTTTTTTTACACTAGATGTCATAGAGCTCATAATTGTAGAAGTTATTAGCCGAGATTTCCAAATTTACGCATTAGACAATATCACAGAGAAATTAAAAGTGAGAAGGGTGCACTGCAAGCCTTCACTGTAATAGTATATGCCAGTTCTATCTGCAGGAACAGGAAATAGAAAAATTGAAAAATGAAAACCAACAACTAAGAAAACAATTGACAGAGATCATGTCCAAGTTCCAACTGGTAGAAATAAGAAACAAGGAAGTCTTAGATGATGATGTAGAAAATGGGATTAGTATCCCAGAAAACAAAATAAGGTAAAATCAAGGACAGAACCCCGAGAGGAAATAACCAACAAAAGCTGAGAGTTCAGGAGACCCACTAGAGGAAGGGTAGCTAAAGCTAAGAAGACTAAACAACAGCCTAGAAATGTAACTACCACCAAAATCAGATTCACCCCCCTAGCAGAGGAAGATGAAGACGAGACGTTGTTAATTGGAGACTCTATGGTAAAGGAACAAGGGAAGCACTTTGGCCTCAAAAAGAGGAGAAAGGTCGGGTCCTATCCAGGTGCCAACACACAGAAGTAGAAGTTGTAGTTAGTGAAACTACAACAGAGAACAAGAAGACCACTACTATTGTTCAGCCAACTCGAAATGACCTTTTCCTAAGGAAGGATACTGCTGGCCAAACAGAACCTTTGGTTAAACAACTAGAAAAAAACTGTTGAAACGGCTAGAAAGAAGACCAATAATACTATAGTAATAGGTATTCTCCCAAGACTCGATGTCAACTACCTCATCTCAGTAAGGCCATAGAGATAAACGAAAGGCATATGTCCACATGCCAGAAAAAAGAATGCACCAACAGTATAGTTTTCCATCCGGTTATCATGTGTATATTATGCACAGTCAGCCCTCTTTATACGCAAGTTCACACTTCGCAATTTCACCTATACGCGGCAGAGATAACCGCAATACCTGTCAGATGAAAACCACATTCGCAATTAAGGATTTTTAAGGATCAAAGATTTCAAATCCCTTACACTGTACGTGCCTCACCCCATTTACCTCGTTCCCCACCCAGCTCGTTTCACCTTTCGCTGTATACTGTATATCCATTTACTGTAGTGAAACATTACAACTATATTTGAAATAAACCGAATTTTGATGAAATTGGTGTTTCACTTAATTGTATCGTATTTGTAAATTAAAACATAGCAAATTATAATATTTTCCATAGTTATGTTTATACTTTCCAAAGCAACTGATTAACCGTGCGTGGTCTGCCGTCGTTAACCTCAATTTTAGGTTCAAGTAACTCCCTCATTATTAAGGTATGTTATTGGAGGATATTTCATATTTCCTAAGAGAAACAATTATTGCTAAAATATTTGTTTTAGTTTATGAAATAAGCTGTATTTGTGTTTAAGAAAGTATAAAAATTGAACAATAGGTGAGTTTTAGCAATGCTTACAACTTTACATCTTCGTCATTAATGAATATGTAAACATATCATCTCTTGGCAAAAATGTAAACAATCCTAGTTATCAAAATTAATGTTTTTGCTTTAATATATTGAATTAGTTCTTGTTTTTATTATCACTCTCTTGCCATAGATTGGGCCCGGAAGTTTCTCCCAAGTCACACCAGTTAATGAGGACGTGTAGTGTTTTATTGCTCTGCACATAGAGCGTTGTGTCAAAGTAATTATATAAGGACACTCAAAGAGGTCTTCTGCTCTACCCCCAGAGCATTGAGTCAAAGTAGATATATGAGGAGAATCAAAGAGTGCCTCTGCTCCGTCACGGGTGTATAGCTCTTCCTACGAGCCCCCAAAATCGATCCAATTCTGAGCCGTAAGGAAAGGCTTCAGCAGTAGAGAATAGTGGTATAGAAGCAAGTCACAGTGAGTAAGAGAGACTGGGAGAGGAGAGAAGGACAATTAGTAGTAGAGGAAAGGAGCAGTTTTAGGTGTAAGAAATTATCCCCGCTGTAGGGATTGTGAGGCAGTGAGGTTGGTCTGGGGGGAAAGGGAGGATATGACTTGAGGTCTGAAGGGGATCCGGGACATTTTGAAGGAATAAGACCCGGGTGAAAAGGTGGATGGCAATTGGGATTAAGTCTTGCAAGGGCAAGGTGTTTAGCTGGTGGGTGATTGAAGGGGAGAATTGGGACGGGGAAAGATTTGGCTGAAGTGAGGGCATTGGAGGTCTCTGGATGACAGGGTCAGGAACGGTAGTAGCCACGGTGGCCGCATCAGGAGTGGAGGGGGTTTGGATGACAGGATCTGGAGTGACGGCGGGTGGATGGCGGCGTCTCTGTTTGGGAATTCTCTGCGGTTTAGGTGTGTTGCCAGTATGAGTGCCTTGCACGGCTGAAATGCTCTTTAAGCGCTCAGAGCACCTCTTGTTCCATGTATGGTGGGAGTGAGAGCAGTTTGGACATCTTGGGTGGGTGGTTCGGCCTCACTTGTGGGCATCTATGCATTCTTGTGAGGGCTGGCGTCGGCTGCAGACTCCGCAAATATTGGGTCCTCTGCAGTCCTCACGGTGATGGCTATACCGTTGACAATGGTAGCACCGAAGCAGCTCAGGAATGTAGTCTGTGATTAAGGTGCCCCAAATTCCTAAGTCGAGGGTAGGGGGTTTGGGCCCATTGACTGTGGCGACTATGTTGTTGACAGGAACTTCATCTTGGTCTTTGTGATGTTGTTGCGAGAGGTGGCTATATCTAGTGGCATGGAGATTGGGTATCTGGAGATGACGACTTCATTCTGCTTCTTGGCCGGATCTAGAAGCTCCAGTGAGCTTCCTTCTAGGAGAAAACTGACACTCTCATGATCCTTGGGGGTGAGAATGAGCTCCCCTTTGCGGTTTGGTCGAGTTGAGAAATTTGATTAGGAGCTGGCAGAAGCAAGGGCGGCAACTGTGGCATAGGAAGGTTTTCCTTCAGTGGGCTGGACCTTGAACTTGGGCAAAGGTGCAGCGACTGGCAGAGAGCTGGGGAATTGTTGTAGTGGCTTCATCCAACGGCTGGGTGAGACACACTGTGCAGTTACAGTCACGGTGGTGAATCCCATCAGAGTCGAGCGGAAAACTCTTAGTAGGTTCCTCAGTTTTCCGTGGCAGAGGAAGGTGGGCTGGATGTCAGTTGGGCAGAAGCTGTGTTTGGAGTAGCTGCGTTGGTTATTTCTCGGTCCGAGCTGGAGGCCGGTGGGTTCGATGAAGCCAGAGTTAGGCTACAGGCAGGTGGGTCTGGAGGTGACAGGCTGTGTCTGGTAGTAGGTGAGTCTTCCAGGGAAGGCTTAGCCTGCAGTGGTTTGACATTGCTGGCACTAAGACGGGCTTTTGTAGACCCGGTCTTCTCTTCTTGCTTGGAGGTGGGAGGACAGCATCCCCATACTAGCCCTCCTGCATGTGAAAACGTTCTTCTCTGCTGGTTTTATCAAAAATATCTGGATTCCTCCTTGGGAAAATTCTGCTCTTGTAGTGAGGCTGGTCCCTTCTCCTACGAGTCACATTCAGGAAGAGTGCATCCTGGAATAGAGTGCAATCATCACACCGGTAATAGATCTGATAATGGCAGGCTTTCAAGTCCACCTCAATTTTCAATTTGATTATGAAATGACCCCATACATAATCTCTTGAATAAGAATATCTGTGACATGGAATACACCTTTCCTTGGAATCTGCTGGGCAGAAGCCCTGGCAGGGGAGGTCATTGGATTTGTAGATGGTATTACAGATGAAAGCTCATGGTAGGCAAGGCGTGGGAGCCTGGTGTCCCCTGTGCCAGGTAAGCTGATTCTTGGGCTAGCTGAGACGTCCTTCCTCTTTGAGGGCTGAGCTACGACTGATTTCACTTGAGCACACAACTACAGTATTTGATTATACTGAGCATATTATATGTAGTTAAGGCAATCCTTCCATACAAAACAAAACGGTTAATGTCTAGGAGAGGGCCGCATGAAGATATCAGTGATATTCAATGTATTTTCACTAGAATGTGTAGGAATGTATGTAAATAGTGGTATACGAGAAAGATAACTTAGTGAAATTCAATAACAGTTGAAATATCGACTATCAAACTCACGCTACTCTTGTCTTCCTCCCAGAATTTTTCTGTCTCTTGTTATTGTTGACTGTGTCTTGTTTTTAGCTCAAATGAGCCCTGTAATTACTATAATCCGCAGACAAACTAGTCCACGATGACGTCTTACACGTTTTACCCCGAAAATCACTGTGGCCTTAAGGGGTGGTCGCAGGGGGGCAGAGCGCCCCCCCTCCCGGTAGGCCTAGGTAGGGGTATAGGGCCCTAGGTTAGGTTAGGTGGTTGTATTAGGTTCGGTAGTTCCCCTAAAAAGACTTTTCTCCTCCTCCCCCCACCCAAAAACCCCTCTTTCCACTGGGGTCCCCCATAATTGTAGTACAGTGGTAGGTTTATGCTTACATTTTGTGCGTAAGAGTAAGTCTTAGTTTCTTTTTTATTTATTTTTTCATGTTTCTATGCAATGTGCAACACCAATCTGGTCATTTTTTGCCGTTTTTCGTCGTTAATGCTTGAAAAACGAGTGCGGCCTTCTGGACATTTACCGCCAGAGCAGTGTTCCAAGTCGCGGAGTGGTGTCTCGTACTTAACCATCCGAGTAATTCAAATGAAAACATTTCCAGTTATAGAAAAAATAGATATTCATTCAAAAACAATTTGACAGAATATTGAAATTAATATTTTAAGTACTTATTGTCTTTTTAGCTTCATATAACTTTATATTACTTTCAGATTTAAAGTCTGCAGTTCATTGTAATAATAAGTAAAAAATTTTATGAGAATTTAGTCCATACTTTGAAAAAAGTTGTATCTTTGTAAAGTAAAGAGTATTTATTACTCTTCCTAATAGTATTGATTGTGAGAGAAATACAGTAAATTGCGTTCATTCATTCCTGTACACCTAGGCTGACAATGCTGAAATTCCTAAACAAATCTTCTTTGCTCAAGGGGTTAAATACTGTACAGTACTGTAATTCTTCAGTGTCTACTTTCCTCTCAAGGGTAAGGGTAGAAGAGACTTTTAAGCTATGGTAAAAGGAGCTCTTCTAAAATCACTTTCTTTTGAAAACTATAAATACCTTTTTTTACCGAAACTTTACACAAAAGACTTTACTGGTTTACTAAGCCAGTTCCAAAAGCATTTCGGGATTTAACGCCTCTTAATATATTAGGCGAATTCATGAGATCGACCCAATCATTAACCATTGAGATGTTTATTTCATTATCCTTCCAAAATACTCAACAGACTTTGCACAGAATACCTTAACCTTTATTTTGACGCTGATTTTTTTTTTTTCATTCAAACACCCTTACAGTTTATTGGATGTATCCAAAGTGCTTCCATAATGTTGAATAGGTTGTCCTTGATCACGCACAACTCCAATCACAGGATATACCCATCATCTGTACTTCCAAAATTATTCCCAATAATGTTTCATGTACGTAAGATTCATCAAAATCGTAAAAGATGGTTTAATTATCTCCATTTACCAATTAAACCCCTAATTATTATTACCTGTCTGTTTCCTCATCATAACTACACTTTTTTTTATGCTCATTTCATCAAAGGACATTAACTAAAGCCTTTACAGTTAAAGTTTCTGCTTTAGAAAGTCCATACTAAGGGAAGGTATTTTGAAGGGAATTGTACTGTTAGTTAAACTGGTTATATAGCCTGTGCCCCCCACCCCCAGGTCAAATAAAACAATTCAGAGTACAAAGACCAGGTGTTAGTATTAACAAGTGATCTAAAACTTTGGTTGCAGCTTAACCGTGTCTACTGCTTCATCGACAAGCGAAAACATTCTGCCTGATTCGTACTCTGTATGTCCGTCTTACCCTCAAGCTCCCACGTGTGACTTCGTAGTGATTGCCAGGAAGAGTAAAACTTACTCTTCACCTTTTCAATCTACAGGCAGCCAACGCAAGAGCCTGTGTCCAGCGCAAGGCTTGACCATCTAACAAGCTAGCAAGCAATCACCTTTTAAAGAATAATCTGTGTTCCCTCATTTTAAGACTCGCTCATAGATACACTTATTATTGTGGGTGAAGACAGATGTGAATACGAAGGATTCTCGTTTTCTATGTGAGTAGTAGGCCAGGTGACCCAACGATCTACAAACATACTAAAATATATTCCAACACTTTACCCAGATATGTAGAAACACACCTGGCTTGTGATCGTGTATCTTTCTGGGTCGGTCCATTCTCAATCTTACACGTAACACCGGTTTTTTGCGCTGGAAGCCTGTAAAGCTTTTTCGATTTAAAGGAATGGTTTTGTGTCAGATTTCTGCATAAATAAACTTTTATGAACTGCAGAATTACAAGAGCGTTCGTTTCTGGCTGGATTGCCAGGCAATTTAGTCATCGCCTTAGGTTAGCACGCCAAATAGCCAACCATTAAAGCGTCCTTTCGTCGACACTAATTAAGTCAGAGTTGTCCAAATTATGAGATAGTGGGCATGGTCAGAAATTATGATCAATGGTCTGGGTATTTTCACCACATTTGCAAGGATTGGTCAGTTTTAAGGCCTCATTTGACCAGGTTTTCACCTGTTCTGCACTCCAGCTCTAACTCTGTTGAGGCCACACTAATAACATTTGGGAAAAAAATGCCACATCAGCAATTTCTTCATTGGGATCCTGCACTAAGCTGTTGTGGGGGGTGGGGGGCTGTTAGTCTCCTATCAGAGTCCCTCCATTGGTCCAATCAATCATTCTTCACTGGTATTTGGACTTGCAGTCCCTCCATAGTGGTAAGGCTCTTCCTTGACTCAAGTCCAGGGCTACTTTGAACAGGGATGTGACGACATAGTGTGTAGTCCAAGATTCATTTGCTCTTTTCAATTTTTGTTGTATGCCTCCTGATTACTGAACACAGGGCAGGGGGGACAATGCCAGTTAATTTGAAGAGAATGTTGGTGGGAGTGGGACGTAGTGCCTCGTTGAACACAGGATCCATTTTCTTGGTTTGCGATGATCTGCTCCACACTAGCGCACAGTACTCGGCCGGTGCATAGCACAGGCCTAAGGCGCCTGTTCTAGTGTGTGAGCATTGGCTTCCCATTTGGTTCCTCTTAGTTTTTTAGTAGGGAATTGCGAGAGCCAAACTTCCCTCGGAGCTTATGCTTATGGGTGGAAAATGACGGAGTTCTATCCAGTGTTGCACCTAGGAACACTGGAAACTGGTTCATGTAAGTGGCGTGAAACGAAAGCATCATAATGTCAGCCAAAAACTTGTTGGTATAGACTGACATGGAAAGACCATCAACAGACAGGAGTGGAAGGAGATGTCTGAGGCCTTTGTCCTGCAGTGGACTAGTTATGGCTCATGATCTTGATGATGGGAAATCCCAGTGGGGACTGGGGGTTTGGATGGGGATTCGCAGCAATGGAGAATTGGAAACGGTTAGAAATGCATAATCGGCACAATATGAACGGTATGCGAAGTGATTCTCTCACAATTAGAGTTATAAGGAAGAGTATGTACTCTTCACCTTTCAAAGATATCCACATTTCTACATTCAAGCAGGAGAATACGTTTTACTTAACTATAATCCCAAAGGACTGCTGATTTTAAAACCAAAACTAATATATTTATGTAATATAAAGTTTATAAAACAATATTTCATATTATTAATTTCATTATTTTCTCGAAACAGTTTTTAAATCAATCATCATCTTTTTTATATCAGAAAATGTTTATATTTGAATTTTCCAGTTGGTTTATGGGTTGTAGTTTAGCCAAGGCACCAACCACCTGTTGAGATACTACCGCTAGAGTGATATTGGGTCCTTTGACTGGCCAGACAGTACTACATTGGATCTCTCACTGGTTACGGCTCATTCTTCCTTTGCCTAGCATACACCAAATAGTCTGGCCTTTTCTTTACACATTCTCCTCTTTCCTCATACACATGACAATGCTGAGATTACCAAACAATACTTCTCTGCTCAAGGGGTTAACTACTGAAATTTAATTGTTCAGTGGCTACTTTCCTCTTGGTAAGGGTAGAGGAGACTTTAGCAATGGTAAGCAGCTTTTCTAGGAGGACACTCCAAAATCATACAATTGTTCTTTGGTAGTGCCATAGCCTCTGTACCATGGTCTTCCACTGTCTTAGGGTACAGCTCTCTTGCTTGAGGGTACACTCGTGCAAAACTAGTCTCTGTATCCTTATTTCCTTTCTTCACTGGGATATCTTCCTTGTTGGAGCCCTTGGGCTAATAGCATCCTGCTTTTTTAAATAGGGCTGTAGATTAGGTAATGATAATAATAATAATGATGATAATAATGGGTTTCTGGCTGACATAACAACTTCTATCTGTGTTCGGTCTACCAAAATCCAGACATGGACAATTCTATCTTCGATTGTCTTCTTACCGTTATGGTGAAGATACAAGATGATAGAAAGGCCTATTTTGTTTTTGATGGTGATGGCAATTCTCAGGATAGAGAGTAGTTAAATTCTGTTTATCAGACCCATTCTTGTGCGCATCTATGCATATTTGAGTTAAGTGACGGCGGCTGCAGACTCCACAGACCAGAAGATCTTCTGTAGTCCTCCATGTGATGGCCGAATCACTGATAGCTGAAGAAACGGAATGGGTTACCGTCAAAGTTCTTTATGGGGAAGGTTCCCCATAATCCAAGGTCCAGTGATTATGGTATTTGTCCAATGAAGGTGACGTTGACTCTCCTGGTGGGCTACTTGTGGGTGCCCGGGGCGGCATTCAGCATTGGCAACATTGTTGCAGTCCGGGATAAAGAACAGTGGCATGTTGGCTTAAGAGCTTTGGACCTTGCGTACAATGACCAGCGTTGCCAGATAGGTCACCAAGAAACTAGGCATGTCGTGAATAATTTAGGAGAGATGGGGTCTCCCTGTTTGACTCCTTTCCCAATCGGAATTTTCTCACCATCTTTATGTAGATTTAGGGTTGATGTACTTCCTGTATACTGTAGATATCTTCAAATAGTCTGACATAAAATTCAAAATTTTTCTTGGCTTTGGAGTGCTTTCTTTACTGCTGAAGTTTTAACAGAATCAAAAGCTGTCTCGTAGTGTACGAAGGCCATACATAGGGGTTTATCATTCTTTGTTGATTTTTCCATTGGTATGGATGTGATCAGTTGTTGAATACATACTTCTAAATCTACTCTTAGTTGATTAAGTCTAGCTGTCTTTCTGTGTCCTATTGTTAATTTTGTAAATATTTTAAATGTTAACGATAGTCAACTTTTTGGGCGATAATCTTTTAGGTCTTTTGTGTCTATTTTTGTGAAATAGTATAATGAAGTTTTTACAAGCCGTAGGTATGGAGCATTCTTGCTGACATTTTGTGTAAATTACTGCCAGTTCTACTATTATGAAATCTCCATATATTATCAATACAAATTTTAGACCATCTTTTCCTGCTGCTTTGCCTCTCTTGATACGTACAGGCCGACCAAGGGAAAGGCCCGTGCCAACAAGAAGTGTTGTCTTTAATACAAACCGTCTTCATACGTTTTAAAGCCTTCTTTGCTTCTCTTACTGTACCATATATTTGGGATGGATCCAATATACCTTAAGGATGTTTAGCTAAAAGAACCCTCGTCAAAATTACAAAGCACTGAATTCGGCGAATAATAGTTGGGTGGGACTGCCGAAATATTAACGTATGCCGCGCTAAGTCAGTTGAGTAGATTGGAAGGATAATGCAAAATTCATCTCAATGCTTAATGATTAGTTTGATCTCATGAATTCGCCTAATATACTAAGAGGCGTTGGGGTGTATGTACGATACCGGCCAGGCGGCCACCTGTATGTACTATTATGTCTAACTTAGAATAAGGCAGTGTAAGGGGGGTCGCAGGGTAGTTTTAGTACCCCCGTTAGGTAAGTAGTTAAGGACATGCCTTGTATGTTAGGTTAGGGTGGGAAAGTTTAGGTTAGTTGATGTCCATTTTTAATCAATGCGCGAGGAACTGGCTGCTGATATACAAAGGCCCCGAGGCGTTAAATCCCGAAATGCTTTTGGAACTGACTTAGAAAACCAGAAAAGTGTTTTGCGTAAAGTCTGGGTAAAAATAGGTTTTTATAGTTTTCAGAAGGGTGTAATTTTAGAAGAGCTGCTTTTACCATAGCTTAAAAGTCTCTTCTACCCTTACCCTTGAGAGGAGAGTAGCCACTGAACAATTACAGTGCAGTATTCAACCCCTTGAGCAAAGACGAATTGTTTTGGGAATTTCAGCATTATCAGGTGTATGAGGACAGAGGAGAATGTGTAAAGAATAGGCCAGACTATTCGGTGCATGTGTAGGCAAAGACAAAATGAGCCGTAACCAGAGAAAAGGATCCAATGTAGTACTGTCTGGGCAAAACACCCAATAACTATCTAGAGGTAGTATCTCAACGGGTGGCTGCTGCCTTGGCCAACCTACTACCTATAAACCAACTGAAAAATTCGAATATAAACATTTTCAGATATAAGAAAAATAAGGATTAATTTAAAAACTGTTTGAAAGAATAATAAAATTAATAATTGCATAAATTATAGTTTTATTAGCTTTATATAACATAGAAATGTTACTTTCAGACTCAAATCCACTGTTATATGTATGAATAAGTAATTAAACCCATTTTCGTACATTATACTGTTACAGTCCATAAGAGTTTATTATCTTTGAAAGGTAAAGAGTACTTTAATACTCTTCCTGGTAATACTAATTTAGAGATATATAATACAGTCGCTATCAATTGTCCCTGTACATTTTGGCTGTAATTTTGATACCTTAATTACACGCCACTGGTCCTGCACGAAATGATGTGATAGGTGTATTTCATAAGTTTCTGCCTAGCAAACAATCTTGTCTTTGGAGGTACTCTTTTTTCAATACAAGAACATCCACGATTTTTATTATTAATTGCCAAACTATAACCCTAATTGGAAAAGCAGGATGCTATAAGCCCAAGGGCCCCAACAGGGAAAATAGCCCAGTGAAGAAAGGAAACAAGGAAAAATAAAATATTTTAAGAACAGCAACAACATCAAAACAAATATTTCCTATATACTGTAAACTATAAAAATGATAGTACTAAAAGTCTGTACCCTTGCCAAGACTCCCTCCAATACAGTTCAATCCCTCCTCTCTGCCCTAGCAACTCTCCCCATTGAGCAGGGATAAGCAACTATGCTTTAAATTGCTCCTTTTCTCTACTACTAAAGCTTCTTCCCTCCTCTCCCAGTCTCTTCTACTCACTGGGACTTGCTACTTTTACCTATTACTAAAAACTTTCACTTCGGTTCCAGTATGGACCTGGTTTCCTTGTCCCCCTGGCGGTTATGCTCTTGGTGCTGAGCGGCCGCACCTCCCCACTTGCCGTTATGCTCAAGGAGCTGAGCGACTGTAAGTCTGGGCATGTGAGCTTGTTGTGTTGGAGTCTGCTGTTTTAGTGAACTGATGCCTATTATTGAGTGGAACAGCCCTGCAAAGAGCTACTGATTCAATTAGAAAGAATAAGTCTCTCGAGAACCGAGAACTTGAAATTGCGGAACTGACTGCAAAGTCGGGACTGCACCTCTTTTGGGCTATGACTTCAAGTCTAACAGCCCCAGTTCGGGCTTAATGCCCGGGCTATCTAGACAGACAGACAGACTGATTGGGAAAAGCAATTGCTGAAAACATAGAGAAACACAGACTACCTCCGCCAAGGTAATGACCTCAGAATACTCATCTAACCATTTCATCCCCTCACCGTAAGGCCCTATTCGCATCATCCTCTGTATTTTCTTAACTCGCTCTACAACTAAAATACTTCCCTACGGAGTAAAGGGTTGGACAGCCCCACCTGCAACCTTTTCCTAGTATTCATAGGTATTACACCCTACTTTTCTAACTACCACTATCCGTGACATGATGGCCCTCTCTTACTACCGCCATCATCCTTACCCTGTTCACAGCTATCTCTACTACTGAAAACTTTTCAAATTTCCTTTTTAAATGATCAACAACCTTACAATTTGCAGGTTACCTACGGGCTGACCAAGGGAAAGGCCCGTGCCAACAAGAAGTGTTGGCTTTAATACACTACGAACGAACGAACGATTGGATTATTATGTAGTCTATATCTTTGTAAGGAAAAGAGTATATAATGCTCTTCCTGAAAATACATTTTTGCTGTAATTATGGTACCTTGATTTCACGCCGCTTGCAAGTAATTGAGAATGTGATGGGTGGCGAGGGTCTTGGTGAAGATGCAAATGAAAATGGAGCACATTTCATAAGTTTCTGTCCACCAAACACTCTTGTCATTGGAGGTACTCTTTTTCAACACAAGAACATCCACATCTATAGATGGACTTCACCATGTGGCAGTTACAACAATCAGACAGATCAAATTGCCATTAATAAAGAGAGAAGGAGGACTCTGAGAAATGTAAGAAGCTATAGAGGTGCAGATATTGGTAGTGACCACCAGCTCCTCTATTGCCACACTGAAATTAAAACTGGAAGCACCCAACAGAAAGGTAGATCGAATACCTAGGTTTGATACAACTAAGCTTCTAGAAGAAGAGCTCAGAGAAACAATTGCAATTAAATGTAGGAATCGATTACATTGGATCCTTTTCTCAGGTTATGGTTCATTCTTCCTTTACCGACACATACAACCGAATAGTCTGGCCTATTCTTTACACATTCTCCTCTGTCATACACCAGCAATGCTGAAATTCCCAAACAATTCTTTGCTTAAGGTGTTAAATACTGCACTGTAATTGTTGAGTGGCTACTTTCCTCTTAAGGGTAAGGGTAGAAGAGACTCTTTAGCTATGGTAAAAGCAGCTCTTCTAAAATCACTCCCTTTTAGTTGCTCTTTTATGGGAATACAGTATAACATTCACCTGTACTGCAGTATATTTTACTGTAATTGTTTGGAAAGTTATGTTTATCCTTAGTTTTTCCTTCTTAATAATTGAAGAGATTTTCATTATTTTGCATAATATTATTAGTTAAGTCTTGTATTCTTCATGTAGTTTGCTTTTATTGCTTCCTTATGCTCTAAAATAAGCATTAATTATTAAAGTTATATCTTACTGTTTGGGTGTCTTTGTTCTATTGTAATTGCTTGGTAAATATATGCATTTCCTTCATCATTTAAATAAATGTTTGGTAAATTGATTTTCTTTTAACTTAACTATACCAAGCACCAAGCAAACAGCAACGAAGGTAGTTAATTACGTTAACCCTGTAACTAGTTACTGCCTAGTTTGGTTATCATCCAGCATCACCCCGTTCCCAAAATACTTTGGAGCAGCAGTAGCTTGGAAGGAGAGGGACAGTGAAGACGTGACCACTACCTAGCACAGCGCCACTTTGAGATTGTTACTACGATCATACTAATCTTTCGTGCAGTGCATTATAAAGGAACTATGAAGAGCTAAAATGTATCTGTGACCTGGCCCATGTACCGAGGGAGGGGAGGGGAATAATGCTGCCTATTATCCACCGTAGGCCACCACCATTTTTCCACGAAGAACAACTTGCCGACCGATATCATCTAGTTGCTAAGACGACTATTCGGCTTAATTTGGACCTAGAAAGGATAGCTGAAAATTGGAAGGTTCGTTGCAAATTTCGTTTTGTGCTTGTCATTTGCGATTTCAATTTCAGTAATTATTGTTGAACAATAAGGTCCTAACAGAATTTCCCCATGGAATTTATCAGAGAATCATATTTGATTGGTACCCATGTATGTAATTATATTTACCAAGTAAAACTATTATATAACTTTTGGACCTTCATTTAACAGATAGTAATTTATATTTTTCAAGCCATAATATTATATTTATGGTTGGCCGGGTTAACCCAGTAACTACTTGTTCATCCCAGATAGTTTTGCTCAGCCTCTCAATCTCGTGCTTCGTTGCCTCATTGTTTTTACCTATGTTTGAATGGAATGCCCATATATTTGCATTGCTCTTGAGCATTTGGAGGTTTGCTTTATATATATATATATATATATATATATATATATATATATATATATATATATATATATATATATACATATATATACATATATATATATATATATATATATATATATATATATATATATATATATATATATATATATATATATATATATATATATATATATATAGTATATTATATTATATATATATATATGTCATTTAATAGTTTCACATTAAATTTTATGAAGTTAATTTGATTAGGAGTCCCTTCTTACATTAGGATTTCCCTCATTTCAAATTCTCTTGATTTATTCTGAAACTGTGAGTTGGCAGCAGGGCCAGCACCATCCCTCTACCTCGTATGGTTTGGGATTCCCTGTTGCAAACCAGGAAGAAGCAAGGATATTCCCAACAGTTTGATAGAATATGGCTCCCAACGTGGGGCACTCTGTGGGTCCTTGCTTCGTGGAACTCCTCACCTAAGGTCATGGTTAGGGTCATATATACTCTTCATGTTTCATATTTGTGTTGCTGGATAGGCAAATTTTCTTGTGTTTTCTATTAAATTTCTAGGGTATATTAAGTTGCTCTTGTTAGGTTACTATTTTGAGAAAATTTGTGATTTGAATATTATCTAGTAATATTTGATATTGCACATAGTTGTAAACCCATTACTTTGTTTATCCGAAATTGCGGTCATTTTAGTAGTACTTCATATTTTTATACATGATGGGTGACTTGGATTATTTAAAATCTGTCGGAGCTCACCACAGGACGCAAGTAACCAAAAAGTGTAAGAATGTTCAGGATAACTGTAGGTCTTTCACCTCATGTGAGGTCAAAGAAAATATTCTCTCTTTGGAAAGTTTACGACAGAAACTTGATGACTGTAACACACAGATTTCTGAGCTTATTTGGAAGTCGGATAAGGGTGGTCTTGCTGCTGAACTTAAGAGCTGTGATGAATATGATGAAAAAATTACTAGTGCCATTTCATTGCTCAAAAGTGTTCCAAATATATCTGATGGTAATGATGTGAGTAATAAGCTCAAGCTTCCAGAGTTGCCACTTCCAGCGTATAGTCATGCTAGGGGAGAGACTCGGAAGGAACCCCATACACTTATTCAGTCTTTGAGTTCAGGGAGTCGAACATATGAGGATGCCAAAAAACTGCTTATGGATGCATTTGGGTCAGTAATTGTTCAGAAGTATGATAGTATTAAATTGTTGTCAGAGCTAAGACTTTCTTACCAGGATGACCCAAATAAGCTTATTGGAGAGATGAAAATGATCAGAGATACCTTCAATAATCTTTCAGTTTCTGTGGATGACATTCTTCAGTTCTTTTATTGGAGCTCTCTAAGTGAAAGCTTTAGGTCACAATTAATTCAGATCACAGGAAACTCTAAACCTTCTTTGAAGGAAATTGATGATCATATATTTGAAGCTACAGACCGGTATGTCGAAGCCCAAGAGAAATTTAAAAGGAAAAGAAAGTCCAATGAATCTGATGCTGCTATTTGTAGTTTTGCAGCAAATGTTAAGCCCTTGGATGAATCTGCTCCTAGTAGATTTCGTGCATGCATTCTTTGTAGTAAGAGTGGGGAGTCTTCTGATCATCCAATATATAAATGCCCAAATTTTGCCTCTCCTAAATTGAAGACAGAGAAGCTTAAAAGTTTGCATGCATGCTGTAAATGTGCAAATTTTCACAGAACCAAAGATTGTAAATTTAGGTCTAATACCAAATGCAAGCATTGTAGTAAATGGCACTTTTCATTTTTGTGCCCAAGTAGAGATTCTCAGCAATCAGATATTTCAACTGATACCCCAAATACAGTGTCGCATAACGGTATAGCATGCGTTGATCTTAATACTTTGCACGTGACTGATCTATCTAGTTCTATCTTGCCCACATTCAGCTTGCCCCTTCCTGATGGTTCACTGATAAGATGTTTAAAGGATAGTGAATCGCAGGTGACATTTTTTAATAGTGATATAGCAGATAGGCAAGGGTTTGAGGTGATTCATCCAAATTTCAGTTTAGTTGTGAAAGGGTTTAATGAGTCCAGAACCTTCAATACCAAAATAGTTAGACTTCAGTTGATGTCTGAGCATGAATGTCACATGGTTGAGGCAGTTTGTATTCCTGAGATTAAAACTAGACTTCACCTTCCAGGTCTTGGGAAGATTGTTCATGAGTTTTCTAAAAGGGGCTATTCTCTTGCCGACAAATCCTTGAAAGCTACAGATTTTTATTGCTGGGAACTGACTGTGAATATGCAATTCCTGTAAGTACCAAGATTTTTGGTGGCACTGTTCCTTCAGTATATCTTGAAAGTTCATATGGAATTATGCTTTGTGGCCAAGTTGTCACAATCTCGGATAATTTGAAGTATTTACCTTGCATAAGGCCTCAGTTTTTGTCATGTAATGTTGTAAGCAAGCTTAGAGATTCTGATATTGCCACAGTGTTGGAAAATTCTGCTGAGAGTCCTATTTCCCTAGACAGTAATCCTGAAATATCGGTTGTGGATGAAAAGGGAAAGGTTAATGAGACAGACCTGCAGAAATCTGTGGATAATATTCTTTTCCAAGAAAGGCACAGAATATAAAACTATGATGACAATGATTATAATGATACTTCAATTGAGTTCCATGATAAGCTAATTGATTTTGTATTGGAGTCAACTACCCGGAATGAGGAGGGAAGGTTAGTCATGCCTCTCCTCTGGAACAGTGAAGTGTCACATCTCCTGGGAAATAACCAACGTCTATCGAAATTAATTTTGAATTCTAATTTAAGAAAGTATAGAAATAGACAACATCTATCTATGATGGATGAAGTCTTCAGGGAACAAGAAAACCTGGGGATAATAAAAAGAGTTGACAACCTACCAGAGTTTCTTAAAGAGAATCCTAACTTTAGTTTCCTCTATTTTGAGGTGCCATCCTTCTAGCATTAGAAGCTCTTTGACCTCTAGTTTGAGGTGCCATCCCTCTAGCATTAGAGGCTCTTTGACCTCTAGTTTGAGGTGCCATCCCTCCAGCATTAGAGGCTCTTTGACCTCTAGTTTGAGGTACCATCCCTCTAGCATTAAAGGCTCTTTGACCTCTAGCTTGAGGTGCCATCCTTCTAGCATTAGAGGCTCTTTGACCTCTAGTTTGAGGTGCCATCCTTCTAGCATTAGAGGCCCTTTGACCTCTAGTTTGAGGTGCCATCCTTCTAGCATTAGATGCTCTTTGACCTCTAGTTTGAGGTGTCATCCTTCTAGCATTAGATGCTCTTTGACCTCTAGTTTGAGGTGTCATCCTTCTAGCATTAGATGTTCTTTGACCTCTATTTTGAGGTGCCATCCTTCTAGCATTAGCTACTCTTTGACCTCTATTTTGAGATGCCATCCTTCTAGCATTAGATGCTCTTTGACCTCTAGTTTGAGGTGCCATCCTTCTCGTATTAGATGCTCTTTGACCTCTATTTTGAGGTGTCATCCTTCTAGCATTAGATGCTCTTTGACCTCTATTTTGAGGTGTCATCCTTCTAGCATTAGATGTTCTTTGACCTCTATTTTGAGGTGCCATCCTTCTAGCATTAGATGTTCTTTGACCTCTATTTTGAGGTGTCATCCTTCTAGCATTAGATGTTCTTTGACCTCTAGTTTGAGGTGCCATCCTTCTAGTATTAGATGCTTTTTTACCTCTATTTTGAGGTGCCATCCATTTAGCATTAGATGCTCTTTGACCTCTATTTTGAGGTGTCATCCTTCTAGCATTAGATGCTCTTTGACCTCTATTTTGAGGTGTCATCCTTCTAGCATTAGATGTTCTTTGACCTCTATTTTGAGGTGTCATCCTTCTAGCATTAGATGTTCTTTGACCTCTATTTTGAGGTGTCATCCTTCTAGCATTTGATGCTCTTTGACCACTATTTTGAGGTGCCATCCTTCTAGCATTAGCTACTCTTTGACCTCTATTTTGAGGTGCCATCCTTCTAGCATTAGATGCTTTTTTACCTCTATTTTGAGGTGTCATCTTTCTAGCATTAGATGCTCTTTGACCTCTATTTTGAGGTGTCATCCTTCTAGCATTAGATGCTCTTTGACCTCTATTTTGGGGTGCCATCATTCTAGCATTAGCTACTCTTTGACCTCTATTTTCAGGTGCCATCCTTCTAGCATTAGATGCTCTTTGACCTCTAGTTTGAGGTGCCATCCTTATAGCATTAGATGCTCTTTGACCTCTATTTTGATGTGTCATCCTTCTAGCATTAGATGCTCTTTGACCTCTATTTTGAGGTGTCATCCTTCTAGCATTAGATGTTCTTTGACCTCTATTTTGAGGTGCCATCCTTCTAGCATTAGATGTTCTTTGACCTCTATTTTGATGTGTCATCCTTCTAGCATTAGATACTTTTTTACCTCTATTTTGAGGTGTCATCCTTCTAGCATTAGATGTTCTTTGACCTCTATTTTGAGGTGTCATCCTTCGAGCATTAGATGCTCTTTGACCTCTATTTTGAGGTGTCATCCTTCTAGCATTAGATGCTCTTTGACCTCTATTTTGAGGTGCCATCCTTCTAGCATTAGATGCTCTTTGACCTCTATTTTGAGGTGTCATCCTTCTAGCATTAGATGTTCTTTGACCTCTATTTTGAGGTGCCATCCTTCTAGCATTAGATGCTCTTTGACCTCTATTTTGAGGTGTCATCCTTCTAGCATTAGATGCTCTTTGACCTCTAGTTTGAGGTGCCATCCTTCTAGCATTAGATGCTCTTTGACCTCTATTTTGAGGTGTCATCCTTCTAGCATTAGATGCTCTTTGACCTCTATTTTGAGGTGTCATCCTTCTAGCATTAGATGCTCTTTGACCTCTATATTGAGGTGCCACCCTTCT
>NC_090728.1:93310811-93318311 GCF_036898095.1 Palaemon carinicauda
TTCGAATATAACGTATTTATTTACCCTATACACTTCAAGAAGATTTATTATTTAATTATTACGAAAGTATTAACCTTTATAAATTTATTTCCATGAATATTGTAATTTTTAAGTTATGGTTTATATGCAATAAGTATAGATATTTTACCACTGGGCAGTTGAGTTCATTTTTAAGGGCCCGGCCAGACCAAGCGCGGCTAGCGGCGAGGTTAGCGGCAAGAGGTTCCAGCTGGAAATTGAAACCTTAGGTATCTTATGTAGGTGGCCAGATAGGAGGCGCAGGAAGCCTCAAGCCGCTGCAGTTGCCGCCAGACTATGTTTCATGTTTTAAAAAATCGCGGCGGCTTGAGCGTCTTCACCCAAGATTACGCCATTTTTCATCAGTTCCTGAAGGGGTACGCGTTCAATTGTTCGTTTCCAGCCATTACTAATCAACAATTTATTGGGAGGTGTTTCGGAGAGCACATATAGATTAAATAAATGGAAGTTATGGCAATCAACTGCAAATGGATGGTAATGAAATAGTGGTTAGGCCTATGCCTTTTTGTGCTTTGCAACCTATTTAATCACCCTTTAGTTATATATATATATATATATATATATATATATATATATATATATATATATATATATATAATATATATATATATATATATATAAGATAGAGAAATTTCAGCTGCGAAAAGAATCGTATGTACATTTAAACAATATATCTTATGCAAATGCTAGTTAATTCTGGAATGAAAAGGACAATGATTTTTCGTGAACTTTATCATATTTGAAGCAATTATAATAGCTGGTAAGAGAGAGATTGAGGTTGTCTATAGTTCGACGCTTGTTTTTTGAGCCTGAATCCAGGAAGGATGTTGCCATCAAAGAATCAAAAGACTTGTGAAATATGCAGATATTCATTAAATCTGTCGCCGTACAAACGAGACTGACAACATTAATTTCAAAATTAACTTATTTTCCCTTCTCTGTTTATTAAAATCGTGAATCCAGACTCTTGTGTAATTTATAGTTCAGATTAAAATAACGATTTTCAATCGGAAGTAATGTCCTACTCAAACACCATCGTCATGTTTACGAGGAAGGCTATCAGCTGGGAGTGAGGAGGCAAGAGAGGTGTGGCGGTTCCGGTGTAGCCACCCAACATTTTGTCGCTGGCTTGCTGCCGAGTCATGCCGCTAACCTCGCCGCTCATCGCGCTTGGTCTGGCCGAGCCCTAAGGCAATTTGGATATAGACGGAGGATGGAACGTTTGAAATTATTTTATCTACTAATTCAACGATTAAGGGAACAGTTAATAGAGCCATTCAAAATTCTTTGAATAATAACAAATGTAGATTACAACAATCTATTCACGCTTGGCACATATCAGTCCAGAGTTAATGGATACAAACTGGAATTGAAAAGATACACCACTCAATGTGTCAATTTCTTCACATACAAAATAGCAAGTACTGTACTTGGAATAGAATTCCGGTGGATGTAGTAAACAGTAACACAGTAAACGAGTTCAAGAATAAGTTAGACAAGATCATAAGAATTTTCTAAATGCTTAAACTAAATTGCTCTACCAAAGAGCAAATGGAGTCTATGTGGATGGACTAAAAAGTCTTTGAGACATTCAAAATCATGGTAACTCTCTCTCTCTCTCTCTCTCTCTCTCTCTCTCTCTCTCTCTCTCTCTCTCTCTCTCTCTCTCTCTCTCTCTCTCTCTCTCTGTGTGTCATGGAGCAAGTATTCAGAGGCATTTCACTCGTATCACAAATAGAATAAACAGAAAACAAACATCCCCATCATTATATGCATTCTATGTTAACCCACTCAACACTGCTGTCGTCGTTTAGCCTGGGGAAAATCGTAAATGGTAGCTAACGGAAACATTAGACATTGCACGAGATTGAAATACTGCGAACGTGAACTCACACAATCATCCATTTTATAATTATACATACAGGGTGGGCCATAAGATATTATTCATTGTAAAAATAAACCTTAGATGTTGGACAACCATCTTTATTTACATAATGCACTCTATATGATTACCATTTTTTCGAATACACACACACACACACACACACATATATATATATATATATATATATATATATATATATATATATACATACATATATATATATATATATGTATATATAAAATCTATATATATATATATATATATATATATATATATATACTGTATATGTATATATATATATATATATATATATATATATATATATATATATATATATATATATTCTAAAGAAGCTTGTCTAGTGTAGATTGAATACTTTATTCATGTATTCATTTATGTATTTCATATGTATATCGAAGAGAGGAATAGCCCTCTCCTAAGGTGAGTTCCTCTTATGTAGGTATAAGTTTGGTATGTAAATTACGTACGACTTCGTCGTTAATTTCATTGTATTCTTCATTCAAGTCAGTATATGTAAATTTACGATATTTTTAAGAATTAACTTATTTTACGTATGTTGTTACGAAGTCTTACATAACTGTTTAAGAGTGTTATATGGCCCTATGAGGTATGAACAAGGGCTGTGTGTAATTTTCTTTTTTGTTTTCATGAGGTATTGCCTCATGTTAGTGAGAAAATACACAATTCTTATATTTGTCATGTGTTTTGTAGAGTTCTTGAAAAACCTGAGTTAGGTTCATCTCTTTTTTTTTATTATTCGAGGACAAAGGTGGGTGTAACTACCTGAGAGATAGTCTTCTCGCTGTTACGTTGGTATTCATCTGAGAGTTTAATCATTGGCAACCTTACGCCTTTAGGTCAGCCCCCAACCTTCCAGATCTCTGACTTAGAATAATCTAGAAATTACTAATTCCATATATATGTGCCCCTAGGGATGCGTAGGGCAGAAGAGAAACAGCCTGTCTTATGAAGGAGCCAAAGTGCATCCTTCCTCTCTCTCTCTCTCTCTCTCTCTCTCTCTCTCTCTCTCTCTCTCTCTCTCTCTCTCTCTCTCTCTCTCTCAAAGTGCCTATAGTGTGTCCTCTCTAAGTGATTTTTTGCCCAACGTATATCGTGTGTAATGTGTTAAAATGTTGTTGCAACTTGGCAAGAAATTTTAAATTGATTGCATTGTGGTGGGTACTGGTATTATGTAAATCTTTGTAACTGGCCCAGGGAGATTTATGTACAAACATGAAGTATATTTGTATTGTTATCTGGTTAACTTCGCGTGAGCTAAATTCATAACTTTATCAGTTACTTTATGTAATTTCTTTTAAGATTTTAAGCATTAGTATTAAAGGTTACCTATTTTCATTAAGTATCAAGTTTAAATGTTGGTGTAAAATTTAATTTCCTGTAAAACAAGTGATTATATTCTCAAGTATTACTTTATTTTGTCTTAGTCTAAGTTTTGTCCAGATTTAATATTTCGAGTGATTTATTTTTTATGTAAATTCTTTCAAAGTCTTGTAACTTTTATAGAAAATATTTATTTTTGTAAAGAGAGTATTATTTCAATCACCAGTGTTGCCAGAGTACTCTCTTGCATCCCTGTTAAGAATCGAAGTAAGAGGTTATTTGAAAACAGCTCTTCATAATAATTACCCAGTGTTTTAAGTGTACTTTAGAGACCTTTGGATATTCAGTGTTTTTATATATTGCTGTCTGTGAGTTATATAACTGTCTCAGAGCTAGGGTATTAATATTTTTAAGTGTGACAGATTAATGTGAAAACAAACTATTGAGTTTGGAACTCGAGAGGTTGTGTAACTTGCCAGCCGTAATATATATAATATTTTACTTTGGTTCCCAAACCACTGGACCATAATATATGTATCATACTTTGGTTCCCAAACCACTGCACCATAATATATATATATATATATATATATATATATATATATATATATACATATATATATATATATATATATATATATATATATATATATATGTGTGTGTGTGTGTGTGTGTGTGTGTGTGTGTATTTGTTCGTGTATATATTATACTGAAGGCAGAAATTAACAATGTATATAGAATATTGTTTTAAAAACCTCATTAACTCGGATGGTTCACTTGGGAGACTGCGTTTATCCATCATTCTTAGAAGTTTTTGTGCCTACTGCCTCCCTCTTCAGGTAAGTCGACTCGCCCGAAGAGGTAACCAATTGGACGCGATAATCCGGGGAAGAATGGTGGCAAATACATGCTTTCAAATAAACCTATTTGAAATATTAAGGTCCTAGACATAATAGATATATATATGTATATGTATATATGTATATATATTTTATATATATATATATATATAATATATATATATATATATATATATATGTATACATATATGAATATATATATAAATACTTATATATATATATATATATACGTATATATATATACATACATATATATATATATATATATATATATATATATATATAATATATATATATATATATATATATATATATATATATTTATATTTATATTTATATATATATATATATATATATATATATATATATATATATATATATATATATTACGATTACAAAGGGAATTGTATGTCACATTAGATTTAGTAGTAATAGGAGTAGTAATATATGTGTCTGTAGTATATATATATATATATATATATATATATATATATATATATATATATATATATATATATTAGTACTACCACCGCCACTGTTACATACAAAAGGGTTTCGCCCGTACCAAGGGGCTCATCAGGTGGGTTTGGTCTACTGCCATTCATGCTGGCTTGGTTCCCACGACCCTCCTTCCCTCTGGTGTTTATTTTTTTTTAATTTTTTTATTTTTTTTTTTATTCCAAGAAACGTATTTCAATGATCCAGTCATTAAACTTATGGGTTTTTCCGTCTCGCCAGAGGTTGACACTTGATGTCATGAAATAGGTTTTTTAATGCTTCTTTCGCTCCAGCCTCCAGGAGACGTAGTCAGGCTGGCAGCTAGTCTAATATCTTTTCGTATTTTAATTGTATTAAGATTAAATTAGCTTTTTCTTATTTCAATCTTAATATTAACTCTTAAACAACACCATTCTCCCTTTTTCAGAGTTGCAAGCACATCGAGAATGATCATAGACATTTCTTTTTACTAACTTTTGTTCTTTGCCATCATTGAGCAAGATGATTATACTCTTTAGCTTAATGCTGACAGGAAAGCAGTGCTTCCCTCTGGCACAATAGCTCTCTGATGGCAAACATCGATGGAGTACGACCTTCTTCGGAAAGAACTGTTCGTCTTGTAAGGCGTCTTCGGGAGGCAGCAGGTCTGCCACATTCTCCACATGTTCCTGAAGTCTGCAGCCAACTCTTTCCAGGTCATCAAGTTGCCGTTTGAATAGATCAGCATCACTATAGTTCTTCCAGTTGTCATTTTCTTGAGTGGTGGGGATGACGTCGCCAGGAACTGAGTGCCCCTGACTCTCTAGATCACATGTGACGTTGTGGGACTTCTCACAAAAGGATTTGATGTTATATCCAATCAAGCCCCCAACAATGGAGGAAATCGCAACAGCAATAATGATAAAACTAATCAGTTTTTTTGAGGACACATTTTGTAGATTCTGCACAGAAATATTCTCTCCAAACCTTTCTCTCCCAAGAGAAAGTATCCGGGAGGCTGTGAAGCGTGTCATCTTGTCACGAGTGGCAGGTAGGAAGTGTGATCCAACCTGACTCCCGACTCCTTTACATACATAAAGTACGTACTCACATGAATGAAGCTTGGTACGTACATTATGATACATTCGTGGATAGTACGTACTGTTAACGGAAGTTGCCAGGTGCACGATGTTATCCTTTTTTCGAGCGTGTTATATAACAGTAACTCATTTTCTATGCTTAGGAACATCATTATGAAATAATCATTCATTTGATTTAAAACTTAATTTAAATCCAATTATCTTTCCTAGCTTTGTTGTTTATTACAATTTTTTGCTCTCTTGAAAAGCCTCTTATGATTTGTTCATAAAAAAAAAACCTTGATCACGTCTATGTAATTTTCAAAAGGGTTTGAATGAATCTGCAGACTGAGTAATTCACACTTACGAGTTGTTAACTGAAACATTATTAGATATGTATGAAATTCGTACTATAAAATGATCTCTACGTAACCTATGTTTGCAAGCGTAACTACTCAGATATATAGAAAATATTCGCTAGAAGAACTTATATCTGCACACAGCCTATAGCCTACTTAAAATCGAAACTTAACTGGTACATATAAAATACGTACTATAAAAACCTTATATCTGCGTGCGCCATATACTCACCATGAAAAGACTGGTGCGTCAGAAATACGTACTAGGAAATCTCTCCCCCCCCCCCCCCCCCCTCCTATGCAACTGTTACTTATAAGCATGATTGAAAAGGAAAGCTGATCTTGGGAAGTAAGAATGCTACGTACGAATACGAAACAATATTTTTATCTTATGGTTAATATTTAATGTTTGAAATAAGGCCGTGGGATAATCGGACCTTGCATGGGTACAGACTCCGATCAAAAGATGAAAAGGTTTTCTTGAAACGAAATAGGAAATTTCAGACTGCCATATTTTCTCAATTTTATTCCGACTCGAATTCATCTCGACATCCTTTCATTCAGTGGCCTTTATTACGATCGTAGAATTTCCTTTCCAATCCAATGTTGTTACATATCATTCCAGTCAGGCAAAATGTTCGATTTTAATATCTGCCATATCTAATTTTACAAAGGGTATGTATTCACCTCTGTCTGTTTCGTCTGTTTGCTAGTGTGTATGTGTTTGTTTGTTTGTTTGTGTGCAACTTTACCCAAAATGTACGCAGTGGAGTTAAGAGCAAAATAAGACGGCTTGGCGTGGCTAGAGCATGCTCTCTACTCAGCCTCTTTAGTGTAGTAAGGGCACCGATGTATTAGATTAAGCCGACCCGTTGGCGTGGTGTCTTGCGTCGACAGCATCCTGTATAGTTGGTGTGTTTGTCTTCATAAATAACTTTCACCTGTGTAAGTGTGTGCACGTTTAAAAAAGCAAAACTTAGTAATTTGCAATAATTGTCTTCCCTTACTCTTATTTTTCACTATGGGATTTTCACTGTTTGAGCTAATTAGTTTATACAGAGGTTTAAGGAATATAAAGCCAGTTATGTGTTTTTTATTTGATAAATTTAGATTTGACTTTCTCATTTCCTCAGCTTATTTTAAAAAAAGTTTATGAATCATAAATTTACACAAAAACCACTATGAAGTTGAAGTGAGAATCGTCGCAACTATTTAAAGATATTAATTTTCCATTTTTCGATTTCTTATTGTGGCAATGGGCGATCTTCATATAATTAATTTAGTATCTATTTATGAATAAGAAAAAATAAGATGGGTTTATAGTTTGAATCGTAAGGCATTGATCATACTTACGTTATGGGGTTAACACTGACCTGATTGATCAAAGGTTAAAATTAAGTTAATATGTGATAAGTTTCCGTGGTAAATATTTAGCTTTA
>NC_090728.1:93323311-93345811 GCF_036898095.1 Palaemon carinicauda
GAAACATTGATAAATAGCTGAGAGATGAACAAACAGGATTTATAAAAGGTAGAAGTTGCACTGACCAAATTTTCATTTTTAGACATGTTGTACAGCAATGCAGAGTATATAGAAGTCCCCTTTTGATGGCATTTGTGGAGTATGAAAAAGATTTTGATAGTGTGCACCGGCCAATTTTGTGGAGAGTCCTGTGTTTTTATGAAATTTCTACTAAATGTGTAAATTTGATAAAGTCTGTTTATTAGCATAGAAAGTTCAAAGTTAATGGAGTCTTATCAAATGAATTTCCAGTGAACAGCAGAGTACTCCAAGAGAATGTGTTGTCACCTAAGTTGTTTATCTTCCTCATGGATTTTGTAATGCATAGAACAGTCAGAAATGGTGAAGGATTGGAATGGATTGGTGATAGGAATTTAGGAGACCTAGAGTATGCTGATGATGCTGTCCTTGTTAGCAGAACACCACAAATTTTTGCAATTCTTGCTTACCAGAATGGAAGAAATATCACACGAGGTTGGGCTGAAGATAAATAGAAGAAAGACAGAGATGATGAGAACGGAATATGCAATGGAAGATAAAATATCATTGGAAGGAGAAAGGAGTAATAAGGTAGACTCATTTAAGTATTTAGTAACTATGATCTCCAATACAGGGTCTTTAGAATTAGAATTTAGTGAAATATTGAAAAAAGCCAACCAGACAATGGCTAGGTTAAGTAAAATTTGGAAATGGAATCGAATCGCTTGATTACATATAAAAATCAGACTATATATCAGTTTAGTGAGATCTGTGTTACTCTAAGGACATGAGTCATGGTATGACAATGAAACAATCTCCAATAAATTTAGTAGATTTGAGAAGAAAGACCTCTGAAGGATATTTGGGGATAAATGGCTGGACAGGATTAGAGATGAAACTATAAGAGAGATTACTCGAGTGCCTTGTGTGGATGAGATCATGATGAGGGGTAGATGGAGATGGTTTGGTCATGCTCTTCGCACTCCCCAAGAGAGATTAGTTCACTAAACGTTCAGCTGGGCAACACAAGGCACTAGAAGAGTTGGAAGACCCAGGCCTACATAGCTGAGTACTCTGAAGTGCGAAGATGTTGAATGTGATGAATGAAGAATTATTGAATTGAAAGCTCAAGATGGAGACGACTGGCAAAATTTAACCGAGGATCTTTGCGTCAATAGGCGTAAGAGGAGATGATAATGATAACGCTTTAAAAGTAATTTACAGTTACATTAGGCCAATGGTCATGCACTCGGTGGCTCCTCCTGCCAATTAATGATGAACACTTGATATCACACACGTTTCTACGAGTAATTACTTTTTTATTTTTATTTTATTTATTTTATTTTTTATTAAATAATTAATGAACTAACATTGACTATTCACACTAGGGAAATGCCTTCTGTCGTTATACAGTTAATAACTGATACTTATTATCAGATGAATAGGATGCTAATAATTTGAATAAAATATACTAAATGGCAACCCCACAAGAGTTTCTAACGAACTGCGTACGATAAATTTTGCAGTTAGTTGCTATCAGCCCTGACGCCAACTGTACATACGGCAGGACCCACATCAGTCTGCATTAAATGCGTTTCAAACTTTCAACTCGTATTTATTTTCTCACTGAATTGCTGATTGATGGCTAATTTATTTGTTTGGTCCCTTTCATTTATTGATTCTTAGAATTTTGCCATATCGCCTATCATTTGGGCCAAGGAGGCCATTCAGCATCTAAATGTAAGTAGTAGGACCATGCCACCTCAATATGAAATAAAAAATGACACAGAAACGGAAATAAAGTAGAAGGCAAAAGTAGAAGGCAAAAAAAGATTTACATCTACATGGTGTGGAGGAACATTGCAAAGCCCTTTTAATAACGCCTGCAGTTCACCCTTTAAATGGAGTGACATCATTGCTAAGTTTATTATTGTAGTCTTTATAGATTATTAAACGAATAGGAAGACTGGAACGTTCCCTTATTTTAGGTTTTGCCATGAATGAGTGTTTGCTTGTTTGTCTGGCCATTGTATCTGCTTCTTGTTCTTTAATAACTGTGTGTTGCGCGGAGCTCTGTTCACGACTCAGCCTGAGCTGTGGGTTTAGCTTGTGTTTCGCTTTTATAAAACCATGGACAAAGATATTAGTTGATCTTATGGAAAGACTAAAGTGGAGAGAAATAGTAAATGATGTCTACCCCTGACTCCCTGTAATGTCCTAAATGTCAAACCACGGATAGTTACGCAAAGAAGTGGATAGGATGTGATTGCAAAAGGTACTATCATCAGAAGTGTGCGTCTATAGTGACAACATCGTTGATAAATTAGTATCAAACTTGAATTGGATATGGCCACATATTGATGAAGCCAGAAAAGCTAAGTTACATATATTTGAATTGGAGGAGCAATTGACAGTGAGGGACCATGCTTTGAGTGTACAAGAGGTGAGAATTGATGAATTGGAAAAACAAGTTGCGGAGCTTATCATACACGCAAAAAATGCCACCCAGACCACTGACCTCACTGAGAAGGTTGATAATCTATCAATGAATATTGACTCAATTAAGGAAACGCTTCAAATACTGATGAGCCCAGAACCAGAGAAAACAACATATGCCGACAAAGTAAAGGAAAAGAAATCTACTAGTAATTAAATCGACTAATGCAACAACTAGAATTACTGACAGAAAAAAAGAGGTCGAGCATGCACTCAGACATTCTGATACTTAATACGAGGTCAACCTCAAATGGAAATGTTGTAAACTTTGCTAACAAAATGATGCGAGAGGAAGCCACAAATAAAATCCAGACAGTGGTTGTCGACACTGAAATGAGAAAAATTGAAAAGTTAAAACCAAAAATAATGATATGCAATATTTACAATCATGAAGATGAAGTAGTAAATGCCCTTCATTCAAAGAAATCGTTCCCTGGACCAAATCCAAAATATACTGTAAAAGAGAAGGTAAGTATGGTATGTATTGAAATGTGATCCTGAAGTTCGGAGGGCTATTCATGATAGTGGGGACAAAGTTATGTTATGATTGCGTACTTGTAACATGCGTGATAGGTACCACGTGATCACCTGCCACCACTATTAGAGGTAGGGACATCTTGAAAAAGATGGCAAGTTTAAGAATGAAGTTAAAGTCTTCGGGATATGTTCAGGAAAACATTCCACCATGAGTGTAATTCGCAAATGTCAAAGTGTATCAACTGCACAAAGTTAAACAAATCAAAATGACCTTACAGTAAATCAAAGAAATTGCAGAGCTTTTGACTTTGAATTAAAAAGACTTGCAGAAAACACTGATCATGAATACTAGGGATGTCATAAGCTGTGGCTACGTAAATATGCAATCTGTAGGTAATAAAACTATTCAGTTTCGAGAATTGATAAACTGGAAATATTTGGTCATACTAGCATTATCTGAAATATGGTTGAATAACTTTGACAAGGCTAAGATCACTGAAATGACACCCCCCCCCACCCCCACACCCCTTTCACAATTCCGAGAGAGGGTAAGTCTGGTGGGAATGTCAGGCTCTTCATTCATAAAAGTTACTCAAATCTCAGAATATTAAAACGAACTAGTGTAGCAAACTTTGAATATATAGAAATAAACTTTACACCCCCCTCCAAAAAAAAAAGAAAAAAAAATCTTCCGTGAGCACTTGCTAGTATCTTCTTTGAAGAATTGATTAAACTCCTTGAGATGATTATCATGGAAAAAAATGAATTAGTTATTTGTGTAGATTTAATCTTTGAATGGATAACATATCAAATCCTGATATATTAGCATTTAGTGAGTTATTGGAATCATATCAGCTGGTGAATAATGTCAACTGTACAACTAATTTAACTGGGCATACGTTGGACCAAGGTTTGAGTGATGGATTGAATAACATTGTATCTGACATAAATGTAGATGAGAAATGCACGATCTCCCCAGTACACAAACTTCTTACGTTCAGACTACCTCTACAGAAACATGCAGTTGTGAAGAAAATAAACTTTAGACATGAATCAAACTGCTCTCCTTTTGTATTTATTAAATAAGTCACAAAGAAAATAAATGATGCTATCAACATTTCCTACGATCATGATAACCATCGCTTGTTGGGAGCTGTGTGTGTTGACTGCCTTACGAGCACTCATAATAGAGTGAGTAAAGGTGAATACGATACCATGGTCCACTAATAGAAAAGACCATCTGTTAAAGACCAATCTCCTTTGTTTTTATGGAGGGACTTTAGAGAAAAAGAGGGAAAAAGACCTAAAGAAAGTGGAATCGGTTGAAAACTGAAAGTACATGGGTAGAATACAAAACTGCATTATGCCAATACAACTACCGACTAAGAAGGAAAATAAGCGAATATTATAAGATCTGCGAAGCAGCAACAGATGTAGGTAAGTAAGTTATACTGTTTCCTAAATGGTATAATGGGAAAAGTAAATGAAAAAAGCTACCAGAGGGGTACACCGACCAGGAACTAGCAAATAATTTTCTAGTATTCTTTAAAATCAAAATAAGAAATATAACTAGGTTATTTGTAAATACTCAACATCAGATTAACGCTACACCAGATACACATAAAAGTGACGAGATTTAACAACATAACACAAGAGGATATAACCAGGATTATCAAGAAAGCGAAGAAAACCACCTGTGCGATTGACCCAACGTCACTGGAGGAAGTAACTTTTCTAGTCTTTGCCAAAAAAATTATGAGAATATCAAATGCAAGCATCGTTGAGTGTAAGTTCTCCAAAAATGAAAAAAATGGCGATTGTCACACTTGTTCTGAAAAGTGCTCTGGATTATTAGGAATTAAACTCGTATAGACCTATTTCGAATCTATTCTTTGTCTCAAAAGTGCTAGAATGCCTAATTCTTGAACAATTAGTCAGTCACTTAGAAGAAATAGAAACTTTGCCAGGCAACCAGTCTGGTTACAGGAAATTATTCTCTAAGGAGACAGCCATCTGTTATGTTGTAAGTGATAAGCTGGAAATGATGGATGATAAATGTGGTATTTTAATATTACTCGATCTCAGTGTTGCTTTTGATACAGTTGTGTATGAACTGCTACTAAATGAGCTATGGTTCATTGGTGTTGAAAAATATCTGAAAGACTTTTTGATTGGCAAAAATTACGGTGTGCAAATTAGAAACTTATTCATCGTATGAACCTTTAAACAGAGGGTTACCTTAGGGGAGTGTGCTTGGCCCAATGTTATTTTGCATCTATACCATTAGTCTATCGAGAATACTACAAAGGCATGGCGTGAAGTTCAAACTATTTGCCGATGACACTATTATACTTCTTCAGAAATTATATAGACGACATTACTGAAACTCTAAACCGAATCCTTGATAGTGTTAGAGAAAGGATGACAATTAAACAACTAAAATTAAATGAGAACAAAATTGAGTTTGTTGTGGCGAGAAAGAAAAATTGCATAAGAAACGACTCGGTCCCGATATCTAGTATAATTCGTGACCTGGGCGTATTTCTTGACTTTAACTTGTCTCTCTATGCCCAAATAAACTGTAGTAATAACTGCTGGTTATCATCTCAGAAACATTGTTTTATAAATAATGTACCTGGATGAATATTCTGTAAAGAAACTTGTGATAAACTGTGTTATTACCAGGATTGACTACTGCAACTCCATCTATTACAATTTACCAAAAGTACAACTTGAGAAATTACTAAACATAATAAACTGAGGAGCAAGACTGATAAAAGGTGCCCCACCTAGAGAAAGGATCACCCTTATACTAATTGATTTACATTGCTACCGATTAAAGCAAGAATTGAATTTAGAATATCAGAACCAGTCGTCCAAAATACCTTAGAGAATTGCTATATATTGTGCAGCCAACAAATCGTGTTGACACGAGAATAATTACAGATTGTTTCACACCATTGAACCTAGATATATGTCTACTGTAGGCTCTAGAGCCTTTATATATGTGGCCCCGAGACTGTACAAAAAGCTCTCACGAGACACCCGAATGATTGAAGATATTAAGGCTTTCAAGAGGAAAATTAAGACTTTCTTATTTTGCGAGTCCTTTGACAGTGACGATTTAACAGTAAATGAGCAATGCGTGATTTGAACGAACAAGATAAAATGACAGTGGAGGTCCTGTAGAGAGTAGGGTTCCCTTGCTGTATAGGACCGGAAAAAACAGCCGTCAAATGTCAAGTACCAGGCAAGTCTTTCCGCGTTCCAATCAAAGCTTTAAAGCAAGAAATAAGTAAAACCCGATAAAACTTTACGTATAACTTGGGTGGTTATTCTGAGCGACAATCTAAAATCACGCCATCAAAGTAAACACTTTTGCAGACGAACGTTCAGCCTTTCTTTGCTGGACTCGTCATGTTGTGTAAGAGTTGAGAGAGAGAGAGAGAGAGAGAGAGAGAGAGAGAGAGAGAGAGAGAGAGAGAGAGAGAGAGAGAGAGATTTATAATTACACGGTGGTTGTGAAATAGAAAAGCATATTTATCATTGAATCTTGTGTTGAAATTCTCACAATTCTTTTGTATCTTTTCACTGCCAACATGACCTTTCATTGTTATTTCATTAGTCTCCCCGAGTCGCATGTTGCCTTTGTAAAGGAATAAGAATTGTTCGAATTAGCAAAGCTATTATTATTATTATAGTAAAATAATAATAATATTATTATTATTATTTATTATTGTTTGTTACTGTTTTTTATTAGTAGTAGTATTTTTTATTATTATTTATTATTATTGAATATTATTATTATGCTTTATTATTATTATTATTATTATTATTATTATTATTATTATTATTATTATTATTATTATTATTATTATTATTATTATTATTATTATTATTAGCGTTTATTATTATTATTATTGATTATTATTATTGTTTATTATTATTTTTTATTATTATTTATTATTATTGTTTATTATTATTATTATTATCATCATTATTATTATTATTATTATTATTTATTATTGATTATTATTTATTTATTTTGTATTTGTTATTTATTATTTATTTTAATTTATTATTATTATTAATTATTATTATTGATTATTAATTATTAATAATTAATATTAATTATTAATAATTGATATCATCAATAATTAATATTAATTATTAATTATTATTATTAATTTCCAAGGGACATCTCTTGTTGGAAAAACAGAATGCTGCAATTAACACGCTTCAAGAGGGAAATTAGCCCAATTAGAAAATCTTATTATTTTTCAAGACCCCAGCACAATGTTTTAAAAACGGCCTTGGGTAATCAAGCTGCATACTGACCGTAATTACAATCAACGTGTTTAAAGTTTAAGTACAACTCCGTACGCATTACTTTTACTTCTATTATATTCAAGAGCTACAGATAGGGGGCCCGTTGTCGGGCCGATGTTGAGGCGTGCAAAACTAGTTGGGTAATATTGCAAAATATATGTGGCAAGGAGTATGATTTGATTTTTTTATACATAACTCGACAGATAGGAGTATTCTTATGAGAAGAGCAACTTTGATTTAAACAAGAAAGTTATTTTGAATTAAGGTTTTTTTTTCACGAAACTATTTTTGTTAGTTTTTCCTTGCATACATTGAAATAGTGTACACTTAGATTTTGTTGTTTTACTCACAAGTTCAGGAAACAAGTTTGGATAATCAATTTTATAGAATACATTTAGTTCATTTAGGTTTGTGACTTAGACAAAAAAGTTAGAAAAAAAGTAAAAAGACTAAGTTATAGGGATGTCTTAGAAAATACAGGTTTATTACATATTTGGATGCAATATCAAGCAGGTTTCACATGATATATTTTACACAATAAAAGTTTTACATCTCGATTCACACTTGCCTGTGCTGAATTGAGAGAGATCTCAAAAGTATGGTATTCAGTTACAGAAATACAAAAAAAATGCCTATGTGTTGCTACAAGCAAAGCACAGGTCCAAATTATACAATTGGTTTTGACCAAGTTGTGTTACTAATTTTAAGAAAGTATATTCATTATAAAAATTAAACATGAAATAATAATAAAATTACTTTACATATTTACTGATATAAATTTATCGGAGTAGTATGTAGACTATTTCACAGGATCCAAACTAGATTAGGTTTATGATGATCACCGATTTTAAGAGAAAAGCATTAAGGTTTTCAAGTTTTTTACCTTTACGGGATTGATCCCCTGGACTTGACTGATTGAGTACTAGGCGATTCTGCTACCAACTTAGCCAGAAAAGTCAGAAATAAATCTAGAAACTAAGTACTTACAAAACGCATAAGGAGTCACCTGGGCAAACACCGCATCTAGTTTACCAGCAGGTTAATAAACCTTCCGATCTAGCCGGAATCCAAGTAATAGTTTTTATATGGAATTACCACTTTTGAGTGATTAAGGGTCAAATTTGCACAAAACCAGGAGTTCAATAGAAATCGATTTCAATCCTAGCTCTCGTTTTTTTCTGGTAGACTCGTCATATTTAATTTTTTTATGAATATATGGTATTGAAATTTTTTTGGGGGGTCATTTGAATTCAGTTATTGGACTTTCTGTAAGAATAATACTGGAAATAAACTTGAAATATTTTTATGACAAATGAATAATTGGATTTCCTCATTGTGCAAAACTAAAGTTCAACACTGAAAACAGAGATAATGGAAACGACTATTGTCCCTCATGAGTTATTAAAAAAATTTTACTTAATTTCCTGAAGTTGCTGACCTCAGTTTCGATCCGCAGCTGAAGACAAATCTCTGTCGATATCTGAAAGAAGACGTAGGCATCAGGTTCGCCGGTAAGTCGGAGTAGGTGGTCATCAGATAACCCCCCCCCCCCCCCACCCCACCCCCACCCCCCACCCTCATTCGTATACTGTCTTGTGAGTCCATCGACATGCAATCCTTTCACAATTACAGGTTTTTCCTAAAGGTTACTGATTGTATTTTTGTGGTATCCAAAATTCGATGACAATTCTCTTAGCCATTCGTTTGTTTCGTATCAGCTACGGAACATCGAAACTGACTTTAAAATAGAATGGAACTAAAATTGTTCGAAGTCACAGATGATTTGGGTCAAGGATTTTTATGAGTTTTTTTTTGAAGTTCGTTGTTTATAAGATTTGAATGGTTGATAGTTTCCAGTTGTGATTACAAACTATTTCCCATTAAGGTTCTAGACAGGAAAATACGGACGAGGACTGAAGCTGGGAGTGGCTCTGAACTGTAATGGTCTCCTTGCGTGTATTACTTATTTGTTTTATGTAAACACATGACCATTCACTCAATATATTTTAAATATTTTTAGCTTAATATATTTGCTTTCGTTGTATTAGTCCATATTTAATTATTCTGATCAACAAGTAACTAACCATAGTAGCCGGTGATTTCTCGACATTTGTGTGTGTATGTGGCTGTGTGTCTGTCTGTCTGGCCCCTCTGAGGTGGTTACATAACCAGTGTTCATGTGGGGTTTAATCGTTTCAATCGATAGGTTTCAGAAGCATGAATATGCGTGCAAAGGTTCCTTGCATGTAGTCTCTCCGTCTGTCTGTCTGGTTGCCTGTGTCTTTTGATTTTCTGTTTTCGTATATTTTGAGATTATATATTTAGGTCCCTTCAAATGGTTTTTTTTATAACTTGCTCGTATGCGTGATTTTTGTGAAGGATTCCACGTGCATTTTAATCAAGTTTTTAATAAGGAATGTATGTAAATACTATTAATGATATTAATGATATTAATGCGTCTTGCAAAATTACTTATATGAATGTTTGATAATGTTTTTTACCATGTTATCTGCTATTGATCTAATGAACATTAATTTATTTGAGGAATCCAGAAAGTAGTATTAGTGCATATGATAAAAGTTACCCCCATCTCTAATGTCCTCTCCTTTCCTTTATTTTTTGTTTGAAAGTTTACTTGAGCTTCTCTTGTTGATCAACGGATTTCTCTTACTTCTTAGAATCGAATTGAAAGATATTCGTCTGATTCTCTCTCTCTCTCTCTCTCTCTCTCTCTCTCTCTCTCTCTCTCTCTCTCTCTCTCTCTCTCTCTCTCTCTCTCTCTCGTTGCCATTTTATATTTTTTGTAGTTAGCAATTTGCTATGTTAATTTAATAACTATAAACTTTTTTCAAGCGGTTTCGTAGCAACCGCCAGGCTACTCTTTCTTAAAACTCCATTATGAATATCAGTAAACTCCAGTTTGCAAGGTTTCGCGAAGTTTTTCTTCATGTACTAGATAGCTTTAAAACTCTACTTCCGTTTTCCCCAACACACACCTTTCTTTTCTCCAAGTAGCTAAAATCTAATGCTTTGAAGAGTTGAATCCCAGTCGCTTTTATTTGCAACCTTTTTTTTTTTCTCTGAGCCTGGGCACTGAGGCCATTGTTTTATGCATTTTAAGGCCCTGTGCATTTGTTAAAGAAACGTTTGTTATTACACATTGAAGGTTTATTATATACGGTGCGTTTTTTTATTTAGTAAAACAAACTTGTATATACAGAGCTATATTTAACAAGCATATTTAAATAACTTTATATGCACTTGTACTCTTGTGTATTATCACGACTTCGACATCACATTACATTATACCAAAATCTGTTCACTTGTTTCAAAACTAACCTTTGTAAGCATTTTTTGATGAGAAAAGATGAACAAGTCCAAGGCAAATCAATTTATTTAGTCATTCCCATTAAGCTGACATTTTCTTCAGGTGAAGTGCGAGTAAGAACAAAAAGTTGCCTCTCATCAGAATGGGGAAGGATATTAAGATAGCATATTTGAGTCCCAAAGCTACAATTTGACCCGAAAATTTCTAAAGTTATTGCTCTAACCCATTTTAGACTGGACTTTGTGAATTCAGTTGTAATTCTATAGCCAAGCTTTCGTTTTAGATCTAAAAGAGAGAACGATTGTTTTTTTTTCTTCGCTCTGAGACACTGGAATCAGCATCTATTTATAGTAATCTTGGGAATGGGTTGTGATAGTCAGTTGGAACCGTCTCTGCCTGGCGATCTGTTCAAGACCCGCTCAAGGTCGATAGTTTCTTGTAGTGTCTGCAACCTCACCATCCTCGTGTGCTGAGAATGGGGGTTTGGAGGAGCCTATACAGTAGGTCTACCTGCTGAGTCATCAACAAACATTGTCTGGCCCTCCCTAATCTTAACTTGATGGTGAGGGGTCTTGGCCGCTGATTATATGCATATATGTTCAGTCTCTGCCATCTGTGAACGATGTTTTAAACTTTTAAACCCTTAATGCCATTTCCATCTTTGTTTATACTCGATAATTATAGGTTATTTGAACTGGAATCACAGCATGTATTTCAGAATGCCAGAAAACTTTAAATTATTCAATCAACAGCATGAATTGTTATCGATGCTTTTACATACGATGAGATATCTTAAAGATTGTTTGCTTATGGGAATTCATCTTAAAGATTGTTTGCTTATGGGAATTCATCTTAAAGATTGTTTGCTTATGGGAATTCATTTTAAAGATTGTTTGCTTATGGGAATTCATCTTAAAGATTGTTTGCTTATGGGAATTCATCTTAAAGATTGTTTGCTTATGGGAATTCATCTTAAAGATTATTAACTTGTGGGAATTCATCTTAAAGATTGTTCACTTGTGGGAATTCATCTTAAAGATTGTTCGCTTGTGGGAATTTATCTTGAAGAATCTACGCTTGTGGGAATTCGTGTTATATTATTTCCTATTATTATAGCAGAAATTGAAGGTAATTTCAAGGTATATCGATTGTCTGGAAACGTATATTTTGTTTTCGTGATTAAAATAAACGATGTTGTATAAGAGAAATATATTAAATATATATATATATATTTATATATATATATATATATATATATATATATATATATATATATATATATTATATATATTATATATATATATATATATATATATATATATATATATATAGTTTTATATATATATGAATGAAATTATTTATATATAAATATATATATATATATATACACATATATATAGTTATATGTATATATATGTGTGTGTGTATTTATAAATAATTTCATTCTTATATAATATATATATGAATGTATGTATATATTATATATAGATAAATATATTATGAGTATGTATATATATATATATATATATATATATATATATATATATATATATGTATATATTATGGTCCCAGGTATGGGCATCAAAAATATATTATATTTTATATGGCTGGTAAGTTACACAACCTCTCAAGTTCCAAGCTCACCTATTTGTTTTTACAAAAATCTGTTATACTTGAAAAAATTAATACCCGAGCTCTGAGAAAAGTATACAGCTCTCAGTCAGCAATATATAAAAACTGTGAATATCCAAAGGTCTCTTACGTACACTAAAAAAAACTGGGTAATTATTATTAAAACTATTCAAAACAACCTCTTACTTCAATTCTTAAACAGGGATACAAGTGTGTTCTGAAAAAAAAAATCACTGGTGATTGAAATGATGCACACTTTATAAAAATAAATATATTCAATAAAAAAAATTACAACACTGAAAGAATTTACCTAAAAACAAAATCACACTAAATGTTAAATCTGAACAAAACCTTAGACTAAGACAAAAAAATAATACTGATGGAAATTATATGATCACTTGACTCAAATTATTAAATCAGAGACAAGAAAATATTACACGCTGAAAATTATACAATCACTACTCGTTTCACTGGAAACATAAATTTTACACAAATATTTAATCTTGATAATCAATGAAAATAGTTGAGCTCTTAACACTATAATGATTAAACTCTTATAGAAATTACATAAAGTAAGTGATAAACTTACGTGTTTTTAGCTCACACGACCTTTTAAGCAGATAGTAATACAAATATACTTCACGTTTTCACATAAGTATCATTAGGCCAGTTAAAATAATTACACAATAACAGCAGTTACCACTACACAATTAATATGAAATCACTTACAAAGTTTTTCCAATGTTTGAACACACTACACATGATATGTTTTGGGTAACAACTTGTTCACTTTGGAAGGGACACACACTCGAGGCACTTGAGAGAGAGGATGTTGGCTCTTTCACAGGACAGGCTGGATCTCTTCTGCTCCTATGCAGCCATGGGGGCACATATATATTAACTTAGTAACTTCCAGATTATTCTATGTCAGGGGTCTAGAAGCTTGGGGGCAGTGCCTAATGGCGTAAGGTTGCCAACTGTTACCAACGCACCAGCGAGACGACTCTTAGCTAGTTTCGCCCACCTTCCTCCTCAAACATTAAAAAAAAGATAACTCTAACACTGGGGTTTTCTAGAACCTTCCAAAACACGTGGCAAATATAAGAATTGCGTAATTTCTCACAAACATACCGCAATACCATAAAAATATTACGTAAGCCCTTGTTCATACCTCGTATGGTTTTCACTTTATACTTAATCGAGATTACGTAAGACTTTGTAGCAAAATACGTGAAACAAAAAGTTATTTCTTAAAGATAACGTAAATTTACATATACTGACTTGAAAGAAAAATACAATGAAATGATGGACGAAAGTCTTTCGCAATTTACATACAAAACTTTCAACTACAAGATAGGAACTCGTCTTATTAGCTGGCTTTTCACCTGTCAAATACACATATGAAATACAGGAATAAATTATATACTCTACACTAGACCAGTTTCGTAAGAATATATATATATATATATATATATATATATATATATATATATATACTGTGTATATATATATATATATATATATATATATATATATATATATATATATATATATATATATATAGAGAGAGAGAGAGAGAGAGAGAGAGAGAGAGAGAGAGAGAGAGAGAGAGAGAGAGCGCTTCTCGTCATAGATTGACCTCTTAATCATACTTGAGAAAAAAAGACCTTTTCATTAACCTGTTAACATTTGGCCTATGTCGAACTCTTCGTTATTTTTTCTCAAATTCTGCCGAGGCCTAAGGCATACTCATCGATTTTGAGCAGAATTTTATGAGGTCACCAGTGTGGGTCTTGAAATCTACTCTGGTTAATATTTGATTCGCTGTTTCTTGCTGGTATTTTTTCCGGATTTGCTAAGTGAATTAATCCTAAGCTAGTTATGTACATTTCAAGGATATTTTAGAAAATAGCCTCAAATACTTCCATTCAAGTTTGATTAGATAGAATAATTATACGTGAATTATACATTTGTTCTTTCCTTAGGGTTTTATTAGAGTTCTTGATGGATGAAACTAGATTCCTATATTTATAGTTAGATTATGAAAAAAATGGCCTTTTGCATTGAGAAAATTGAAGAATACTATTACTTCCGTAAGAAAAAGTGAAGGAATTGTTAACTTTCAGTATTAACAGTTTGATTCACACACACACAGACACACACACACACACACAAACACACTGCTGCGTATGAATGGCTGGTTTTATTGTCTTCTTAATCTCCTTTATACTTCAAATTCTCTCAGAGTAACCAGCTGTTCTCATCTTGCACCCCAATCCCCCCCCCTCTCTCTCTCTCTCTCTCTCTCTCTCTCTCTCTCGGTATTGTGTTGTTGTGTTGTGGGGTCAAGGCAATTTCCTACCTCTGCTTTAACCGCCGTTAGATAAATAAGTCTTCTCATCTTGCTTACTTGCTTTTGAACGGTCAATATAAGAGGTAGGTGGGGAAGGAATGTTGATGGTGAAAACATGTAATCAAATACAATACTTTGACTTTGCAGTGAAATATCGAAATTCTGCGTCAAACAGTTGCAGGTTTCGGGTCCAGCATTGCTGCAGCATAGGTGCCGGTTTGGCCTTAAATTTCCTCTTAAACTTCAAATTCTTTAGAGCATCTTCTTATTAGGTCGACAATTTTGGTAATATTTCATACAATAGATACAGCCAATTACAGCTTTTAATGTGACGATTATAATCACAAATATCTTGTGGTTCATGTTAAAAAGAGTAACTGGCAACTACTGTGTGTAGGTAGGCAAGGGGAGTCCAGTTGGCCCACGGGCCACATCGGTCCCACCACCAGTCCTCCATTAGTGTCTGTTTGGAGGGAGTTTCAGTCGGAAGACGCTCACCGACACAAACCTTGATCTTATTGAAAATCACTGTGCATTTTACACGGCGTTGCTACAGACAGACGCCGGTTCTCCCTGGATGATGGTACACCTTTAGTTACCTGTAATCATAGGTAAAATGGAAATAGTCAAGTTCAATGTATATTCTAGATAGAAAAATAATAAATCTGTGATGTCTTTAGATAGAGCAGTGTGTGTGTCTGTGTGCAGATGAAGCTCTCCCGGTGCGGAAGTAATAGATAAGGAATCTGCAAGCACTCGTGTGTGTTGTCTTGACTGCAGTTTTAGTGTGGTAGTCAGTGTTGACAATAATGCATGGGAGGAAGAATGAAAGCTGCCGTTTGTTCTCTTTACTTTGTTGTCTGTCTTTATTAATCATTTGTCATTTATACCGGAATTGATATTATGCACTCACATTTGCCTTTGGTTTGTCTCATTACTAAGTAACACATCTGAAGTTTATTGATTATGGAATCTAAAAGCTTTTGATTTATGTGAAATTTAGAAGTCCATAAAATCTCTCTCTCTCTCTATTTCTCTCTCTCTCTCTCTCTCTCTCTCTCTCTCTCTCTCTCTCTCTCTCTCTCTCTCTCTCTCTCTCTCTCTCTCACTCTTGTATTTATTTGTTCATTAATGAATTTATTTGCAGTGTGTTTATGCTTAGTTTTATGATTTCGAAGATTATTTCTAATAAGAAGGTATCTAGTTTTGCGTGTTTCTTGTTTGTTTTTGTAAAGCCTTATCAATGTCAATATCTAATCCTAGAGTATTTTTAACCATAGCAGCATCCGTAAATCTGCCCTATAGTATATGTAGATGCCAAAGAAAAATCGGTTCACACAAACGCGCTCACATGTCTGATATAAATTGATTGTAAAACAGTATTAGCAACAGCAAGAGCCAGTAATATTGCAGTTGAAGACTGTCGATTAGAATAAGATTAGTCTTCTCTGTTACTAGTACGTAAGTAAGGAAAGGAACTATTTATTATTCATTCTATGTAAATGACAGTATTTATTTGGTATATCTAAATGAAATTATTTATTTGGTATATCTAAATGACAGTATTTATTTGGTATATGTAAATGACAGTATTTATTTAATTTTTATAAACTGCGAAACTCGTTTTTGTTTGTCATTTGAAAATGATAATTCAAAGATGCATTCTAATAGTACATAGTTATATATTAAGTGCTGTATGGTATCGTTGAATTTATCATTTGATATATCCGAGTTAACCTTTTATTAGTTGCGGCTACGTAAATATAAAAAGCAAGCCTTGTATGTTTTGTATATCATGAAGTGATGATATTAATTTTGATAAAGTTCTCACCATTCTTCTCCTTTCCTGATGTTGGTAACCGTCATATTTCAATTGCTTTTGGGAAATGGCATGTGTATATCTATATATTGTCGTTTTCTGATCAATTTTTAAGGTCCATTATAACCTAAGTTTCAATAAGTACTAAGGTATTGTATTCATAATTCTATTGCTTTTGAGCTTAGTGACTTTTGTTCAATGATTGACAGTCTGAATAAATTTTATTATACATATTGCATTATCGATTTTGTTATTATTCCTCACTGAAACCAAATATAGCTTTCACTGATACCACTAGATAAACTAACGTCGAAGTATGCAGCATTATCATTGGCCAGTGTGTACCTCTTATTTAACTTGGTCAGGCAAAAGATACTGGAATAAATAACAACAAATGTTTCGTAAATGCTAAAGTTGAGTTGCAAATTTTATTTTATTGGGTGTTTTGTTTTTTTTCAACAGTCAATTTTATTTTTTAGGAAAATCTGTATTATACTCAGTAGTTAAGGGGTTAGTAGTGTGTTTTGACTTTTCCAACGACAGATTTAAACGAGTAAGGTTTTTGGCTGAAATAAATTCAGGGTGCTCATTGCACAAGGCTGGATTCTTTTGAAAGGGTAAGTTTGATGAGGTTTGGGGGAAATTAATTCCCCCCTCCAGCTCAGACCTCAAAGAAGAGGGAAGCTGACTGCGGTGGGGGAGGGCGGCGAAGGGAAAAAGTTGACGAGGAATTACTTGATCTTTTGGCCTTTATTCAGCCCATCTGCAATATCCCTCTTTTGTTTTCTTCATGAATTATCTTGTTTTCTTTCACATTCTCAAATAGTAATGTAACTAACTTGGTGATACAATACAGTTTGCTCGGATGTTAGTCAGTCTGTATGTTTGTTGCGTCCCATTTTCATTAGTCCTTGTTCATCATGTGGTATACTGTAGGCATTACTTAGGCATTACTAAGGGGTCATTACACCGTCCTTTTGCCTCTAGCTAAACCTACTTTACCACTGTTCCCGATTTCTGTCATACCACTTGCTGTCCAGGTCTTACTTTTGCTTCATGGTGCAACAACATGGTGTTGAATGGCTTCCTCGGCCCCAGCTCTGTGCCACATTTCCAAAGTTCACGAATCCAATCCATTCAGGAGGTGCAGTTACATTTGGTGCAGCGTATGGCTGGAGGAGATCTCTTTAGTATTTCGGTTCTGTACTGTATTGCGGCGACGGAACCTCGCGGTCTGCAAATAGTATGTCTCTACTGAATACCAAAGCACTGCCTGCCAGTTCCCCGTCCAAATTGAACGAATAGCCCGAGGAAATTAAACCGGGTTACTTTGGTAGAGTAGAATGATATAGGAAAGTCAAGTAATTGAAATGTTTATATTGTTCCAAGTATATTAGAAAGTTAGATTACTGTAAAAAGTTTAAATAAATAGTTGGTTTGTCTCGTATTGGGGTTAATGTGTAATGAGGGTTGGGGTATGTTACAATTTTGAAAAGTTCCTTAATCAAAGTGCGGTATAGAAGTAATTTCTCTAAAACAGCTTAACAAACCATTGTAAAAGCAAAATGCTCCAACATAGAAAGTAGTCCATTGAGGAAAGAAATATTAGATTTTAAACCAATGTACTATTCACTACAATATTTCTCCCGAAGTCCTTTAACTTTTAGTTTCTGTTTTAGAGAAATTACTTCTATATCGCACTTTGATTAAGGAGCTTTTCAAAGTTGTAACATACCCCAACCCTCATTACACATTAACCCCAATATGAGACAAACCAACTATTTATTCAAACTTTTTACAGTAATCTAACTTTCTAATACACTTGGAACAATATAAACATTTCAATTACTTGACTTTCCTATATCATTCTACTCTACCAAAGTAACCCGGTTTAATGAAAATGACGATTATGTCCTGAAAGGAAATGAGTGTTATACGAAATTATAACGATTGACATGGAATTCGACAGTTTTGTAATAATTGGAAGGTGAATTAAATTTAGCGGGTTAAAAAAAAGAAAAACGATGGAATAGACAATGGTAAAAGAGTAGTTGAATATGATGAAAAACATAGTTAAATTGACTGGGAAATAAACAATGAAAAATTTAGCAACCCTATAAGTTATTGTTACTATGTAAAATTTGAAGATTATATTTAGAAAGTTAATATTTTAAGATAAATATGACGTGTCAAAATTAAAGACTAAAACTGCGTACAAAAATTTATCTGACATATAGATTGATCAAACCTTGCGTGCCATGTCTTTGAGTTCAGGCTTTCTTCAAAGAGAACATGACACCAAAGGGAATGAGTGAAAGCAATTGGAAGTAGTAAATAACGTTTGTGATTTAGGGCCAGAGGAAGTTACGCTATAAAAGAAAAATTGTTTTGTAATTAAATATAACGTGTTTTATTATAGAATTATTGGTCTACTTGTGGTGGCCTGTTGGTAACGTGCTTGCCTGGTGATCGCCAGACGGGTTCGAGTCCCGCTTAAGCTCGTTAGTTTCCTTTTGTCGCTGCAACCTCACCATCCTTGTGAGCTAATGATGGCGGGTTTGGGGGAGCATATAGGTCTACCTGATAAGTTATCCTTATTCCAGCTTGTTTGGAGAGGGGTCATGGGCGCTGATTATTATATATATATGTGTATATATATATACATATATATATATATATATATATATATATATATATATATATATATATATATATATATATATATATATCGTCAGTCTCTAGGGCATTGTCCTGCTTGATAGGGCAGTGTCACTGTCCCTTGCCTATGCCATTCATGAGTGGCCTGTAAATCTATAATTGTGAATCCAGAATATATCTATTAGAGATGATTGAAAAAAATGTATGAAGGGAAATGTGGTGCATTATGAAAGTAGAAAAGATATTATTTAAAGATATAGAGAATGTTTTAAATTATGACAAAAGACGTTATTCATATTTTATAAAATAAGATGGGATTAAGTGTTTATGACGGTAATTGACAATGTACTGTGACTTGACTCTCCCCTTTAGGATTAAATGCCGCATAGCACAAGCGCCGTGTTGGGAATTTTGTTGGTGGAAAAATTATAACTCGAAACTAAATAACATATCGAGAATCAGATAGACGGAAATGCATTAGTAACTCGAAAGTATGGGGACATGATCTATAAAATCCCAAAGTGACAACACTGTGCCACTGAGTAAAATACTTATTCCTGTTGCAGAATTGTTGATATATCTGCTCTAGATTTACACCAGATTTTATTTAGAAAAGAAGGAAAGAAACAATTAAACAATGAATATAGATAATAACAATTGTGCTACTAGTCCAGAGAAAGGAACGATTATCTTTTAATTATAATAACTTTGTATGAAAATATAAAAGGTCTTATCTAGATAAAATTATTGCACGTGCAAATTAAGGGCTTGACGTTGAACCATAACAAAACTCAAATTATAATGTTAAGTAAATCTAGGACAGGGGTTCCCAACGTCGGCATCTCTGCATTGATAATGTTTCTTTAACTATATCAAATTCATTTAGACATTTTAGGTGTGATTCTTGATTGCAAATTTACTTTTTAGATACACATTCGTTCTGTTCCTTCTTCAATTGTATAAAAAAAAATTTGCTTACTCGAAAGTCTTTCAAGATTTTTAGTGATTAATTTGTCTTATTATGTTAAATCTTTAAATTTACCTCTTTTTTTCGTATTGTATTCCTGTGTGGTATTCAGCTGCTGACTCTCTCCTTAATTTTTTGTATAAAAACTTGCGATCTATTGAATTTCTTATTCCTGATCCAGATAATAATCTCTGGCACCGTCGTTCAATTAATTCAGTTCTTTATGGATGCTGCATAAGATTTTTCATAATTCCGATCATCCCCTGTATTCAGATCTTCCCAGACTGTGTCATCTTTTACGTAGTACAGTTATAGGAGATTTGCCTTCGCCATCATAATTCTCAATACTTCACAGTATCCTAGAAGTTTTATTCCAACTGTGACTAGATAGTGGAATGATCATCCTAATCAGGCAGTTGAATCGGTGGAACTTGAGAAGTTCAAACTTATATCAAATATTTTTATGTTGAACAGTTTGACATAAGTCTCTCCATAATTTGTATATGATATATTTATTTTAACCTTGTTACTGATCTTCAAGATATTTTATATTCTTTATTATTTCCCATATATAGTTTGTTTATTTCCTTATTTCCTATCGTGACTGGGCTATTTTCCCTAGTACAGCCATAGAGCTTATAGCGTCCTGCTTTTCTAACTATAGTTGAAGCTTACGTTGTAATAACAATAATGATGGGAATGCTATAGAATAACTGTGAACGTAGAATATAGCCATTGATATGATAAACCGTAACGGAAACAGAAATGATTAGAAAAAAAAATATAGTGCATTATAGAAATTGAATAGGCATATTATATACCGTAGATGCTGAGAATTGTTTGAATTATCCGAACATAATATGCACATGTTATGAAAAGACTGACTATAAATGATAATCTATTGTAAATACGTAAATGGGACCTGACTGTCCCCTTTTAAGATTAAATGCAGTATTACGCTGAGGAGAGTTTTTAGAATATCCTGAGAATTAGTTGTATGAGAAGTGTGTACCCGTCTTTCAAACTTGACGATTCCCAAGTTTATCTAAGAAATGAGAGAAGGAAATTCTGATAAACTTTATTGAAGCCATAATTCTTAGTCAGTGGTGCTTACATGCAGGATTTTGCCTGGAGTTTTACCATCACTAATGAATGACTCTTACGTATTTATTATAGTTTTAAATTGATATTTAGATGGAAATATTTATTATTATTATTATTATTATTATTATTATTATTATTATTATTATTATTATTATTATTATTATTATTATTATTATTATTATTATTATTATTATTATTATTATTATTATTATTATTATGAGGGTGATTTATAACCACTAGCATATTTTATTCTCATGAGGTATGACTAAAGCATTTGTTCTATTACAATAAGTAAAATTGAAGCAAAGTAAAGTTAGGGAAGATGGAAGAAGCCAAAGGGAACGAAAGAAGAATAAGACTTTTAAGCAACAGAAGTGGTGGACAGAGTTGCTTACTGACTGCTGACAGTGATACTTGGCTCTAGACAATCAACCCCCGCCCCCCATGGCTTAGTAAAGTAATTAAGAACATAGTTTGCTATAACGTTAATTTTCTTGTTATAATTTTGATGGAATATTTAAGGAATTTTTGCAAATTTTCAGGGTAGATGCTCATTTGCATATATAAGTATAATCATATTTTCTTGAGGTTATTATAATTATTTGTGGAAGAATTCCTCAAACGATTCCGTCCTCTTATTTTCTTTGTAGAGATGGCTTTCCTTTTGTGTGTGTGCACTCAGCATACTAAAATGAATACTAAAACCCAACATTTTATACGAGACAAAATCAAGAAACGTTTGATTTCAAAATCTTAAATGGTTATAGCATTTGATAATGATGAGAATGTCGCAAAAGCCTTTAGTATCTAGATATTTTTGGGACTTGCGTATGACTCCCACTTTCATGTGTACTGCCAGATTCACAGCGAACGAGGTCTCTCGTCTTGCTTCATATCCCCCATATGCTAGTTATATTCGTTCCCATATGAGGGAAGTCTTTCCGGAGGATGGTGTACTTAGTTGCTAACTTATTTGGTGTTGCGTTAAGCAATACAAGGAAAAAACTTAAGGAATCTGAGGATATTTACATTTTGCGTAAAATTTGTGTTCTGTTGGAAAGATTTTGGCGGATTAAACTTGAACTTTTGTAAGATTTATAATGTTTTAGAACGTGTATGAATGAGTACAATCGTATCTTACGGCCAATTTACTTACACATACATACACACATTAACCATTATTTTATTTCCCCCAATACTGTCATGTTCGAAAGACTGAAAAGACAGCCACTGTCTCGCACATCCTTTTTACTACTGAATTAAAGAAGAACCCAAGTGCAAAATACATAAAACATCAGTATAGCGTATAGATAAAAAAG
>NC_090728.1:93350811-93385811 GCF_036898095.1 Palaemon carinicauda
ATAGTTTCCTATCTAATGCTGTCCTGACCTTTAACTCCAAATATTCTTCTGAGGGCTTTGTTCTCAAATCTACAAAGTCTGCGGGATATTGTTTCATTTTCATACCACGACTCATGTCCATACTATAACACAGATCTCACTAGACTAATATATAGCCGGATTTTTTTTTATGTAATTTCAAGTGATTTGATGTCTAATTTTACTTAACCTAGCCAATGTTTGATTTGCTTTTTTTTCAATCTTTCATTAAACTCCAATTCTAAAAACCCTATATTAGCGTTTATAGTTCCCAAACGTTTAAATGATTCTACCCCATTAATCCATTCTCCTTCTAAAGGTATTTTATTTTCCATAGCATATTCCGTTCTCACCATCTCTATCTTTCTTCTATTTATGTTTAGCCCAACCTCCTGTGATATTTCATGCATTCTGGTAAGAAAGCATTGCAAATCCTGTGGTATTTTGCTATTAAGGACAGCGTCATGGGCATACTCTAAGTCAGCTAAATTCATATTACCAATCCAGTTCAACCCTTCTGCACCATCCCCAACTGTTCTACGCATTACAAAATTTATGAGGAGGATAAACCACATAGGTGACAACACATTCCCTTGAATTACTCTGCTGTTCACTGGAAATTCATTTGATAGGACTCCACTAACATTAACTTTGCGCTCACCATGCTCATGAAGACTTAATCAAATTTACATATTTAAGAGGAACTCCATAACAACGGAGAACTCTCCACAAAAGTGGCAGGTGCACACTATCAAAGGCTTTTTCATAGTCCACAAATGCCAGCAATGGTGGATTTCCATATTCTAGACATTGATGTACCACATGTCTTCAAATGAAAATTTGGTCAGTACAACTTCTAACCTTTCTAAATCCTACTTGTTCATCTCTCAGATTTTCGTCAATCTTTTTTCTAGTCTATTTAGAATAAGTATACTAAATTTACATATTTTCATGAAACAACTGACGTAAGTGTGATGACTTTTAATTATTGCAGGCGGTCAGGTCTCCTCTTTTTGCTATGTTCACCAACACTCCTAGTTTTCATTTATCTGCTTTTGAATAATCATGCCACATTTTACAAAATAAGTATTCTGGGGTCACTTCATTTTCGGCCAATATCATCTCATCAGTTATTCCATCGTACCCAGGGCCTTTCTATCGCCTGAGTTGTTTTATAATAGCCTCGACTTCAAACACAATGATTTCATTAATGGGCACATCAAGGTCTTTCTCAGCTTCAGGCATACCAATCAAATTATTTCCTTCATATCTCCTATTCATGACGTAACTAAAGTGTTCCATCTAACTCGGCCTCTATTTATCTTCTGGTGTTATACCAGACCCACCTCTCTTTTTATAGGTATATGCTTCTTCTTTGCTTTCGTAAAGATTTCATTATTAATTCTATCAGCGATTCTTATACCATAGCCACTCCCTGAATTCATAGTTTATCAGCCTTATCTACTTTACTGTCTAAATATCCTCTCACGTCATCCATGGCTTTTATTTTGACCTCACTGGAATATTTAGCATGCTCTACTTATAATTTCAATTATTTCCTCGAAAACTTTTAACAAACAATTTCTGTCTTTGTCTCCTTTAATATATATATATATATATATATATATATATATATATATATATATATATATATATATATATATATATGTCCATGTTAAGAAAAGCTGTACTAGTTAGGACCCCCATACTTGGTTGGTTTGCTGTAAGCGATCAGACTAGTGTCTCCCACTATTACCAATTCGTACTGGAAAGCATATTGATGAAAACTGGCCATACCCCTGACATTCATTAGCACATGGCTGAGGCTTTTATCTAGTAGTGGACTAGAAGCGACTGTATCTGTTGTTATATATGGGTGTGTGTGTTCATATATGTACGATATGATTGAAGGGAATGCTCAGGTTGATGGAGAGGCGTTATTAACTAGATCTGTGATATAAACCTGGATCTTTCTCCTTGTGATTATATAAAGAAAGCTTCCCAAAAACCTTTTTAAACATCTAATAGATATGAAAATTTAATTGAATTAATACACAGTATGTATGTATATATATATATATATATATATATATATATATATATATATATATATATATATATATATATATATGTATGTAAGTATTTATGTGTGTGTGTGTGTGTGTGTAAGTAATGAACCGTTACCAGTCCACTGCAGAACAAAGGCCTCAGACATGTCTCTTTTGCAGTATACAGGGACTCATTCTCTTATTCTTCATGTTCACGTTCATCTATTGTCATGTCCTACCCACGTCCATTAATTTTTCTTATGTTAAATATCTTCTACTTTAGTTAGCTCTCGTATCCGTGTTGCTCTTTTTCTGTTTCCTAGTGTTATTGTCATCATTACGGTTTCCATAGTTTTTAGAGTTATAACTAGCTTGTTTCTGATGCATAAGTTAATGCTGGAAGCACCATCTCATTAACACGTTGACTGCGATGTGCTCCATATATGGTTCACAGGGGACTCTCTGAATGAGCGATGTGTACCCTATGTGGTACACATGCTAAGAATTATATATTTTTTTCAAGTATCCAAAATTTAATCAAAATGGGGTTTTTTCCACCAAAATATTATAGTAATATATTGGAAATTTTTTTAGAATAAACTAGAACATTAACTAAACACTATTTATTGCTGAAAATAATCTTCATATGCTGGCAAAAGAGGCATATTTTTTTTATAAGTCTTTCTTTCTTTCAGTAAAAAAAATTAGAAAACATTATCATTAGATCAATAAAAATGCTATCCTTTTAACCCTAGATTATATTTATATAAATTCAATAGAAAAATAAATCAGTTTGGTAAACATTTTACTTTAAAAAAAAAATAATTGTGTCCTTTTCTTGGTAAAAAAAAATATCCAATCATATATTGTATGATGAAGGGATTCATGTAGTATTTAGAGTAAAAATATAAAGTTAACATTCTTTCTGTTTTGCTTCTACATAAGAAAAACATGAAATACACAAATTTCTCTATATTCTTCAAACTGAATGTTTCAAATTGAAATAACTGAGACAAAGGAAAGGTTTATCCTTACAATTCTCACAATATGTGTTTACTCTTTGTGCTTTCTTTCGAGCTACAGAACTTCCTTCATTCTGTGACAGTATCTCATAACAGGAACAACAACGCCTTCTTGTCTTGGCTTTGGGGCCAGTAGCTTCAGTCAGGGAATGTTCAGATCATGTTCCTTCAATTTGTGAACGCCTTGGACCTGGCTTCACATTTTCTTCTTGTGTTCCTGTAAGAAGTGACATTATTATAGTCTCCTTGAAATCAGTTATCGAAATGGGTTTGCCAGGAGAAAAGTATTTGTTGTACAAAACCCACGCATTCACAATGCATGTTCCAGTTAACAATTCTACTGCTATTTTACGATACCATTTCAAGGTCCATCTGAGAGCTGTAGCATAGGAGGACATTTGATCCGACATGTCCACACCCTTCTTAGCTTTATTATAAGCTTGAAAATACTCTGGTTTCATAATGTCCTCGCCAGTTCGTTTCTTTTTGCCTGATGGTACAAGTTCACCCGAGTGTTCAGGAATAGTTGAAATAGTTAGCACATTTCTCTTGTCTTTCCAATTATAAACCATTACTCCATTCTTATTCTGCTGTGACACTACCTCTCCTTTCTTCAGCTTGGCATTTAGAAGGCTTGATGGTATGAATTTTCGACGCTTTCTTAGTGTACCACAGTAATAGGGTTGTTCTTTGAGAAGCTTTTCAGCCCGAAGAAGAGATGTATAAAAATTATCAGCAAAAACTATCAAACCTTGATGCAACAAAGAATCACAGATCTTCAAAACAACTGACTCCGAGTGGCTGAACGATGGCAAGGGTGTAGACTTTCCAGAGTAAACTTGTAAATTCCATGTGTAGGCATTGGGTGCACACAGCTTGTAAATTTTCAATCCATATTTATTGGATTTACCTGGGTTGTACTGTAGAAAGGTCACTCTGCCACGAAACGGAATCATTGACTCATCAATGACGACTCTGTCTCCAGGTGAATATACTGATTTGAAACTTTGGTTCAGTTTGTCAAGGAGAGGTTGATTTTTGTACTAATTTGATTTATCATCCAGATCATTGTCATTGAAGTGGAAGCACTTTAGCAATAGTGTAAATCATCCCGCTTAATGTGTTTGCACACAAAAGAATAGTCATACACCTTCTTCTTAGACCAGTATAGCTCAATTTTGGGTAATTGTACTAAGCCCATGCATAGAATAATACCAATTAATTTCTTCATTTCATCAGAATCAGTAGGAACCCATGCTTTCATGCGTGACCTTCTTGTAAGTGTTCGTGACTGGCATATTTGACTAGCGTATCTGTTCGTTTCTTGAACAATTTCAGAAATATAGTCATCAGAAACAAAAAGTTTATAAAGATCAATTGGCAAAACTGAATTATTTGGACCACTTGGATTAGGACGACATAAAAGTTTTTCAGTTCCAGTAAAAATAAAAGACCTATGTGCTGGACTAACAGAATCCCAAGAGTCTGTGCCACTGGTTACTACATCATCATCTTCATCATCTTGACTTTGCTCGTTTTTATCTTCTTGACTTTGTTCGTCATCACTATCAACTGTAGTTCTAATTTCTTCATGACTTGAGTTGCTAGAAGAGCTACTGTCTGAAGAATAGCTAGTATCCAAGTCTTCACTGTTGGAAGAAGAGCTAGTGTCAGAGTCTTCACTGTTGTCTTCATTTCTATCTGTATTGGTGTCATTAGCTTCTTTTGACTGCTTTCCATAGAATGAAGATGTCTTCATCATTCTGTAGAGAAATAAATTGTTTATTGTATGCATATGTACACTTTTGTGTAAATAGTGTGTGTATATATATAATAGAGAGGAATTAGTAAAAATGACAGAGAAAGGAATATCTATATCTATATATATATATATATATATATATATATATATATATATATACACACACATATATATATATATATATATATATATATATATATATATACACATATATATATATATATACATACATACATACATACATACATACGGTACTAAAAGGAAGGCAAGAATTCAAATATTCTCTGGGATGTTAACTTTTCATCATATTGGGACAATGGGTAATTTGTATATCAGTCTATATATGTATGTATGTATATGTATATATACATATATATATATATATATATATATATATATATATATATATATATTATATATATATATATATTCATATATATTCTACCCATTTTGTGTGTGTATATGTGCCATTCCTTTTCTGTTACTTCCTTTATCTTATTTTCTAATATTTTCTATTATATAATATACTATATTTGTATATGAGTGTTTACAATATGCATGTGTGTGTTATATATTTTCTTATACAGAGATAAGAAAGAGTTCTTTTCCACATTTTATTCTTCTCGCATAAAAAGTGTGAATATATGTATGTATGTATGTATGTATGTACATATATGGATAGACAGGTATAGAAAAATGGGCTACCATATACAGATGGACAGATCTATGAATAAGAACTGAAGAAGACCTAAATAATTGACTTGTATATAAATACTTTTATTTATGCAAAATACAAATGTATATTGCCAAAAATACAGCCTGTATATATGTTTCCTAATGTGTGTGTCTGTAACATGTATGTACATCTTATATGTATTATATTCATGTGTATGTTTATATATATACCTATATACACTCATGTTTGTGTACTACAAATTTTATGTACACATATGAAAACATACAAGGGTGTTATATATATGTGTGTGCATGTACATACATGTGCGTGTGTGTGCATGTGTGTCTGGCGATTAAATTGTTTGTAAAACACCAAATGACTAAAAAATCTGTTATAAAATAACAATATATTGAAATTCTACACATTTTTCAGTTGACCACATGTGGTACATATCGCATATAGTAACGCGTGCAATCATTCGGGGCGTTGTGTGCCTTTTAGAGTCACACTGAGCCACGTCTGGTACACGGTGCATCCGGTAATTCCCTTGATCAGTCTGAGCGATATGCACCATAACTGAACATCCAGTGTGACCATATTTGGCACACAATGCCAGCAGAACTGTCTCTAATCGTTTTGGGCGACATGAGCCATATATGACCACCTCTATTATGTCCATATTAGGTACACAACGCCTGTAATTAAGACTTTTTTTTATGTCAGGCGAAGTGTACCACATAAAGTCACGCATTTTACACTGGCTGAACACTCGGCTTACCTTACGGATACACCATGACACTTCTCACGTCAATAGCTAGCTGGGTACTGATTTATATGGGCCTAAAAACGCCCATTGGGCCGTTTCACTGCGTTGCCAATCGCAGTCAACGTGGACTTTTCTTTCTAAAGAAGTGACATTTTACTTTTCATAACCTCGTTTTATTTCCCCAAAGCTCCCCACCATATGCTTATCCTTCTTTTAATTACCTCTTGATATATATTAAAATAAATTTCACTCCTTCACATTATTTTGTAATCGTAGATACTTTCGAAAGCGTGAATAAAATATTTTGACTTTTTATAGACATATCTTCTTTGAATTCGTTTTGTCAGGATAATGATAAAAGCTCTCCGCAGGGAAAACCAAGATATATTTTTTTTTTCCTTCGAATTTCCTTTTTGTATATTTTTGTTTTGTTTTGTTTTTTATTTGATTAATTCATTCCAAGATGGCGTCGAATACGTGAAAATCCTTTTGAAAAATATTACGAAAAACAAAGTTAATGAAATATTTTTCTAATAGGTTGTAATTTTGTTTGATATAGGCACAGTATCTTAAATGTTGACCAATCTAAGGAAAGGTGTATTAACGTATTTTCTTCTTATACATGTAAATATAGTGTATATATTATGAATATTACTATATATATATTTATATATACTGTTATAATGTATATATATATATATATATATATATATATATATATATATATACATTATAACAGTATATATAAATATATATAGTAATATTCATAATATATACACTATATATACATGTATATATAGTGTATATATTATGAATATTACTATATATATTTATATATACTGTTATAATGTGTGTATATATATATATATATATATATATATATATATATATATATATATATATGTATGTATACATACAGAGAGAGAGAGAGAGAGAGAGAGAGAGAGAGAGAGAGAGAGAGAGAGAGAGAGAGAGAGAGAGAGACGTATGTGTATGCAATAAATAATCTTTGATAAGAAATTAATAATAATGAATGAACCATTACTGCTGCATTCATGCTTCCCAATGGTTTAATCTATGTAGGAATTGTTACTAACGAAACACAATGATAAAAGTTTATCCACAACGTTCATGTGTTTGTTTGGTTGGCAGAGAAATATCACTCTGTATTTGTGTGATCCTTCAAATCTGATTATGTCATCGGTAAGTGACACATGGTCAGGGTCGTATCAGTTTTTATCCCGTCATAGAGAATCAGTTTGTTGTCTTTGACCTTTGACCCTTAAAATATACCATAACAAGAACAAATATGCTCAATTGGAAAATGTCCGTTCGCCTGTTTTTTTTTTTTTTTTTTTTTTTTTTTTTTAACTCAAACTTTTATCCTCACGTGATCTACGGCTTGGTCTTTGACCGAAATCTTAGCCGTCTAATCCAGTTAAGAAGGCATGTCATTGCTTTCTTTTGGGAAGAACTTTTCTTTTACTTATTCCTTCAGGGATGTAGATTATAGCTTTCTTGAAATGCTGTGACCTTTTACTCAATTAAAATTATATATATATACTGTATATATATATATATATATATATATATATATATATATATATATATATATATATATATATATATATGTGTGTGTGTGTGTGTATATATATATATATTTATATATATATATATATATATATATATAAATAAACTAAAAATTATTATTATTTTAACTCGTGTATTAAATTCCTATGTATCAAATTATTTTGGCCTTTGAATGGCAAACCCGTGGTCATCGATTTTCAACAATGTTTACCAACTTTAGTTGACCCAGGGATGTCCCGATAGATTTCATCCCATGGTTATGAAATTTATTTTATTTCAGAATTGTTTCTCTTTTATAACTTTTATAATCTCTTTTTAACAAGGATCTCTATCCGTTCATTTATTCTCTTCAATTGAATGTCGTTTGAAATGTTTGTAATGTGTAGTGAATTTTCATGCGTTTTTTACTGAAATTGTTTATTTCGAATCACACTAGCACGTGCGTCTTTGCATTTATAATTGCATAGATTTATTTTCATTTTGAACTAAGGCAAGTGTTTTGTATTCATGAAATGTTAATTAAAATGTCAATTAAAATCATGCATATTAATGTCTCTTTCTTAGATATTTCTCTTTTATTTGGAAGTAATATTTGCTGAAATTGCGATGCAAAATTTGATATCAGTTTAATACTTCAAAAACCATTTTTTTTTTATTTCCTAGATATTTAGAATAAAAATCACACATGCATGAGAACTAAATAAGGTTGTGTTGACTTGAATAGAAATTCACATCCTCTTTCAAAAATTCACTACCGGAGGAGGTAAAAAAATACATCGCAATACCCTCAGTAATTAAAAGCCAGTTCAGGGTCACCCCTTGTTGTTGTTGTTTTTGGAAAGACAAATTGCTTACCCAGCCTTGTCATGCAACTCGTATGTCAAAGACGCTTATTCTGGTATTCGGGAAACAGTTTCTTTGCTAATGCTGACGTTTCCGGGGAAAGACGATATTCGTTATCAAAACGAACGACTTCGACTTTCTGACAAGACCAGATGAAATTTGGGTTAGATAAGCGAGCTGGCTATTCAGGGTTGAATAACTTCCAACAGATTTATAAAATATTTCTCTTGTTTTGGCAGGCATACAGGTCATGAATCAATATCTGGTTGTTTGACAAATATCTTATCCTTTTATTAACTAAGTGTGTCAAATATATTTTCATGAATAGGAATTTGGGAGAAATAATTTTATTAAAGTCTCTCTCTCTCTCTCTCTCTCTCTCTCTCTCTCTCTCTCTCTCTCTCTCTCAGTTTATGTATATGTAAATATATATATATATATATATATATGTATATGTATATATATATGTATATATTTACACATATATATACACTTGTCTATATGTATATATGTGTTTGTATATATATATATATATATATATATATATATATATATATATATATATATATATATATATATGATTATAGCCAATATTTCATGATGAGTTCGTACTCAAAGAAATGGAATGCAAACCTCTTATCTTATTTACATCTGACAAGAGAGAGAGAGAGAGAGAGAGAGAGAGAGAGAGAGAGAGAGAGAGAGAGAGAGAGAGAGAGAGAGAGAGAGAGAGAGAGAGAGAGAGAGAGAATTTTTATATTTTTTTTTTACTTGGAATTATAAAAACAAACGTGTTTTTTTATATTTAACCTTGACCCAGACTCGTGTGTAAGGGCTGTATGTTTCCATTGTGAGAAACCAATGTATTTTTGAACGCGAAACGTCACTATCTGGTGTAGATTGACATTCTAATGCTGTTTTTGCGCCCCGCTAGTATTGACCCTTTCCATTTTCGGGGAGGTCACTGCATCAGTCAGGACCTAATTTCTGTTGCAGGAGCCCAAGGACGTTGCATTGCAATTGGCTTACGGGCGAGAAAATGGTCAATATGTGTCCCCACTGTCATGTTTATTTAGATGACTTTATTGGAAATACTTTCATGTCTTTTGCTGTCTGCCTATCAAATTTGTCGTCTTTTTCGTCTACTCGAAGGTTATATATATATATATATATATATATATATATATATATATATATAAATGTATGTGTATATATGTATTTGATTATTCAAACAATTATGTAATATGTATAGATACATGTAAAAATATATTTAGTTATTGGCATATGTATTTTACAAATTTATATATGTATATATGTATTCACGTTTATACAATATATATATATATATATATATATATATATATATATATATATATATATATACATATATATTATCTCCTACGACTATTGACACAAAGGGCAGTCGTCTTTACCTCGAGACATCTCCATTCATCTTTTACTTCAGGCTTCATATTCTCAGTGATGTAGGCCTAGGTCTTCCAACTCTTTCAGTGCCTTGTGGAGCCCTGCTAAACGTAATGCGTAGAACAGCCGGAGATGGTGGAGAAGGGTTGGACTGGATTGTTAATAGGAAATTAGCAGACCTAAAGTATGCTGATGATGCTGTCTTTATTAGCAGAACACCTCAGGATTTGCAATACTTGCTTACCAGAATGCATGAAATATCACACGATGTCGGGCTATATATATCAGGTTAGTGAGGTCGTTGTTACAGTATGGACATGAGTCAGGGTATAACAATGAAACAATATCCAACAGGTTTTGTAGAGTTGAGAACAAATCCTAGAAGAATATTGGGAGTGAAATGGCAAGACAGGATTAGAAATGAAACTATAAGAGAAATTACTCGAGTGCCATATGTCGATGAGATCATGGTGAGGGGTAGATGGAGATGTTTTGGTCATGCTCTTCGCACTCTCCAAAAGAGATTAGTTCACAAAACATTTCATTGCGCTTCAGAAGGCACTAGAAGAGTTGGAAGACCCAGGCGTACATGGCTTAGGACTATGAAGCGTAAAGTAGGAGATGAGCGGAGAAGTGTTGATTTAAAAGCTGAAGATAGAGGTGACTGGTGAAAGCTAATCTAGGCCCTTTGCGTCAATACGCGTAGGAGGATATATATATATATATGTATATATATATATATATATATTATAGACTAGTATACGCACACGTGTGTCTGATCAGAAAATTACTCACATATAGGGCGGAAAATTTCATTGATATGCATGAATAGAAATATAAACGTAAATGAATAACTATATTTTAATGCGGTTCTGTTATGTGAAGTACATGATTAACGATATATCAGTAGAGTATAATTAAATTTGTAGAATGATTAGGAAACGTAGACCTAAAAAGTGTTAGATATATGACGTAAAATACACACTGGAAAGCGTAGTGTATCTAGGAATTTCTAAACACTGATGATAAACCTTTAGGTGTATGAAGCATTGAGATACTACCGCCAGATAGTTACTGGGTCTTTTGATTGGCCAGACAGTACTACATTGAATCTCTCTCTCTCTCTCTCTCTCTCTCTCTGGTCACGGCTCAATTTTCCTATTCCTTCACATGCACCGAATTGTCTGGTTTATTCTTTCCACATTCTCCTTTATCCTCTTACACCTGACGACAGTGATCCAACTTTTTTCTACAGTTAAGGGCTTAACTACTGCGCTGTAATTGTTTAGCGGCTACTTTCCTCTTGGTAAGGGTAGAAATTACTTTAGTTATGGTTAGTAGCTCTTCTAGGAGAAGGACACTCCAAAATCAAACCATTGTTCTCTAGTCTTTAGTAGTGTCATAGCCTCTGTACCATGGTCTTTCACTGTCTTGGGATAGAACTCTCGCATTAAGTACATTTCGGTACTCTATTCTATCTTATTTATTTTCTTAATATTGTTTTTATAGTTTATATAGGAAATATCTATTTTAATGTTGCTACTGTTCTTAAAATATTTTATCTATAGTTATTCATTGCTTTCCTTGTAGTTTATTTCATTGTAGGAGCCCTTGGGCTTATAGCATCCTACTTTGGCTTATAGCATCCTACTTTGCCAACTAGGGTTGTAATTTGGCTAATAATAATAATAATAATAATAATAATAATAGTAGTAGTAGTAGTAGTAGTAGTAGTAGTAGTAGTAGTACACTGGGTATTTATTCACGATTCCCAGTTAAAGTAAAAATGTGGAGGTTACCGTTTCGCTGAGATGACATACTCGCTAATTACACAGTTGTAATGAAATCTTAACGGGAAAATGAAAGCAAGTTTTCGTGGTATTTGATATGATTATATATGAAGAGGCCCAGGGAAGCAACGAAGCGTGAGTCAGAAATGTGGTTCAATATCGATTTAACAATATTTCATAATTCTCTGTTGGTTACATTTGATTATAGAGATGTATCGATTAATGGATGTGGTGTTTTGCCGCTAGTATTTCTGTCAATACTCGTTTTTTGCTTATTGACCATCTCCGAAGCTCGACATAATATTTTTATCGTAATGGCTATTTTTTTATTGCAAATAATCCTTTTGCAATAGGTGATATGGCCATTTAGGTGAGGAATTTATTGAATAAACAGTAACTGACACCAGTAGGGAATGGTATCGAAAGCAAATTAAGAAATTTATCTTTACATAAAACGTCATATATTTTTTTTTTCTTTTTTTTTTTTTTAAATTGATATATTATTGACCCGGACATTTTACAGAAATATATTTAGATAGCATAACTGGGCGCTATTTGCCGCATGGAAGCAAATGTCATGGGAATGATTACTTTGACTAAAGGTCATTGCCGCTTGGAAACAACCTCAAATATTGTGATTAATTCATTCCGGTTTCAGATCTGCAAATTAAATTATTGTTGTTGTTGTTGTTGTTGTTGCTGTTTCTGTTCTTGTTAATGTTGTTATTGTTACTGAAACTAAGATGTAAAGATAGAAAAAAATTATATATAAATAACAGGAACATTTATTATTTTGATTACTATTACCTGCTAAGCTACGCTACAACCCTAATTGGAAAAGTAGGATGCCATAAGCCCAGGGAAAACAGGGAAATTAGCCCAGTGAGGAAAGGAAACTAGGAAAAATAAAATATCTTAAGAACAGTAACATGACAATAAATATCTTCTATATAATCAATAAAACCTTTAACAAAACAAGAGGAAGAGAAATAAGATAGAATAGTGCCCGAGTGTACCCTCAAGCAAGAGAACTCTGACCTAAGACAGTGGAAGATCATGGTACAGAGGATATGGCACTATCCAAAACTAGAAAACAATGGTTTGATTTTGGAGTGTCTTACTCCTAGAAGAGCCTCTTACCATAGCTAAATAGACCCTTCTACCCTTAACAAGAGGAAAGTGGCCAGTGAACAATTACAGTGCAGTAGTTAACCCCTTGGGTGAAGAAGAATTGTTTGGTAATCTCAGTGTGGTCAGGTGTATGAGGACAGAGGAGAATCTGTAAAGAATAGGCCAGATTATTCGGTGTGTGTAGAGAAAGGGGAAATGAACCATAACTAGAGAAAAAAAAATCCAACGTAGTACTGCCTGGCCAGTCAAAGGACTCCATAACTCTCTCGCGGTAGTATCTCATCAGGTGGCTGGTTGAGACATTCCAATTATGAAACATTGCCACCCAGATTAAACTCACAAAATTTTGAATGGCCGTTTTGAGTATCCTTTGAAATAAACACTTAGGTAATTTCAGTATCTAGTCACGGGAAAAAAATATTTCTGTTATCGAACCTCATTAAAAAAAAGGCAAGACTTGAGAATTCACTTTATATTTGAATATACTTGGTAGGTATTATATCTTGAGAAGACTTGAATGCAAAATACACGAATTTTACTTGCATACCGTAATGGATAATGCACTACGTCTACTGAGAACGGTATTCCTAAAATGGTCTGACAAATGAATATGTATACATATATCCTCTACAATTGAAGAAGCTGTAGGTCGGATATATTTCTCAAAAGGGAATTAGCAATCAAGAATAACATTGATTTCTTAGATTAGATTCAGATAAAAAAATTATTGCCCTTGGAAAGATTCAGGACGGTAGAAATTGGATGTTCTGATCCTATTACGAATATAATCTCTTGTCAGTAAAGGGGTTTAGCGAACTTGGGTCTGCAAGCTGGCGATGGAAAATATTTAAATTGAATGGTATCATCTGCATAAGTGACCAGCTTCTTTTACAGACCCAACTTCATATCATGCGTACGTGATTATACAGTATATAGTAGTGTGGCTCAAGAACGATTTTACTCGCGTAGTCACTGATGACTATCAGCAGCTAGATTTTGCAATTTCGTGGCAAGAACTGAAATAGTAATGGTAATAAACTTCTATGTGTAAGATTTTTTAAAATTATGGCACTCATGATTAATAATGTTAGAGGCAGCTCTAAAGAACATTGATACGCACATCAGAAACCGAAACTATAAATATTTACATTTAAAAGGAAACTTCACAAGCATCGAAACCGGTTCGAAAACTGGACTTAAAAATAGAGAACTGATGATTATGATATAATGCGTATTTCTCCGCCATATATGACTTGGAAACATTACTAGGCCTCATATGATATTACTACGAGCACAGTAGTTGTGGGAGGAGTTATTCTGGAATGATAGTGTAACTATGCAACCAGATTAAAGAGAAAAAATCGCCAAGCACACCAATGCTTCTTAAATTTAGTAAATGGAGGGCATGTTGGTATATGTTGTATTTTTATTCAAGAATGTAGGATGGAACATCTTTTTCGTTTACTATATAGATAATTTTGTAAAACTTTCTTTTTACTTGTTAGTTTATTTTTTCCTCGCCGTTCATCAAGACAAATCATAGAACTGACTACCTTACACCGCATTATTCATGATATTTTTGTTAGTACGTTCTTCAGAAAGCAACTAAGAACAACATAATCTTACCGAAGAAACTCTACAAAAAGTTGTAATCTTCCCTGTTCTTAACTTTCATTTAGTTGACTTTGGCTGACCTGACTTTTATCGCTTTTTGCCCCTTTATGAGTGCATTGGCCTTGTGATATTTGCTGTCGCGAGAAGCTTTAGCTATAATATGTTAGTATTACTTACTTTACTTTGAGGGCTGTTTTCCTGGTCCTATCACACAGGGGAACCCTATGCCCTACTGGACCTTCAAGAACTGTTTGTTGTCTGCATTCATAGGTATTTAGAATATCACACAGTATATTCCGTGTTGATTGTCAAATCCACATTATCGAAGCACTTAAAGAACAAGAAAGTCTTCAGTTTCTTCTTGAAAGCCTTAATATCTTCAGTCTTTCGGATGTCTAGTGGGAGCTTGTGTACAGTCTTGGGGCGGCATATTTAAAAGCTCTAGAACCTGCAGTAGACATACATAAATCTTTGCTTCAATAATTTTAAACCAGCTGTAACTGTTGTCGTGTCAACACTATTCATTGACTTTACGTTATGTAGCAATTCTCTTGGATATTTTGGACGTCCTGTTCTGATAACTGGCTGGGTTACTGTGCATATCTTAATCTCTATACTAACATAGCTTTCATAAGCAACCAGTGTAATTTAATTAGTATTGGAGTAATCCTTTCTTTTGGTATACAGTGATTTGAGGCAAATTTCTCATTGCCTAGAACAGGGACATAAAACAAATCTAAATTAGATTAGTGATCTTAAGCAACTTATTCTCCAGACCTAAGAATTCACATTTATAAATATTATCGCAAGTATATTGTATGTTACAGGAGGCTTGGCTAAATGAAATTGGTATCCGGTTCGTAGGACCAAAAATTCAAGGATGTGGTAAATGCAAAAAACTAAACAACTGCGTCCATTGGTGCTTGCTGTCACCCTGTATTGAATCGGTCGACAACCACCCTTTGATTTGCAAGCTACATATCATAGGACTAAAGTTTCTTCCAACAATTGACGTTGGGCTAATGAGATTAGGTTAGGTTACTCTAGGTTAGAAATATCTAGCATAGACGATACTTATAAACTTTATGGGTTTATGAGATAAGCTAAGTATGATTTGAGAGCTTGCGACTTTCTCCCACTGGTAACTAACTCAACATACTAGGCCTAGGAAAACAACCATCATGAATATCGCAACTGTACTTTTGGCTGAACTGAAATACAGTCTATAAAATTTACAATAAAAATATCATTGAAGTTCAATAACAAAACATATATCCCTTAGTTTATCTATTAATCGTAATGAAAACAAATTATTTAACACTTGAATGATTTCTGAAAAAAAAGCTTTAAGTTGAAAATGCTAGTTACACTGAATAGAAAGTAAACATCAAATAACTTGTTGAAACTTTCGCACAAAACCGAAATCGACGTGTTAATGAAATCTCAAATAGATGTAATACAGATTACAAAGGTGTCCTATAGGACACCTTCTATCAGTCTTGCTCTTCTGTTTATTATGTTTTGCAATTTTTTGAATTGCGTTTTGGATAGATTTTAGTAGATGGGGTTGCAATAGACAATCATGGTAATAACACAGTTCCTTTACAGAATATTCACCCACATTTGTTTACAAAAGCATTGTCTAGGATGATGTCCAGCGGTTTTACTGCGTTATTTGTTTGAGCATTGTGAGCTTACAGGCAAGATACCCCTAGGCCACGAACTTTACCATTCTCCATTTCTTTTAATGGGAGGCATTTGCACGGACATCCAGCGGTGCCCCTTTAGCTCGGAAAAAGTTTCCTGATAGCTGATTGGTTAGAATTATCTTGTCCAACCAATCAGCGATCAGGGAACTTTTCCGTGCTAAAAGGGCACCCTGGCGAGTCGGGGCGAAATCTGCCTCACTAAAAAAAATTGACTTTAGATATCGGGACAGAGTTTGTTATCAATATTCATTTGGATGTCACCCAAGTTTAAGTTTTTTTTTTCGTTTTAACCACCTTAAACTCAGTTTTATTTTTCTTTAATTCTAGTTGTTTATCTACCCTCCATTCCTCAACTGTGGCAAGAACGTGGTTTAAAGTTTCAGCAGTATCATTAATGCCATTTAGGGAGAAGTAAAATTGCTTATCATCCGCAACCAGTTTAAACTACACTCCATGTAAGATTGGGCCTAGTACACTTCCCTGGGGATACCCTCTGTTTAATAGTTCATATCATGACTTGAGGGTTTCCAGTATGTACACAATAGTTTCTGCTAACCAAGTATTTTTTTAGATACTTAAAGACTTTATATCCGATGGATAAGTAACAAAGTACTGTAGTTGTTCAAGAACTAAATATTCTAGCGCTTTTTGTGTAAAGGATAAATTCGAACTAAGTTTGTATGAACTTAATTCCCAATAATCTAGAGCACTTTTCAGAATTAGTGTCACAATTACCACTTTTTCGGATTTAGGGAACTCGCACTCATCAATCGTAAAATTTGTCCTTTTTGCCCCTTAATGATCCTGATGACTTCATCTTTTGTTATATTATTAGATCTCGTTATTCTTCTTAGTTGTGCAGCTGGTACAGCAACAATCTGTTATGGGATATCTGAATATGACACAATTATACTTTCTGTTTGGTTTTTAAAGAATTCTTGACATTTGTTAGCCAGTTCTTTGTTGCTATCCCCATCTGGTAACCTCATTTACATTTCCCATTATACTATGTAGGAGATGACATAACTTATTCATGTCCGTTGCTGCTTATGGATCTTTTTCTTGTAGCATTCTTTTTTTTTTTTCCTAAATATAGGATTATATTAACACTTTACAGTTTCGTATTCTACCCATGCACTTCCACTTTTAACCGACTCCACCTCCTTTACGTATTTTTTTCCCTTTTTCTCTAAAGTCTCCCCATCGAACTAAGATCTATCCTTAACAGTTATAGTCTTTTTGATCAGTGAACACAAAGTAATCATATTCAATTTTGCTCACCCTTGTATATATAGTTATAAACCTAATAAACGTTGGTTGTCAGGGCCACAAGGAAAATAATTAACATCATTTATTTTATTTGTTACTTCGTCAATGAATACTCGGGGAGAGAAATTTGATTAATATCTAAAGATTATTTTCTTTACTACTGCGTATTTCTGTAAGGATAATGTAAAAGTTATAAGTGTGTGCACTGAGAAAATAATGCTCTTCTCTTCCACATAAATATCTGATACTATATTATTCATTTCATCACTTAAAATTAGGTTCAACTTGTGCCCAGTGAAATTTGTCGCTCGATCAACGTAATTAACCAACTGATATGATTGAAATCCCCACAAATAAATAATTTCTTTTATTTTTCATGCCAATCATCTCAATAATCATAATGAACTCTTCAAAAAGATATTTGCAATCGTTCTCGGAGGTTTTTAAACTAATACGATATATATGTATATATATATATATATATATAAATAAATTTATATATATATATATATATATATATATATATATATATTGTATATATATATATATATATATATATATATATATATATATACATATATATATATATATATATATATATTGTTTGTAAAATATATGTCCATATATTCATAACTTGTTACACTTTTTTTATCGTTTTGAAATTTGAATAGCGTTTGAGGACGTAAAGTTCACGCACCCCCGCCCCCTAATATGTCGTCTCTCGGAATGTGAAAGAAAGCATGTGTATTTGGGGGTCAATTTCAGCTATCTTATCCTTGTCGAAGTAATTTAGCCATGTTTCAGTTAATGCTATGTCGAAACATTTATTATTTATCAGTTTTCTAATTAGAATGTTTACATAGCCTCAATTTTTGACGTCCTTAGTATCCATGGTTCGCATTTTCTGCTAGTCTCGTCAGTCCCAAATCAAAAGCTTTGGAGTTTCTTGTATTCTCTATATGGTCACTAGTTTTCCTTCAACTTAGTACACTGTATACATTTCATTACTTGAGTTACATTCCTTGGTAATGTGATTTCATGAACATTTCCTACACACACTTGTCATCATTGTTGAACCTGAAGTCGTTTTAAAAAGTCCTCCATACATTTGACAGGTGATCGCGTGGTACCTATCAAGTATGTAATATGTAGCCTATCCATCGCAGCATAATTTTGTCACCATTATCATGAATAGCTCTTCGAACTTCAGGAGCACGTTTCAGTATGAAGTGGGTAGTCCTACCTGCCGCACTTTTCTTGAATGAGAGACTTCTCTTCCACATTTTTAGCCTCATCCAAGGAATCAAAGCATCATCTACATTGTATACATTGCATAGCCTTGTTAGGTTTTAGTTTTCCATCTGTTCTCTTCTCAATGCCAGAAACCATTTACCGATTCATCTCTATTCCTGTCACCAGCAAAATTTTCATTTCCATTTGAAGCTGACCTTGTAATAAAAACTGGTATATCTTCAGGTGGTTATTCAACGTCCTCTTCCTGTCGATTATGCTAGTCGATGCTTATGTTGATTTGATTACTAGTAAATTTTTCCTCAACTTTGTTTCAGCGTGTCGTTTTCTCATTTTCGGTGCCATCAGTGTTTGAAGTGTTAACTTAATTGATTCCATATTCTTTGCTAGATTATGAACTTCCTCAGTTAGATCATTAGCTTTTGGGTCAGTAGCAGGGCTAGAATTCGCTGAGTAACGGTGAGTGTCAAAAGATTTTTTTTTTCAGGTTCTCCCATTGTGAAGTTTTTATTCTGTAGTTCTTGCTTCATTTTTGAGATTTTTATCTCGACATCTTCATGTTTTTCCTATGCAATTATGGCGTCATCTACACACTCAGGACAAATTCATCTCATTATCTTTATTTTCACGACTGATGTTTGTATCTAATATATTTAGACACACTTCTTGTGGTAGAAACCTTTAAAATTCGCATCCTATACAATCTTTGATCTTTACCTTTACAAATCAACACAAGGGACATTTTCCGCCATTATGTAGTTTTATTTTCACTTATCTTCCTCCATAAGAACAACTACGATTTCAAAGTGTTTATCTACGAGAATAAATGAAAACAGCTGAGAGAGAGAGAGAGAGAGAGAGAGAGAGAGAGAGAGAGAGAGAGAGAGAGAGAGAGAGAGAGAGAGAGAGAGAGAGAGAGCGCAGCTGATACATATACTTTCTATCATGACTCGAACAGATGTAATGTATTTATATTTTCTATTGTTATTTTTATTAGTTGTTTTAGGCAGGTTTGTCGTCGTGATAAAGGATGGGACATTGGTAGATAGACACCTATTTAGCAAGGAAACCTTGTGTAGGCATTAAAGCCCGTACTGGGACTTCAATACGAAAATAGATATATAGAATTATGATAAAGTACTTTTTAAATATAGGTAGTTAAATCATACTAAGGCTTATTTTTATGCATTTACAAACGAAATTTCGTTGACTCGTCACAAAATTTCAGTGGTTTTAGAAACTAATTTTTCAATATGGATAGAAGCAGATTTGTAAAGGGCTTAATATCCTATCACTAATAAAGTTTTTTTTTTTTTTTCTCATAAGACATTGGTAAATCTTCAGACCAAAAAACAGAATGTTAGGAAAGACTTAAACTGCTACAAAATATATCTGGTAAATTTCAGCGAGACTTAACATTTAACAAGCGATAGGTATTCAATCCTTTTCACTTTGTAGTGCTGTTGTTCATGGTGCAATAATTGTCTCAAAATAGCAACAATAAAAGTCGTTCTTTGTGAGAGGTTCTTGGGACTATCTCCGCTTCCGTCCTTCCTAACCACTCGCCAATGTCTTTCTAATTCAAAATCAATAGCTGAGTCTCTCTCTCTCTCTCTCTCTCTCTCTCTCTCTCTCTCTCTCTCTCTCTCTCTCTCTCTCTCATTTTAGCTTTCTACTATCCTCCGTTCTCTCTTCTTTTTTACCAGCTTGCTGTCCAATTTCTTGTTGCTCTTGAGTGCGGAATGGCCTACCAGGCCCCAGTACCTAGTCACGTGGCGTAAATTAACAAATTAAATTCTCTCTCTCTCTCTCTCTCTCTCTCTCTCTCTCTCTCTCTCTCTCTCGAAATTCGGCGTTCGAAATAGATCTGAAATATTGCTAATGGTCTCCGGAAATGGCTGGATGCCAGTCGTTCAGTTGTGACAGTAACTCTTTGTGGTCCGTGTTTCCCCTGATTGATGTTGCTCCTGCCAGGTTAGTCTCGGAAAAGAAACAGAGAATACATATATAAATTTATATATAACAGACCTTCCAGAATTATATAAATTCTTTATGCTGAGTTCTGATTTTATTTTCATTTTTCTTTGTTATAACCATTACATATTGTCAGATTTGATGGCTACCTTGATGTAATTACCATATCCGTTAACTAACGGAGTTGTTTCGCTGATTCTGACTTTGATGATATTGATTATTTCTTATTGTGATTTTTACCGGTTTCGAACCATTGATACAATGCGTTAGGTTTTTTTAATATATATATATATATATATATATAACTACATATATGTATACATATATATATATATATATATATATATATATATATATGTGTGTGTGTGTATATATATGTTCGGGACATAGTGTTGATATTAATCTCCTCTCATCAGTGACGGATATTGCAATCCACGGATTTAAAACCAAAATATGTTATGGTAAAGAGCCCCTGTCTTGTGATAGTATTCATTGTCCGTTTAGATTTTTTATTGGGGATGAAACTGGGATTAAAGAAAGACGAAATAGTTTGTCGTTCGATTTATGTTAAATAGTATTTTTATTAATGTACTCAAAGACTTTTTTTTTTCAAAATGTTTTGAACTCTCTCTCTCTCTCTCTCTCTCTCTCTCTCTCTCTCTCTCTATATATATATATGTATATATATATATATATATGAATATATATATTATTTGATTTTGTAGGGTACATTTACAAGGATTCACTCCTAATACCTTCTAAAATAGCAAGTACCTCCAGCATCTTCTTCCTTGAAGTTATAGGTCACATCTGCAAAAGAAATTTATGAACGAATTCCTCTTCTGATGCTAAGATAAACACGCAGAAGTGACCTAGGGTTCACCCTGGGCGGTCTCGGCCGGTGGTAATAATGCTGGATGCGCATTGCAGCATAAATTGTGTCTACTCGGTGACCCCAGGTAACAATTGTTTCCGCCAGACTGTCGAGAATTATTCCGTTTCTCCTCAATTTCCAGCAAACGCCGTCAATGTAGTATATTCGAGCTTAGTCACTACCTCTCCGTCCGCTCTGAAACCCTGAATGTGAGTAAACCAAAACGGACCATTAGGTTTACAAATGACACATTTACCATTTGGCGACCCCTCCTCCTCCTCCTCCTCCTCCTTCTTCTTCTTCTTCTTCTTTTTCTTCTTCTTCTTCTTCCATGTCTTAACCCGAGGACCAGATACGAGTCCAGCCCGTTGGCTTTCTCATGGAAATCACCAGGTCTTTCCATTTCGAATTTATGAGTATTGAATGTTTTCGTTCTCACAGGACGTACCGGCCAGGGTATGCGAGTATTTTTATGCATTCGGCCGGAAAAGAGGGGACTTTACTTGTTCTTTATCAAGGTTCGGCGTTCACATTCAAGTCTTTAGTAACTATTAAATTCGTCTTGTCACTCTTATTTATTCCATATCTTTCAATGATTATTGTATATATTTATTATTTGTCTTATAACATATTAAGATGTTTCATTAATGAACACCGTACGTTTATATAAGGTATGTATTTATGACACAGTTTTTCTTCTTTTATTATACAACAAGCAATAATGACTACATTTCGGGAAAGCCCTTTAATATTAAAGTTTGAACGTCATTTGCTGCACACTGTACCTTATGATTTTTGTCTTTCGCGACCGTTTTTCTTTCGTTTATAGGTTCAAAGTCCATTTCCTGATGCTGAAAATACTCTTCGCTGTTTTCCTGACTTTGAACATTTTAATACTTCTTATTTTTATTACTCTCTCTCTCTCTCTCTCTCTCTCTCTCTCTCTCTCTCTCTCTCTCTCTCTCTCTCTTCTGATTTTAGTGCAAAAAAATAAATTTCCAAATCTAGTAGTATGGAATTTTTTTTGTACAAAATTTTACCTTTTGATATTTAATACTTAATAGCAAAAATTATTTTACATTACTTGCCGAGTTGCCATACTTAGTCAGTAATATCTGTATTGACTTTTATCATACTGATGTAGGATGCCAAGCCCTCGTAAAAAGAAAATTGACTTGAGTAACTGTGGTATGAAAATAAGGAGAATTTTCTGTTCAATCACTTTATATAAACTCCCTAAGTCTTGAACAATGCTTCCCCCACCTCCAGTAGTACAGAAAATAAAAAACTCCATCAAACACAAAATTCCTAATAGACATTTTTTTCTTTTATTCATACTGATAAGAAATCATACAATTGATCTGTTTTGAATGGTTCTTTGTTTGTGAGCGTCAGCAGTCTGCCGATGCTGTTGCATCGAGTAGAAGTTGTACTAAAAAGTAGTGAGGCTCGATACTCGACATTAGAAACGTGGAAGTGATGGTATGCCCGTTATAAGCGTTATCGTTCTGGTATACACACACACACACACACATATATATATATATATATATATGTGTGTGTGTGTGTGTGTGTGTGTGTATACATGTATACATATATACATATATCCATATATATATATATATATATATATATATACATATATTATAAACATGCAAAAAGACTAACAGTGGTACTCCTTATTACTGTAGTGACTACAGAAGATAGTTGGACAGCTGCGGCTGATTGTGAATACATTTAGAAGGACAGGGAGCTAATAATCTCTTCCAAAAAGGGTTGCCGAGAGCTGAAGGGGCTTGCATTTTGGAAACTATCCTTTCAGATGATACATTCACACTTTCAATATATATATATTATGTATCATCATAATCATCATCATCTCCTCCTATTCCTATTAACGCAAAGGGCCCCGGTTAAATTTTGCCAGAAGTTTCTATCTTGAGATGTTAAATCAATACTTCTCCATTCATCATCTCCTACTTCAGGCTTCATAGTCCTTAGCCATGTAGGTCTGGGTCTTCCAACTCTTCTAGTGCCTTGATGAGCCCAGTTGAGGAGTTTGGTGAACTAATCTCTCTTGAAGAGTGCGAAGAGCATGCCCAAACCATCTCCATCTGCCCCTCACCATGATCTCATCCTCATACGGCACTCGGTTAATCTGTCTTATAGTTTCATTTCTAATCCTGTCCTGCCTTTTAACTCCTAATATCCTTATGAGGGGTTTGTTCTCAAATCTACAAAATCTATTAGGTATGGTTTTATTGTCATACCACGACCCATTTCTGTACAGTAACACCGATCTCACTTAACTGAAAAATAGCCTGATTTTTATATATAATATCAGGCAATTTGATTTCCAAATTTTACTTAACCTAGCCAATGTCTGATTTGCTTTTCTTCAATATTTCATTAAACTCCAATTATAAAGACCCTGTATTAGAGATCGTTTTTAAGTACCTAAATGATTCCACCTCATTAATCTTTTCTCCTTCTAGTGATATTTCATCTTCCATTGCATATTCCATTCTCATCATCTCTGTCTTTCTTCTGTTTATCTTGAGCCCCACCTCATGTAATATTTTATGCATTCTGGTAAGCAAGCTTTGCAAGGCCTGTGGGGTTCTGATGATAAGGACAGCGTCATCAGCATATTCTAGGTCAGCTAAATTCCTATTACTAATCCAGTCCAATCCTTCTCCACCATCTCCAATAGTTCTATGCATTACAAAATCTATGAGGAGGATAAACAACAGGTGACACCACATTCCCTTGGAGTACTCCGCTGTTCACTGGAAATTCATTTGGTAGGACTCCACTAACATAAACTTTGCACCTGCTATGTTCATGAACAGACTTAATCAAATTTACATATTCAAGAGGAACTCCATAATAACGCAGGAGTTTCCACAATATTGGCCGGTGCACGCTATCAAAAGGTTTTTCATAGCCCGCAAATGCCATGAAAAGTGGATTTCTCTATTCTACACCTTGCTGTACCACATGTCTTAAAATGAAAATTTGGTCAGTACAACTTCTACCTTTTCTAAATCCTGCTTGTTCATCTCAGCTTTTCATCAATCTTTCTCTCTAGTCTCTTTAGAATAAGCATACTATATATTTTCGTGACAACTGACGTAAGTGTGATGCCTCTGTAATTATTGCAATCAATGAGATCTTTTTTTCCTTTTTCACCAACACTCCTAGCTCTCTTGCCTTGATGAAATCATTGAGCTTCAGCATGGCATATCATTCCCGTGCTGAAACTTGGTGACGGGGAATAGGGCTCTCGAACTTGGGGAAATTCCCAGTTCGAATCTAAATTTCTCTCTCATGTTTTTCTTCCTCTTGATATTACTTCGACCTTCTCTTAATTTTATAAACTTTCTTTCCTGTTGCTGCCCAACTCTATGAGAAAAATTTCCCTCATTATATATGTGTATATATTATGTACATATATATATTTATTTTTTTTCCTCTGGCTTGGATGTTTCTACATCCATTGTAGCCCCGCCATAGATGTTTCTCCATCCGTTATTGTTGCTTGCTTCGATGAATGGGAGGTGTCACGGTTGGGAGGTATTTGCCTTCAAAGCTATAGGTGAGAGTATTGGATGATCTCAGCCATCCTGAGAATGGTTAGGACCTTTTTGGCGGAACTATTCTCAAATGTTGGGTCTTCGGAATCCAGGGGCATCCAATGCTTGGGGTAGGACTCTCAGCTTTTGGCCGGAAGCCCAGCATTACAGATATGGGGAGGAGGATTCCATAGTTTCTTGGTCTCGGTCCTAACTGGCGGGTTCAGCTTACACCTGAGCCTCTATATCTGTTTTGGTGCTATCCTTCGGGTAGGGTATGGAGTGGACCATCTGGGAAGTATACTCTCATTGTGCTGATAGTGGAGAGTGCAAATTTTCTTTTCAACATGTGATGCCTTAATGTTCTTGAACAGGTGAATCAAACAATTTTAAATCTCACATTACCCATTTATTTTTTCTTATGGATTCCCCTGGATATGCTGACTCGCCCCCGGTACCTCTGGCAATTCATTTAAAGAAAATTCCGTTGACGACTTAGGAGCTAAAAAGGACTATTCTTTGAACATTCGAAAAAAGGGGTAATTTGGGCAACACAGGAAAATTGAAAATCCTGCTTGTTACCCAAATCCCATTAGAAGCTAATTATGATATGCTACACAAGATATTTGAATGCTACGGATTAATAAAAGAAATTAGAATGAAACTTCAAGATGATAATTGGGATTCTTGGTTATCATTTAATTGTCATGAGGAAGCATTCAATGCAAGCCGTAACATTATGAATATTAAAGTAGGTAATATGAGTATTAAGGGTGCTCTGTGTGATGGGGTACCTAAAGATCTGCATGTCTACAGACCAGCAGACTGGATCGATAAAGACGCAGAAATAGTTATGCCATCCCAAAGAAAGACAAATCTCCAATGTGGCTTGTTGCTCAATCTACAGGAGACACAGAAAATGATTTTAATATCTGCAAATTTCTTCAGAGGAAGGTAGGAATGATTGCACCTGGAGATATATCTCGATTTGGTAAGAAAACTTACTTGATAAATGCCAAATCATATGCACAGTCTGTTATATTGTCCAATTTAAAAACAGGAAAAGATGATATAAAATTGGACATCAAACTCCATATAAATTTTAGCTATGGAAGGGGAGTGGTTTTCAATAGGGATCTTTATGAATTTACGAAAAGGAGATATTGGCTATGTGTCCACTATCAGTGTGGAAAGTATATGAAGTACCTGGAACATCAATGATTATCCTTACTTTCCAGGATGCTGATGTACCTTTCCACATAGATCACATAGATATAGAAAATGAAAGGATTAGAATTCGACCTCTTAAGCAGAAGCCACTGCAATGTTTCAATTGCTTTAAATTTGGGTATCCTTCCGAAGTTTGCAAGAATGATAAAATTTGTAATACTTGCTCCAATTTTTACCATGGAGAATGTACACTGGAGGCAAGGTGCTTGAACTGCAACTCTAATCATAAATCTAATGATAGGAGCTGCCAGTTTTATAAGTAAAAAGAAGCTGTCCTCAATAAATCAATTATTGAACATGTAAACGTAGGGCATGCCAAGAGAATATTAAATAAATCTACTACCTATGCAAAGACATTAAAAACAGGAGAAAAAGTTCCTCGGGAATCATCTAACCCACCTACTACTGTAGGTAGTTCTCAAAAAAGAAATTCGCCATCTAATGATAAAGTGCTGCATAATAAGACAAGACAAGAATATCTCCTCCTAAAGATTTACCATTGTGTATCAAGAAAAAGACATTGCCCACCACTATCCAACCTTTATCACCCATTGCAAGGATAGTACTAACCTCTCCCAGTCTATGTCCTTGCCTGATTTAACGGAGATTCTACTTGAAACCAAGTTATCAGGTGCACCTGTAGTGGGGAAGTTACAAAATCCTGGTAGCTCACAACCTATCAATCGGAAAAGAGAGAGACCTCCATCTCTCTCACCCCCTTCCATAAGAAATATTAGAGTTATGACTTCAAATGAATATGATGTTTTATCTGTTGATGTTTCTGATCAACCAGAAAACAATTTAAATAAATCAGAAATTCAAGTTGAGGTCTGCCATCCCCCTCAACAATTAGATCAAAAGAACAAAAAGAAAATCACAAACACAAAACCCAGTTTATCAAGACCCTCTCTAATAAAACCACTGGGGAATAGTGTTAGATCAAAAATTGCTAATGAAAAGTCTTCATCCTAAAGTTCTTTCAAAAAGTAAAGCATAGTTTTTTCCTCCATTTTGCAATGAAATTGTCAGGGTTTAAGGGCCAAATATGAAGAACTTAAGCTCTTAATTCACGAGCATTACCCTATGATTGTATGTCTACTGGAGAGCAAGCTTGATACTAATACCCCTTGTCCTCGCGAATATATTAGCTATAGGACACCATATGATCACCGAGTAAGTAGCCATGGCGGAAGTAGTCTCATATACGTTTGTCGAGATGTTCCTCAAATATCTTTGTCTATCTGTACACCTCTGCAGGCAGTGGTTGTACAGATTGATATAGTAAGAAAATATACAATCTGCTCTCTGTACTTGCCTCCAAATGATAACATATCGTATGATAATTTAGTAGAGGTGATTCAACAACTCCCTCAACCTTTTCTTTTACTTGGAAATTTGAATAGTAGACATCCTTTGTGGGGTGATGTTTTAGCAAATTCCGGGGGCAGTATTATATCATCAATTGTGGAAAATAAGGATGTTGGACTCCTTAATACAGGAGAGCCCACATACATCCATGTTCAGACAGGTACCTTGTCATGCATTGACCTTTCAATTGCCAGCTCTAACTGCCTTCTTGATTTCGATTGGAGGACATTTTATGATAGGCATACTAGTGATCATTTTCCAATCATTATAAACACCAACAATGGTCCACTTTACAAAGATCGCCACGATGGAATCTTGAAAAAGTGGACTGGGTTAAATTTCGTGAGCTAAGTGAAATCGAGGGGAGTGAAGAGCAGTTTGAAAGTATTGATGATGCCATAGACCTACTGAATGGAACTCTCCATACAGCAGGAGTCAATTCGATTCCCAAAATCACTGGATTATTCAGACTACGACCAATCCCGTGGTGGTCTTCAGAATTAACTGTCTTGCACAGAGCCACCAGAAAATCTCTGACTAGATTGCGTAGACACCATACTGAGGAAAATTTGATAACATACAAAAAGTGTAGAGCTCAGTTCCGTCGCGCCATGAAAGAAGCTAGCCGCCAATCTTGGGTATCTTTTGTTTCCTCAGTCAACAGTAGAACACCACCATCTTCTGTATGGAGGAAAATAATAAAGATTGCCGGTAAATTTACCCCAAACCCACCACCAGTGTTGAAGGTAAACGGTCAGTATGTGACTGAAGCAAATGATGTTAGCAATGCACTGACTGATCATTTTTCAAATATATCATACAAGTGTGTAGCAGCTCCTGGTCACCAGTATAGGAGCATTGAAGAAAAGAAAATTTTAAATTGAGTAACAGGAAGGGAAGAGTCGTATAATTCTCTTTTTACTGAAAGAGAATTTGATTCCGCACTTGCTACTTGTAACAATTTAGCCCCTGGACCCGATGGAATTCCATATGCAATGAGTAAACATGTACCTTTTAATACGAAGTTATTTATTTTAAGCATTATTAATAAAATATAGCATGATCATAGTTATCCAAGTGTTTAGGAACTAGCCATTATTTTAGCCTTTTTAAAACCTGGTAAGGACAAGTTTTAACACCAAAATATCGACCAATTGCATTGGCATCTTGTTTATGTAAAATCATGGAGAAGATGGTCAATGCAAGAATGATGTGGTACCTTGAAAAGAAGGGTATATTATCACCTATTCAGTGTGGATTCAGAAAAATGCACTCAACGACTGATGTGTTGATACGACTTGAGTCCTCTATTTGTGAAGCCTTTGCTTCCAAACAGCACCATGTGACAGTCTTTTTTGACCTTGAAAAGGCATATGATATTACATGGAGATATGATATACTTAAAAAAATTCATGAATTGGGATTAAGAGGAGAGCTTCCACTGTTTATTCAATCATTTCTTTCACATAGAGTTTTTCAATTGAGAGTGGGGAAACTTTATCAGAGAGTAAATGTCAGGAAGAGGGAGTTCCTAAGTGTAGTGTGCTGAGTGTATTCGTGTTTGCATTAGCAATTAATGGGATATCCTCAGTCATTCCATGGGATGTTCTCTCAACACTATTTGTGGATGATCTCTCCATATCATTTGCTGTAGCTAGAATGACAATGGTTGAGAGAAAATTACAAATTACAATTAATAAAATTATTCAGTGGGCTGATATGAATGGATTTAGTTCTCGAGAAGTAAAACTTTAGTTGTCCATTTCTGTTGTATTTGAGGAGTACATCTAGACCCTAATATATATATCAAAGGTCAACGGATCCCATGTATAAGTGAAGCTAAATTTTTAGGCTTGACATTTGATTGTAGGCTTACATGGGTTTCACACTTGAAAGCATTAAAAGCTAAATGTCTTGAGGCTCTGAATCTTTTAAAAATATTGTCCCATACATCATGGGGATTAGACCGCAATACTATTTTAAAATTATACGAAGCCTGGATTTTTCCAAAATTAGTTATGAATGTGAAATATACTCCTTTGCCACCTCAAGCCGATTAAAGATGTTATATTCAATACATCATGCTGGTATTAGATTGTGCACAGGAGCGTTTAGAACTTTGCCTGGAGAATTACCTTTAGACCTTTACTGAAAGTTTTCTATAGTTCGGAATTGGTTGAGGTTGCAAAGACTTCCTAATTCTTTAGCCTATCAGACTGCAAGCCTTGTAAAGCACGCACCATACTTTGAGTTGCATCCAAAATCTCCTCAACCTTATGGTTTTCGGGTTAATTAATAATCACTCTTGATATAATTAGAAGTAAGGTGCTTTCATTTAAGGTATCAACGCTTCCATGGAAATTACCAGAGGTATCTTTTTGTAAATACTTTATTGGAGTTAAAAAGAATATGACTGACTTAAAATCCAGGTCTCTTCTTTATGGAACATGTTGCAGAACATAGGGGATTTACTTTTATATATACTGATGGCTCCAAATCTGATGCCGGCGTTTGATTTGGAGTACATAGTAATGGTTTTAATTGTAGAGGTGCATATCCTCTAACAGCTTCCATATTTACTGCTGAACTTTATGGCATACTAACCGCTATTGAAGAAATATCGTTGGAGAAGGAGGATAATTTTACCATTTTTAGTGATACAAGAAGTATCCTTCGAGCTTTAGAAGTTTTCAATTCTACTAACCCTTTAGTTTTAAAAATTTTAGAATGGCTTTTTATTATTGGACTGAGATATAGTGGTTCGATTTTGTTGGGTTCCAGCACATGTAGGTGTGTCTGGGAATGAGAAGCCAGATTTACTGGCGAAGAATGCTGCATCTGAGTTGCTACCAAGAAGATATCCCATTCCGTGTAATGATTTCCTACCTAACATCAAGAAATTGTTTTGTAATAATTGGCAACAGCACTGGGACAGTCTAGATGGCAATAAAATGAGAGAAGTAACTAATGTCATATCTCCTTGGCGATATATGATGCTCCTAAAGTGGGAGACGTCTCTTTATCGTCTCCGCATTAGTCACACTCGGTTGACACTTGAGTTTTTGCTGAAGGGCCAACACCAACCGTATTGCGACGACTGTTTGGTACCTCTAACAGTGAGGCCATCGTTGACCGAATGCCTCAATTATGATAACCTAAGAAATAGATATATGTTTGAAGCTCGAGGTGAGGATGGCAGGTTCATCCTTGCCAAGATTCTTGGACATAATATGGCCTGCTATGCGAGCAGAATTTTTAGATTTTTTTCAGAAGTAGGTCATCTGAAAACTATTCAACTTTTATAATGACATCTTAACTTTCATGGTTTTAATTGAATATTCTTTTATTTTTTATTTATAATAAATGATATCGGCGTCAATGACCTTAGATGTCAGGATGCCAAAAAACTTTAAATCAATCAATCAATCACTTCACGCCACATTCTATAAAATAATCTTGTAAGTATTCTGGGAGTCACTTCATTTTCAGCCAATATCATCTCAGTAGATATTCCATCGTATCCAGGGAGCTTTCCGGGTCTTGAGTTTTTTAATGATAGCTTCGACTTCAAACACATTGAATTCATTCATGAGCACATCAAGGTCTTCTTCAGCTTCAGGTATATAAATTAAATAATTCCTTTCATATCTCCTATTCTTTACCTCACTAAAGTGTTCCATCCATCGTTGCTTTTCTTCATCTTCTGTTGTTATAACTGATCCATCTCCCATTTTGATGGATTATGCTTCATCTGTTTTGCCCCTATAGAGATTTCATTAAAATTTCTATTAGCAATTCTTACACCATAGTCACACTAAATTCATAGCTTTGTCAGCCTCATCTGCTTTCCTTTCTAAATATTCTCTACAGTCATCCCGGCTTCTCTTTTGACTTCACTATCAATACTAGAATACTTAGCATGTTCTACCTTGTAATCTTCATTACTTTGTCGAAAATTTTCAGCATGCAATTTTAGTTTTTGTCTCCTTTTTTTATAGTATCCCAAGTATCCTTCGATATCTGTGGTTTTCTCTTTGTAACTGTATGTCTCAAAACTTCACTGCCAACTGACTGATATATGCTCTTCATACCACACCATTCTTCATTAATTGTCTGCTCTTTGTCTCTTAGTCTCTTAGTCTCTAAGACTGAAAATCAATTTCTACATTCAGTTGCAAAGGTTTTTCTGTGCTCATTATCTAAAAGCTTAGTTTGGGTTCTTTGAGTTTTTATTTTAGTGTGGCAATGAAGAGCTGGTGATCACTACCAATATCTGCACCTCTTTAGCTTCTTACATTTCTCATTGTCCTCCTTCTCTCTTTATTAATGGCTATGTGAAAAGACTTTTTCGAAACTTTGTGTCTCCCGATTGGAGAATGTGCTGTGATAAGTAATTGCCATAGGTTGAAGATATTAGATAAGTTTACAATCAGGACCAACCTAAAAAATTGTGTACTTGTGTTTGTGTACTTGTAATCTATGATGGCTGCCAGTGTAAACAAAATCCATGATTCCAACACAGGCCATGTGATTACCTGTGCTGCCTGTAGCTTGAGTGATGACATGACACACTCCATCCAGTGTGGTGAGTGTAAGGAATGGATTCACTACTACTGTTCAAAATTGCCCTTATACAACCTAATGTGTCTCCTGAAAACCACCAGGAAATATACCTGTGAGAAGTGTTATGTGTCCAAGTATCTAGATGAAGATTGGGAAAAGGTAGCACAGGAAGCACAAAAGGCAATAGATGAGCAGGCAAGCTCCAGGGGGACTTTATTACAATCAACCCTGCAAGAGAACCATGAGGTTACAGCTGATGCCATGTGGTCCCAGATCCCACCATCCCGCCAAACTGGAGCCATGACCCTGGGTGACACCCCAGAGAACCTGGACCTCAGTCTAACTCAACGGTCACAGGAGCAGCCTGGCCCCACACATTCTAGGGACCCCATTACACCTGTAAGTACTGCAGTAGCCAACCTAGAAAATGTACAATCACACCCGCCCAGCATGACTGTACCCCGTCCATCTACCACAGCCGCCCCACGTGTATGTAGGTACTACAGACGAGGATACTGCAAATTTGGTGCAAGTGGGAAGGGCTGCAGCTATGGCCACCCTAAACCATGCCAAAAATATGTGAGTCATGGTTTTAGAGATGAGAGGGGATGCACCCTAGGTAGGAACTGCCCCAGCTATCATCCTGTTCTCTGTAGAAATTCAGTGCAGAAAAGAGAATGTTTTAGGGAGGGGTGCAAGCTTACCCATATAAAGGGAACAAAAAGGCAGCAAGCAAGGATCCAGAGCCCTGCCGAAATTGAACAACCCTCCAGATCAGCAAGCACATCGAACCCTTCTCCTCCACCACAAGAGCCCCACAAAAGCAATTTTTTAGAAATGTTCATGGAGATGAAAGCTCACATGGCAAACATGAATAAAGTTGTAGAGGCTCAGGGACTTGTATTGCAGAACTTCATGAGGCAAACACCCCAGCAAAATCAACTACCACAAGTACTCCCAGCAGTTGTGTCGCCCATGACCCCAACCTGGGCTTGGCCCAGAGTCGGGGCACTACATTAGAAAAATTCCTAGTGGGCAATATTCGGGGTCTATACCCCAAGGCAGCTCAAAGCAAGATATCATTCATAAGAGAGCTGGCCTGGGAGGAGGACTTTCTGTTCATTGCCCTCACTGAAACCCACCTATCTGAAGGAATAAAGGAGCCTGAAATACACATCAGAAACTACACCTCCTTCCGGACAGATAGGAAAGGAAGAACACATGGCGGCACAATCATTTACTTGAGGGATGACATTGCTCCAAACTCAATACCCCTCTTGTCATACTCAGACGGCCAAATTGAACTGCAAGCCATACAAATCCAGCAACATAATATGATGATTATCAACTGCTACCGTCCACCTGGCAGCTGTTCTAGAAACTTCAGTAATGCCATGGAAGCTCTCAGTCGCCTACTAGACTCCCTGCCAGTTCCTACACCTGACGTCATCCTCACTGGAGACTTCAACTTTCCCTTCCTGAAGTGGCCCGAAGGAACCCAAACTGGGAGCACCCTCGCTGATAAGTCTCAAGCCGAAGTGCTCCTGTCCATTACGAACTCCTCCTTTCTCATTCAGATGGTGTCCATACCAACCAGGGGAAACAATGTACTTGACCTATTTTTCACCAAAAACAGTGATGCAATTAACTACGTCTCGGCTGAAGGACCATCTTCTCTGACCATAATCTCCTCAAGATACACACTACGTACAACAAATCACATTCCCCTGAAATGGCTACACCAACAGAGAAGAACCCTTTCTCCAAACTAAACTTTTTCAGCAGCCAAGTGAATTGGGATCTCCTAAATGCCCAACTACAGTGCACTGACTGGGAGTCAGAACTCCATGTTGGCAACCCTGAGGTGATGCTGAATGACTTTCTAAAAACCATACTCAGTGCCTGTGAAGGTAATGTGCCAACAAGAAAACTGCAAGCCACCAGAAGTAGTCACATACCAAGGGACAGAAAAGTGCTTATGAGGCGACGGGCGAACTTAAATAGACAAATGCAAACAACAAAGAGTGACACCCGGAAATACTCTCTGCAAGCTAAGATCTCACATATAGAAAATGAACTCAAGGATTCACACGAGAAGCAACGTGACTGGGAAGAAACGCAGGCAGTGTGCAACATCAAGGCCAACCCTAAATTTTTCTTCAAGTACTGCAAGAAATTCTCGAAAACGCAAGTCAAGGTTGGACCACTTCAGGCAGGAAATGGGATGATGTCAAACACCCCTGAGGAAACATGCCAGATTCTCTCCCAGCAGTATACCAGAGTCTTCTCGCATCCTACACCTGCCAAGATCGTTCTCGAACCTGCTGAGTTCTTTAAGGTGCACACCCAACATCACTTGACTCATGTGAACATCCCTTTCACCATAACTGATGTACAGGAAGCGATCAGTGAACTAAAAATCAACTCTGCTGCTGGACCAGATGGTGTGCCATCCATCCTTTTACTAAGATGCAAGGAAGCTCTGGCGCTCCCTCTCTACAA